>NW_022589704.1:50648867-50992443 GCF_004348235.1 Phoca vitulina
AAGAAAGAAAGAAAGAAAGAAAGAAAGAAAGAAAGAAAGAAAGAAAGAAAAAGAAAGAAAGAAAGGAAGGAAGGAAGGAAGAAAGAAAGAAAAGCTGATACCCTCAGAACTTATCCAAATAAAGATCAAACAGAAATTGAGAGAGATAAGGAAACTTTGGAGATAGAATCTCTCTGGAGGGCATCTGCTTACGTTTGCTGGAGTCCTGGGTTTGCAGACTGAATTGACTACCACACTGGGTTTACACTAGAAATGCAAATTTGATTCTACATTTATTTATTTATTTTTAAGATTTTTATTTATTTGACAGAGAGAGACACAGCGAGAGAGGGAACACAAGCAGGGGGAGTGGGAGAGGGAGAAGCAGACTCCTGCTAGCAGGGAGCCTGATGCAGGGCTCAATCCCAGGACCCTGAGATCATGACCTGAGCCAAAATCAAGACTTAGACGCTTAACGACTGAGCCACCCAGGCGCCCCTTGATTCTACATTTAAAAATTCTGTTAATGCAACTTACCTTATTAAGGATCAAAAGATAAAAATCTAAGATCTCAAGAAATACAGAAAGAACATTCCAGAAAATTCAGTATCTATTCATGATAAAAATTATTAAAATTAAAGCTTAATCTACTATTTCCATTTTCCCACTTTTCTTGCCTTCAGTTTTACTGCTTGAGTTGTTTCTTTTTTCCATTGCAATTCATTTCCTTGATGGTTTGAAATATTTACTCTTTATTCCTTTCATTTTTGTGATTAATTAGAAAATTTTAAATGCATAATCAATAGTAGATAACAATGAAGTTAATAACTTCACCCTTCCACAAAATAATACAAAACCTTATAAAACTTTGTCTCTGATATTTTTAAAAGCTTCTAAAATACAGACTTTATATTTAATAATTAAAATTTAAAACATGTCTTTGAAATCCAAGAATATGAGGAGTATTGCTTTTTAACGTCGTTTTCAAAAATCAAACTAGTGTAGGAAGACTCTCTCAAGGTCTCCTCCATGCATGCATAGCTCCTCAGCAAGCTGGAGATATGTGGAGAGCTATCTCAGACCTTCCACGGCTCTCTAATTGCTAGGATTTTTCTGTGAAATGCTGCTCATCTACCAGTTACCTAAACTTGGACTGCAGCCTCAGGCTTGCAAAGCTGTGAGTTTCCCCCCATTTTTTCTCAACTAAACCCATGCTTTACATTGTAGAAACCAGGGTCTTTAGCCCTCTGCTCCTATTCCAAATTGAACCTACCACCTCTAGCAGGAAAACTGGTTTCTGCTGCCATTCTCAGGTCAGGGTTGGCAGGGAGGTTGGGAGTAGCTCTGGGCAAAAAGTTCAGATTCCTGGGACACCTGGGTGGTTCAGTTGGTTGAGTGGCTGACTCTTGGTTTCTGCTCAGATCATGATCTCAGGGCCCTGGGATTGAGCCCCACGTCAGGCTCCGTGCTCAGTTCAGTGGGGAGTCTGCTTGAGGAGTCTCTATCTCCCTCTCCTCAGCCCTCTCTCTGCTTGTACACTCTCTCTCTCTTTCTTTAAAATACATACATCTTAAAAAAAAAAACGGATCACAGATTCCTTCTGTTCTTACCTTTTGCTCATGTGCATCAGAAGACATGAACAAAACATTCAGTCTAGCACTATTCTTGAGAGCAAAAAAACTGAAAACAACAGCAAGATGGATTCACAATCTGTGGTATAGTCATATTATGGAAAAGCACACAACTGTTAAGATAAATGAACTTTAGGGGCACCCGGGTGGCTCAGTCATTAAGTGTCTGCTTTCAGCTCAGGTCATGATCCCTGAGTCCTGGGATCGAGCCCCGCATCGGGCTCCCTGCTCGGCGGGAGGCCTGCTTCTCCCTCTCCCACTCCCCCTGCTTGTGTTCCCTCTCTCGCTGTCTCTCTCTCTGTCAAATAAATAAATAAAATCTTTAAAAAAAAAAAAAGATAAATGAACTTTAAGTGTGAGTCCCAACAGGGATGGAAAGCACAAATACTATTGAGCGAAATACACAAGCAGCTTCAGTATAGCAAGATGCCATTTATAGAGAAATTTTTAAAACCTATAAACTAACCAAAAGATTTTAGAAGACACTTAGCTTCATACCTAGAACTGTTAAAGAAGCATGTCTCTTTAGAGCTAGCCCCCAAATGACAAACATAAGTATTGGTTCTCCCCTGAGGCAAAAGAGTTACTTTGGTAAGCCACTTGATGGTTTGGTTTGTGTTTAGACACAAAAATTACAAATTGAACCAGATCCACCAAGTCCACCTTGATCAGAACAAAACCACAAATCAATCCCAGATCTATTTTCTTTCCCATCTTCTCAAAGAGGATGTGTATTTGAGAAAAAAACAAGTTATGTCCCAAAATGGAATCAGGGTGTTGGGGGTGGGGGGGTGTCAGACTGAAATGGAAAGCAGTATGTTTCTTATTGTACTGGGTAACTTTCTGATTTATTTGATGTTGATTCAAACCCCAAAATACTAGGGTTCAAAGGCAAGTAACAAGTGAGGAAAGGAGGCAGCGTGGGAACCAAGGCGCCATAAGATTTGCCCATTGCGCACCAGTAACAGCTGTTTAGAACCAGAAGGAAACCTAGTGCTAGCTGAAGGCAAGCTTGACATTAAAATATGCATTAAAATTGTCAAACACACAAGTGTTTTCTAGTCTCTTTTGGGAGCTTATTTCCTACATAAATGCTCTGGAGTGTTCAGTATGATATCATTCATTTGAAATTTTTAAGACCCGCTTTTTCTTTAGTAGCTCGTAAGATCCACCAAAATGGAAAACAAATTAAGATTTTGGTTAGAATTACTTTGATATCAATTTGGAGAGAATTATCTTTATGATGGCGAGTCTTCCTATTCATATATATCTTATATGTCTTCTTCCATGTTTCTCAGAAAGTTTACTTTTACTTCATAGTAATAATAATGGTGATGGAAATATACTTGTTAGATGCCTGGCATCACATTAAGCATATTATATACCATGTAATCACTGTTTATCCTTAATAATAATTTATTTCAAAATGTTGAATATATCTTGTTGGATTTTCCATCAGTATTTTATATTTTTTGTTATTTTTGCAAATGGCTGTTTCTCGCTGGTGTATAGAAGTACAATTTGCTTTTGAATACTGATCTTCTGCAAATAATGACAGTTTTTTTTATTTCCCAAATGTACACCTTTAATGATTGTTTTTCTTGAATCAACTCCATTAGCAAGTTTATCCAGAATCATCTGAAATGGAAGCGATGATAGCATTTGGCTTGTCTCTAAATTTAGAAGGAAGGTGTTTCATGTTTCATCATTAAATGTGGTATTTCCTAATTTTGTTTGATCTGCTCTTTATGAGGTTACGTTTCCATCAATAATTTGTTAAGAAAATGTATTTTTTTATTTTTTTAATTTAAATACAAGTTAGTTAACATATAATGTAGTATTGGTTTCAGAGAAAATGCATTTTACATGGAACATTTAGTTTTATCAACTGTCTTTTCTGTGGCTTTTAAAATAGTTCAATAATTTTTTTTGATTGGTTCATATAATGATTTATATTAATAGGTTTTCTAATGTTGAACCACCTTATATTCCTTGATTAGGCCCAACTAATTGTGATGTATTAACTTTTTAAAATTTATGTATTACTTTTGCTGATTTAAAAAAAAAATCTATATTTATGATGAGATTAGCCTGCAATTTTCCTTTCTCATACTTGTAGTTCTGGTATTAAGGATACACTAGCCTCAGAAAATGAGTTGGAGTTTTTAAATTCTTTTTTTTTTTTTAAGATTTTTAAATTTATTTATTCATTTGAGAGAGACAGAGAGACAGAGAGAGCACAAGCAGAGGGAGCAGCAGAGGGAGAAAGAGAAGCAGACTCCTTGCTGAGCAGGAAGCCTGATCTGGGGTTCATTCCCAGGACCCTGGGATCATGACCTGAGCCAAAGGCAGATGCTTAACCGACTGAGCCACCCAGGCGTCCGGAGTTTTTAAATTCTTGAGAGTTTGTGAGCCTTAAATTGGCATTGAATGTTTGGCAGAATTTACTTTCAAAAACCATGCAAGCCTACTGTTTTCTTTGTGGGATAATTTTCATCTGCTGATTCAATTTTCTTAATAGTTATAGAGGACTAATTAAGTTGTTTACTTTTTAGTTTTTTTAAAAAATATATTGTGAAATATACCACAAAAGAACATATAAAAACATACATGTACTATTTGTAAATATTTGTACTATATGTAAATAACACAGCCTACAAACAATAGCATGCTGACAAGTTTAACAACCGGCTCAAAAAAAGTGTATACACACACATATATACAGGTTTATCGTGACTGTTACTGATAGAAAGGATGTGTAGCACATAATTTAAAAGTAACAATAAAATATACAGTAGCCTTTGTTGTGAATTCTGTGTAGGTAATTGGTTCTCACAGAATACTTTCACTGATTTTTGCCAAACTCTGTGTCTTTGGGCCACTTATGGTTGCAACTGACAAATGTAAGTTGTTCACATATGATCGATATTTTCATTTATATCAAGGAGTAAGATGAAATATAAAAAACATATGTCAGAACTTAGAAAACATAGAAGGCGTATGTCGCCCTCACTTGTTCATTGAAAATGCAAATGACTTCTTGGTCATTTGATTGGATAATGGTTTTTGAATACTGGAAAAAAAATTTCTTCAAATTTCTGTGCTATTTACAATGTAGCCGTTATAGACATGAAACACTTTTAAATTTAATCTCTATTTTTTAAATCATTATCTCCACCACTGTAGACAACAGTGAAACAAGAAATGAAGCCCTGATTCACAAAGTTTGATGCATCCATGGTGCAAATATTCCCACCATGGCCAGTTTCAAGCTATCAGTATGAAGTCTCTGACCATGGGAGCTGGGAAAAGATGTGCACATAAGATATTTGCATCATACAGATTTGGTGGATATAATTAACCGCAAGATCTAGATAATGAAAAAATGGGTCAAAATAATTACGAAAAGATTTTTAGATATTTATCACCTTTGTTTTAAATACAATATATTTAATTGTAAGTTTCTATAATTTTATTTTTAAGAATGACTAGATTTAACAATTTCATGATAATTATTTCTCTTTCTTTTTTGTTTCTTAGCTGTTACTCCTCTTTGTGTAACTGTAAACAATACATAGTTTAGTTTTGCATGTTTTGGTGTAAATGATATCATGCGGGATACATTCTTTAAGGAATATCTTTCTACTCAGTGCCATGTTTTCTGAGCTTTATCCATGATGAGGCAAGTCGCTATTATCTGTCTCATCAGGGAATTTTTGGATCTTGATAGAAAACAGATTTTTTAAAAAAAATTTAAAAAGAATATTAAGTAGTTAGGTTTTTTAAATAATATATTTATAATATATCCATTTCTTAGCCCATAAATCAGGTGCACAAATAATATAACTTCTGTTATTTCTCTGTGACAAAACATAGTGTCTAGCTGAAGGCCCCATGCTACATGCTTGAAGCAAACAGAAGCTTGTCATTCAAGTGTTTTAACTGAAGCAGAGTAAGCCTATTCCACTTAGGGTTCTTAACCTCCTTTTCTTCTTCTTTTTTAGATGCCATCGAAGTTCCTAATGTGATGTTAACCTTGGGATAACCACCTTGCTTGACTTCTGTTCTTTCCCTTTCATCTCTTTAGACATACCCCGCCACATCTGCTTCTCGCTATTACCACCTCCTGCCTCTGACACTTGACCCCCTGTTTCAACCACTGTAGGCCACCAAACCTTCACCATCCCCCTTTTGCTTGATCTCTCATTCTCCTTTTCTCCTAATGCTTCTGAGACCTGATCGTTAAGCATCACACCCAAACCAGCTACACAGCAGGACTTTCCCTCCCACATGCCTACATCACTCTGTGGTATATCTCTGTGCTTTTATCCCATAGATCTCTATTAGGGTTCTGGACCCATTGTTTTTTTCTTATTTGCCAGCAATCCCTATCAGTCCCTAACAGTGCTCCTAACAATTCTACATCTGCTGCTTAGAGACAATAAAAATAGATTGTTTTTCAACAACAACAACTTGTCCATATTACTTTGTATTGAATTACTTTAAAAGGTTATGTTTTTTCAATATTTATTCGTAAAATGTTTGTTATTCCTTCCCGTTATCTTTTTAATGAATCAAAACTCATCATGTAGACAAAATTATAACTTTTAAACTCTCAGGACTAAATCCTAAGCATCTTTTTGAGAAAATAGATGCATAATGTTTAGATTTCAGAAGGGACAATTAATCAAATGGAGGGAAGCAAAGTCTTTCAGATAAAAAACTAGAGCTCACTCTGGGGGCATCTGGGTGGCTCAGTCAGTTAAGCGGCTGACTTAAGCTCAGGTCATGATCCCGGGGTCCTGGGATGAGCCCTGCTTCAGCTCCATGTGCTGTGGGGAGTCTGCTTGTCCCTCTCCCTCTCCCTCTGCCCCTTACACTGCTCATGCTCTCTCTCTCTCTCCCAAATAAAGAAAATCTTACAAAGAAAAAACAAAACAACTAGAGCTCGCTCTCATTTTCTCTCTAATCATGGTTCAAAAACACAACAGCTTAAATGAGATCTTACTAGTAATTTTTAAATTGTATATTTCAAATTATTAGTAAATTAAATTATATATTATGCATTTAGTTTATTCTTATTTCCAATTTAATCTCTTTAGCTGACATTCTATGTTATATTATCAGTACAGTAGAGCAGAAGTATAACAGATATAATGGAACAGAATTATGAAGTTTTAAGAGGTGGTATTCACCAAAGTCACTTACCCCCAGGAGAGCTTGCATACAGTTGGAACAGTGAATATGTGCTTATTCATTCACTCGTTCATTTATTATAAAGGCAGAACTCAATAGTTTTCAACCCTGGCAGCCTATTAGCATCCTCTGGGCTATCTTATTTTTTAAAAGTTCAATATGGCTTATCTCTAGTTTACAGAAGTAGGTCAAAATAGAACACTTTTGTGCATTTAAATGAATGCAGAGGACATGGAGGGGGGAGAGCAGGAAATTAATCAGTTTATGGTCAAGACAAGCCAAGTACAGATTAGAATCAGAGCCAGCTTCACCCTGGCAAGCTGTACTCAGGAAACAACAGCATGTACCTTGGTAATGCTATCCCTTAAAATATCTGTGTCTTAGGTCACATATCTCCTCTGGAACATTTGCCTTCTGCCCCTCTGCTTTCATCCTTGTTCTTTCTTCCTCATGGAATTCACTTCTTGGGCCCCCTCCTCCACTTTGCTGCTTAAAATCCCACCTATCTTCCAAAACTCTGCTAAACTGCCTTTTCCAAGAAGCCTGTCCCTTAGTTATGTAAGCATAGCTGTCTTATTCAGACTCCAGTTGGGGTATTTATCACATTCTGACTTGCATTCTCAAAATGGGAAGAGAAAAGTGCATTCAAAAGGGGCCTACCAAAAGCAGTGTTTGGAATACGAGTGGGAATGGAGAGGACTTTCAGGATATGTTTCCAATTGCACATGTCTCCTGGAGATTCCAACATTCCCCTTTGGAGGTGTGCACCATCTCTCCACCTAGCGAGAGCCACTGTATATTATGAGATATTGTGATTTGAGTGTGTCGCAGATATTAAAGCTGTGGAGCCTGACAAAAAGTTGAGAACTACTAACGAGGTCACTACAAAAATATTTACAGAGGCCTACTATGTGCAAAACAAAAGCCGATAGGATTTTTGAAGAAGAGAACTAATGGAATATTCCACTTTAGATCTCCAGTGGTTCCTGCTCAAGGCCAGATAAGAACTTGGTCAGTATCGGGTAGAGGAGAATTGACTCCATTTTATGAAGGTCTGAATTTAGTGGTGAGACCCTATAAATGAAATATTACCCACTATGTTGTACCATATATTTTTTGTTAGCTAAAAGATCTAAAAAGAGTGGCACCTGGGTGGCTCAATTGTTAAGCGTCTGCCTTCGGCTCAGGTCATGATCCCAGGGTCCTGGGATCGAGCCCCGCTTCGGGCTCCCTGCTCCATGGGAAGCCTGCTTCTCCCTCTCCCAGTCCCCCTGCTTCTGTTCCCTCTCTCGCTGTGTCTCTCTCTGTCAAATAAATAAATAAAATCTTAAAAAAAAAAAAAAGATCTAAAAAGAGAAAATAAAAAGCTGATAAATGGAAAAAGGGAAAACTAAATTGGGGGATGGTCCCCAAAAGCCTCTTCTCTTGCACAGTATCTATACTTGCTCTGTTTTCAGACACCCAAAACCTACTCACTTGCTCTAATTTTACTTAGATGAGCAATATGAACAATCACTGCAAGAGTTCACAGGAGTTTTGTAGCCTCTGAAAACTCTGGGATGAACAATGTGACAGTGGAAATCTGGGGGGTAGGGAAAATAATGGTGGGGACGAAAGTAGTGGATTGGATGTTGCACTGTTGAGCAGAGGTGATGGGGGCAGAATAAGATCAAAGCCATGGGCAGGAAGTAGGGACCAGCTCTCTGAGACTGTTCTCTCCTTCTGGTGCTACTCTTTTCTGGCAATTGTTACCAGAATTTCTAACTAGAACTTCGGGGTGTCACACTGCTAAAACACTGGCCTAGGTTCAAGACTTTGTCATAGTCCCCCAATAATTCCAAGTTCCAAGGACATTGGAAGCTTTGTCGTCTTAACAATATACCTCCGAGCAAAATGTAAACCTGTTTGTCATCACTCACCTCTATTCCTTCTCCAAAACCTTTTAGTCTCATATTCCTCTTGATTCACAATCTCAACTCCTCTCTTTCCCCTCTTGGCCACTAAAATCCCCTCCGTTGTACAGAACAATTTAGCTCTGGCCTCAAATCTAACCCATTTAACAAAACAAAAGCCTGATTAATGGTCTAAAATGACATCTCTAGTTCTTCACGCATGCCTAGGCATGTCTGGAATGATCATGATTTGGTTAGTTATTTTCAACTTCGTTAGAATCCCTATAAAAAGCTTTATCTCCTATCATCATCAGGACATTTTTAAAAAACTTAATCACTGTACCTATGACCTATCTTTGTAATCAGAAAATCATCATAAGAGTTACTAAGTTAGATATTTTCTTATTTTTTCACATTTTATAATTTATTTGAAATGTACTGAATATGTAATAATATTTTAGTCAAACAGAATTATTTAAAATCATATCTTGCTAGAAAATTCATAGATTTTTTCAACAGGAAAAAGAAAATTTTTAAAAATAGGTTTTGTATCATTGCTTGAAAAATTAAAACACAAAACTAAAAGATTTTCCCACCAGAAATAAAGGAGATAATTAAAACTGATGGGAAAGTATTAAAATATTTTTAAAAGATCAAATTTACTTATGATTAACATGACATTTTAATAGACTGTGATAGGTTCACTAATTAAACCTTATGTATTGTTATTTGTATTTGAAATATCTTAAAATGCAGTATTGTGTATTACAGTATGTATGAAAGTGGATGTTTGTAATCTTGTTGGTCTTAATGCTAAATAGAATGCAGAATCCTTTTCTACTAAGTACACATTTACTTGTCAGGCTATACCGAGTTCTGTCATGGTCTCTATCCTATTTAATCAGCCAAACAGCCCTATGATTTAGGTACTATCACCATTTTACCAACGTGAAAACTGAGGTCTGCGGAGGCGAGTTAGTTACCCAAATCACAGGTTTGCACACATATTACAAATGAATCTTGCTCATTCCTTTTCACAGTTTAATATAGTACACAAAAAACAGCATCATGGTAGTAGTAAATCCAGAAAGAGAAAACAACTTCTTCTGAAAACTTACCTCAGAGAGCAGCATAATTGCTTCATCAAATCTACTTCTGTTTAGTCTCAACACAACTGATCCCATAAGCTTTCAAGTGTGTGTGTTATATCCCATAGATATTATTTTAAAAAGTTGAAAATTATGAATTTGGGAGGGAATTTTACATCATTTATATATCTTCCCATGGATCATTTACACAAACATTTATTACAGCAACCTCACAAGGTCAGAATTACAGTCTGATAAAACTGTAGCTCAGAGAATTTAAGTTGTCGAAATCCATACAAATTAGTCTTTGAAAAGGCTGGGATTTGTGCCTAGTGTGTCTAAATTCAAAGCCAGTAACCTTCTGGATAGTTTCTGGATCATCTTCTAGAAGTTAGTTATGACAGGTTAGTTTATTTACATTTTCTAAATTTTCTTACAGAAGTCTTGCCCAAACTATTCGCTGATGGCGGAACTGTAACAGCAGCAGAATTTAGGGGCATTTTGGAGCACCGGGTGGCTCAGTTGGTTAAGCGTCTGACTCTTGGTTTTGGCTTGGGTGTGATCTCGGGGTCGTGAGATTGAGCCTGTGTAGGGCTCCGTGCTCAGCGCAGAGTCTGCTTGTCCCTCTCCCTACCCCTCTGCTCCTCCCCCTGCTCGCTCGCTCTCTTTCTCTCTCTCTAAATAAATAAAGTCTTAAAAAAAAAGAATTTGGGGGCATTTTAAGTGATACTGTTCGAGTGTGTGAACTCCCCACTTGTATTTACATGGACAATAGAAGTTGGAAAGAAGGCAGAAGGAGCAGGCTTGCATTCCCTAGTGATTATGGGCTGGCTCAGTGATGAAGAAATGGTTTCTCCACGGGTGCCGGGATGAGGACAAGCATAGATCTGTGCTGGTAGCAACACAAGTAGAAAGATGTGCTCCTTACTCAATTTGGAAATAAAGCTGATTTATCTTTTGAGATTGTATCCATAGTTGGATATAGTCAGATATATGAAATTATTCCCAGAAGGTTCCACTGATCCTCTCCATCCAAGGCATGCCTCTTGTTCTTTCTATTTGGTCTAGGGCACTCTAACAGATGGTCCTTATTGAGTATTACAAATCATTTTTTTTTTCTTTCTCAAGCACTATTTCATTGTTACACTTAACAATTTTAACTCATTCTGTCTTTACCATCATTTTAGTTGGATCACTCAGAACTTATGACATATATTGGTTCATACACAGTGTATCCTACATTTATATACAAATGAATAAATATAAGTAATTCCTATGGTAAAATTTTCAGTATCTATGTTTCAGTGTATTTTTTCAGTGTCCAATATTCTTTTCCTTAAAAATGTATTTCTATAACTCTCCTAAAGATTTAGTCAATATAAAGGCTTGTGAATAGTAAAGGGAAGAAACTTAACTTCCAATGATTTAAAAATTGCTCTGAAACCCATATTCAGCCAAAAATGTCCTCCTATACTTTACCATAATGTTTATGAGTTTACCAAATGCTTATGAGTTTAAGAAATTACTTATTTTTTTAAAAGGTTTTATTTATTTATTTGTCAGAGAGAAAGCGCACAAGCAGGGGGAGTGGGAGAGAGAGAAGCAGGCTTCCCGCGGAGCAGGGAGCCCGATGTGGGGCTTGATCCCAGGACCCTGGGAGCATGACCTGAGCCAAAGGCAGACGCTTAACTGACTGAGCCACCCAGGTGTCCCTAAAGAAATTACTTATGGTATTTATATTATATTATAAAAAGTAGGATTATATTGTGCATGACTATAACTTATGAGAGACACGCAAAAGAAAAGTTTAATGATTTTCTTGATGCTTTCTCAGTAGATTAAGGAATGATAGAATGTAATCATACCTAAAAGTCAAGTCATAACCTATTTAAGAGCATTGGTCCTCTAACTCTGTATCTCTACAAAGAATTCGATATTTTGTTAGGATTATCAAAATATATTACTAGAAAAAAGGCAAAAGGGCAGGAAGTACGATTATATTTTTATTTTTAAAATAAGTCACAGATTCCATATTATTTCTTTATATAATATGGTCCTACATCCTAATACTTGTATACTATTTGCTAGTAGACAATATTAATATCCTGCAAGATAGCCTCTTATTTGATTCTGAGGGTGTCTACTCTATTTGAAATCAACTAGAATTGAGCTCCTGAGAATCCAGGCTTTTTAGGCAACAAATCAAATGGTGAAAAAAATGTTGAATTAGGAAAAAAAAAAACCATCATTTCAAGACCACTATTGATGAATACAAAAATCACAAAAGGTTTTAGGAGCAAAAGTAAAATATATTGAAAATTAAGAAAAAAATCAATTGGGACATCTGGGTGGCTCAGTTGGTTAAGCATCTGCCTGGGATGGGTCCTGGGATCGAGTCCACATTGAGCTCCTTGCTCAGAGGGGAGCCTGCTTCTCCCTTTCCCTCTGCCTGCCGCTCCCCCTGCTTGTGCTCTCTCTCTCTCTGACAAATAAATAAAACCTTTTAAAAAAAAGAAATCAATTATATTTACCCTCATAATTTTTCCACCATAATTCCTACAAACATGGATAATTACAAATGCCAAGTATAATTTAGTTTTTCACAACTTTTTAATAATATTGTCTCAAGGTTTTTTAAATAAGTACCCTTTTTTTCAAAAGCAAAAACCAGTTCATACAAGTGTTCAGTTTTCCTGATCAGTAAACCTCCTTAAGTAAAACCTCATGCGTGATGGCAGCTCTAGTTTGACCAAAAAACTTGGAGATTTCAATCTACTTGCTGGAAATCTGCCTGGCCCCATGAGAGAAAAGGAATCCATTTTTGCAGATTGCACAATTGGTATCACTGACCACAAAAGCCACAAATTCCTTAATTGACCTGGTTGAACTGCTATGGCCACGCCGGCATCTTTATGCTTTCAAATATCTAAATGGCATTTTGTAGCATTTCTCTTCACTAGAATGATATGTTGTGTCAATTAATTTTCTTTGAGCATCTAATCACTTATTGTGTCATTTCTGCAATAAAGCTTATATTTTCACTTTGGAGGTCCCTTTTCTAAAACATCAAAAAGGTAATGTGACTTTCATAAACTTTATCTTTTACATCAATTCTACCATTTTTCTGAACAAATTCTGTAATAGTTCTCTGCCACTAAAAAAAAAAAAGATTGATAAAAATTTAAGGGACAGATATCCTTGGAAAGGTATTTCTATTATAGTAGAAGTGAACAGCAGGAGTAAAATGGCTCCATATACTGTTCTTTTGTGGGATTTGAGAATGACTTGTCCAATATATAATTCAGTTTATAAGTTTAGCCAAGTTATTTTCCCCCTGAAAAACCTGTCTTTTTAAGAGCTGCTGTTATATACCTTCTTTACTGTGATTCCCTAACAGTTGACTTAATGGTTAATTGTAGTAGACTAGTAGAAACACCCCAATAATTAATTAGCTGAGACTGGCTTTGTGTCTAATACCAAAGAACATATTTTCACAAAGAAGTTTATTTATTCTTTTTTTTTTTTTTAAAGATTTATTTATTTATTTGAGAGAGCGAGAATGAGAGAGAGTACATGAGAGGGGGGAGGGTCAGAGGGAGAAGCAGGCTCCTCGCTGAGCAGGGAGCCCGATGCGGGACCCGATCCCGGGACTCCAGGATCATGACCTGAGCCGAAGGCAGTTGCTTAACCAACTGAGCCACCCAGGCGCCCAGAAGTTTATTTATTCTTATTCTCTGTCTCTGCCTTAGGAAAAAAAAAAAACCTATCATTTACCGTCAGATTTAATTTCAAAGATAAGGCATAAACTCATACTAAGGAAAGAAAAAAACATAGCAGCTATTAAATAAACTTTACCCAGGAAGGCTGCATAGTGTAGTGTTAGGACCTAGAACTCTGGACCTAGACTATCTGTTCAATCCTGGTCCCATCACTTACTTGCTGTGTAACATTGAGCAAGTTATTTTATCTCTCTGTTTCAGTTTGCTGATTTTTAAAGTGAGGATCGTAAAAATTGTGTCTATCTCAAGAGCTGTTGTGAAGATTAGATGAGTCAATACATGTGAAGTATTTAGAATTTAGTGCTTTCTGCAGTAATTCTTATTCTCTCCTGGGCTCACATATGTGCCTTCAAACTACATGGAGATCTTATAGAAGGCTTCCTTAAGGAAGTATATTAGAGAAGAACACTACTTGATCACAATAATTTTGATATGAGATAAAGCAATGGAATATTTCATGAGAAAATATGCAATGGATCAATTCCATCAATTGAGTGGATGTATTGTAAATTGATCTTGACTCTTCTATCACCTTTCCATTCTTAATTAGTCCATCAAAATTACCTGGAAAGTATCTCTTCAAAGTATCTCTCAAGTTCATCCAGTTTTCTGCAGGAGTGAGTGAAGGAATGGAAGTGGCTTATTCCGAATGACGGATATAGCTGCCCAATTTGTAGAGCTGAAAATGAACAACCTTTATCTAAATGATTTCTGTCAAGGATTCTGCCACTTAAGATACTTGCCTTTATTTTTTCTTGGCATAGAATCCTTTAGGAAAAAAACAACAACAACAAATTTTAAAAAGAGTATTCTGTACACCTAAGTGCTCTCAAAAGGAAAAGATTTTAGGTAATCCAGCAAACTTAGTTTATAGCAATTCACTTACTTTCCAAAAGAATATTTTACCGTCTTAGCTTTTATCCCTTAAAGTATGCCTAAATTTAGACCAAATACAGTCCAAACTCTTTAGTTCTGACTTTACTCCTTCTGGGACTTCTGTTCATACTTTGGCTAATATAATGTTCCCTTGTTAACTATAGGAATGTAGGGAATTCTCAGAAATCATGAAAAAAAGACATAGCTGAAATCTTTGACCTTTCTTTCATATATTTAATTTCTATGAAGAAATTATGAAAAAATGAAGGTAAATAAAAATGATTCAAGGGATGTCTTCAGGTAGGATTTAATACATAAGCCTTCAAGAAGAAATGGTGAAAATCTTCAAGAATCTAATGTCGAAACTTCATTTCCGTAACCTCTTTGAAGCCCAACATAGGCTCATTCTTTAGCAAGATAACTGGTAGTGAGTGATGTTGGAAGTCTTGACTAATTTTGATTTGTATCAGGACACTTTTGTGGAAATAAAGAGGTATTCATGACAAAGACCCATTCAATAATATTAACTCATGGGACTCATTCAGAAGGGTCCTATGTTCCCAAATCACCCTTCCATCTTGGGCTAGGCTTCTTTAAAACATGCTAAGCAAGTCTGCTGATTAAAGAAAATCCAGAGACTGGTAAGAAATAGAAATCTCATCAAATAAGAAGTTCAACAAGAATAAGATAATAGTTTTGATGTTAGTAATGTAGAAATAATAGAGCACCCATGATTTATTTTAAATAAATTCACCTCCATCATGAGAGTAATCCTGTTATATGAGTCTTGATAGATTAAAGATTGCATCACTCCCCACAATCCTGGCTAAATGTTGTAGATCAATAAAGTGCTGTGTGACTAATTGCTTAAAGTGCTTTTATTTTAAAGCATGGATTTACAATTTATAAGCATACTGTAATAGGAACAACTTGCATTACGACCAAGAGAAGCAATTTATTCCACTACAACTTTTAAAAACTCTAAGTAGATGAGACACTCTCCACACATCCCTTCAAATAGCCTCTCCTCACAGCCAGCCTAAGTTAGATGGGAGGATGTACATAGAGGAAAAAAATATCATGGAAGGCATTTTTAAAGAGCACTAACCCTTCTCATCCCAGGTTAAAGGATAGCTGGATATGTGAAACTAGCTTCTATTTTGGCTGATTTTTGAACCTTAGTCAAGATAACTACCAACTAAGCCCTCTGAGATTTGTGACTTAAAGCTAAATAAGATGGAAGAAATAATTATTTGTTTGGGGTTTAGTTTTCCCCAATTCAACCAGTCTACAAATTTGTCAAACAACATTTACATTCTATTATTAGGAACATCTAAAGACTCCTAGAATTTTAGATTCTGCATACCACCAGTATTCACCAAATCTGCTTTCTGTAGCAGGTAACTACTTGCTAACAATTATATATTCAGCTTGATGAAGATTGTAAGTAGTTTTCGTCTCCATGGGGAAAATGAAGAACAAAATCAAAGGGGACATACTCTCCTGACTCTTTCTTCTGTAGATGGAAACTCATACAAAAAAAGTCTTCTCTCCACTGAAGAATTTGATCATAAACACTAAAAATTAGGAAACTTGTGATGTTTGCCGTCTCTAGGTTAGAGACAGTTTATTGCTCTTGTTGTGGATGAATATGCAAGGAAAACAGTGCAATTTGAAATCCCTCATGTCTACAGTGGATGATTGGTTGTGATATTGCAGGGTGGAGAGTCAGAAATCATTGACACAAAAATGGTAACAGGGTTTTTACTAATTCACAGCTTTTGATTTTTTTAAGCATAGATACTCACCCCAGTCACATATTTATGTTGAATTTTAAATTGAACAGTTTACTCCTGGAGTCACAAATCATTATTTCTCCTCCATGGTATTAACAAGAAAACATTTGATTCCTTCTTGTAGCCTTTTGCTTTGAAATCCTCCTGAGTGTAGGATTGTGTGACCCTGGTATCTGAGTCCTTAGCCTGTCTCCTACTGCAGGTTTTACTACACAGAGTGGCAGTAAAAAGAGTTTTATTTCTTAGAAAATGCTTCTCACAGTTCTTACTATCAAACTACTCATTCTTCTCTGAAGAACTGAATTTTGAATCCTAGTAGCTTGTCAGAAAAATGACATGTTTACTCTACTTCTCAACTTGAAACTTTGCAATTGTATCTCTCCAAGCAACAAGGAATGCTTTTACTCTTTCAAATCCAATGGAAACTTGTCCCTTTGGGTCAGGGTGTTAGCACTGTGTGACCAAACTCTTTGGTTTAGTAGTGAAGTACATGGCTCGGGGGTTGAAGGTCCAGCTCTTCTCCTTAGATGATATGTGACCTTGGGCAATAAAAATTGTTGGGGGGGGGAATTAAATGATAAAATATATGAAGCACTTAGCATAGTGTAAATATTCTCTAAATGTTTACTGTTTTTGCTGTTGCTGCTAATATTATTAATAATAATAAAATTTGTCATTCTTATGCATTAATTTATATTCTTTCTTACTCAGATCACTCATTACTGATTTAATAAACCAATATATAACAATATGTTCATGTTAGAATACATATGGACTAATTTTAACAAGGATTGTAAATTGTAATTGCTGTATTATTCCCACTTGATGATTTTGTTTCTCATCCACTTTTGTTAACTGGTGAGTTCTTTATCCTTAGTGTTTTTCCCATTGTAAAAGGTTCTCTCAAAAATTTTAAGAACCAGTGAATTAGTTGTATTCCTCTTTTAGTTCAGCCTATTCTTTTCACTCTGTTCTGTTCTAATCTAGTCCTAAGTAACAGAATATTAAATCAGAAGTTTAAGCCAAGAGTCTAAGATGTCAGAAATAAATCCTGTGAGATAGGAATTTCAAAGAAGATTCAAAGCCAATTATGGGATGCTTATGATCCTTACCCAACTCAAACAAATGAAAGGGGCAAGTTGTTAATGGTTGAAAGGATTTGTGAGAAGATTTTCTTTAAGGAGCTATCTGCTGTTGGGAAAGGTGTAGAAATGCTTCCCTCTTTAGCTCAAATCAAGAGAAGAGAACTGCACCAGGACCCTCAGGGATATTGGGAATGGAGTCTAATTCTTAAGTGAAATGTAAAAGAGTAGCTGGTGACAGATGAGCCATATGAGAGGCGGCTATGTAAGTTTCAGTCTTTCCTCACGTAATTTATGGGAACAACTGCCTCATGAGTGTTTTGTGTGAACCAAATGTGGCCCACCCATATTTGGAAGGATGAAGGGACCTCAGCAGACAGAAGCTAAAGATACAATAATAGAATTCCCGGGGGCTGTGAACACTGTACAGGAACCCGAGTTTCACGTGCACATAGCAAGGTGGTGAGACATCTTTAGCCATGGCCTCTGGCAAGAAGTCCCTGAAGAGCCTGTGAATGTGTTCACAGGAGAAGTAGCTCCAAACACCTGCCAGGTCTAGCGAGTACGAAGCCGTCTTACCACGGTGCTGGTCAGGTAGGAACTTGGCTTCTCCTCTCAGCCCTTTTTCTCCCTTGCTCCGGCTCAGGAGTCAAGGCAGCCCTTTGCGGGAGAGTGAAACAGAAACATCAGCCATCCCCCAGCCATACACCATTTCTGGGCTCTGCCACAAACTCAAAGTTGGAAAGGAATCTTCTATGATCTTTGTTTTAAGATTGATGTGTAATATATGTGACCAGAGTATCTAATATCAGAATTGAGACTTTGGCAACTTAATGGGATCACACAATATTTTTATTGTCTAAAGATGATTGCAAAAGTGATGATACTACCTGAAAATTTCATTCTGGGATAGAAGATAACTTTCCCCTTTGAATGTATTTTAAAGAGAAAGCAGGAAACAAAATAATTTTGCTTTGTACTAACACCCCATAAGATTTATATATTAATTTTATAACCTCAATAAAAAATCTGTTGCAACTGAGACAACAGGCTTACAATATATGTTAAAGAAATTATCTCAAAGATAACTGGTGTAAAGCTAACTGTTAATTTACACACACACACACACACACACACACACATATATATATATATATATTTTGAGCGAGAGAGAGAGGGAGAAAGAGTGCGTGAGCGGAGCAGAGAGGGGCAGAGGGAGAGGGAGAGAGAATCTTAGGCAGACTCCTTGCTGAGTGCAGAAGGCCCCTTGGGGCTGGATCTCACAACCCTGAGATCACGACCTGAGCAGAAACCAAGAGCAAGACACTTTACTGACTGTGCCACCCAGATGCCCTTAATTCTTAGTATATTTTTGATCAAATTTCAAACAGAAAGAGCATGCCATCGTATATGACTAATTCCTGAAATATCAAAGTATTTTGAGTAACTGACTCAAAAATCAATTTCTGCTAATTTTGTTTACTTTCTTTTTCACATAAGACCCTTTTATCTATACACTTTGCTTTATATTTTTATTTTTGATAGATTCTCTGCAACCTCTCTAGAAATGTTGGCACATTTTCCACGTTAATTTTTTTTTCTTCAAGGTTTATATACAAGATGAGTGATTCTTGGATTATAAATTCTATTAGTGTGTTTTGGCAGATTATGTCTTATCTTAAAAATTACTATTCTCTTAATAGTCGTTTGTTTAAATTCATAGCAACTAAGGGGTGTGTGGTAAAAGACACTGATCATTAGAGCATTTGTTTAAAACAATTTGTTTTAAAAAATTCAAGAAAGGGGTGCCTGAGTGACTCAGTCGGGTAAGCATCCACTCTTGATTTTGGCTCAGGTCGTGATCTCAGGGTTGTGAGAATCAAGCCCCACCTCGGGCTTGTGCTAGGCCTGGAGCCTGCTTAAGATTCTCTCTCTCTCCCTCTCCCTCTGGTCCTCCCCCCAAAAATTCAAGAAAAGCATGCATAATTTTTATGTTTGATTTAATGAATGTTTAAACATGTCTCATCTATTTCAGTTCTGTATTACCAGAATAAATTGCAACTTCACAATGTTATACAACCACCAGAAGATGCCTTGTTGTACTCTATAAATCCGTAGTCTGGAAAGAAAGTATTTAGTATCTTTGGAGAAATGTACCACAAAATCCATTGTAAAACTGAATCTTCAACATGTGACTAAATTGCTTTAGATTCCTGACCTTATTAGTTTTTTTCCACAGGCTTATTTTGTTTTTGTTTGCTTGTGTTGTAGGTGAATCTGATCTTCATAAGAACTCAGAAGATGTAGTAAACACTGAAGAAAAACATGCGGATACACATTCATAGGTTTGAAATACCTTAAAGGCTTCTGTCAGTTTAAACATGAGAGGTAATTTTATTTTTTAGACAAGAAACCTAATTTCTGAAATGAATGGTTTGTAGAATATCATTAGAGACAAAGTTATCTCATTTCATTGTCCTCCTGGAATCTTTAAAAAAAATCTCTCCTATTTTCTGAAGCAAAATCTTACATATTTACTTTTTCAAAGAGCTTAATTTGCTCATCAATAAAAAATATACTTGGTGAGACATTTTAGTCCTTTAAAAATAATAATCTGTAGGCTGTGGAGAGGTTTAATCCTGATCTCTCTTTCTACTTCATGTAGCAAATACAAATGTTTACACTGGATGATAATAACAAAGCAAGTACATATTATGAAACAAACATCAATGTTTGCTAAAATCTATAGACATTTGTTTGCATCAGTTGTTCTCTTTTTAAAAATTCAGCTTCTAGGGCTTGCCCTCGATCCACCAAATTATTAACTCTGGGAATGAAGCCTTGGAAATCGGAATTTTTAATAATCCTGTCTGTGGTATCTGTACCCTACAGTTGAGAACCGTTGTCTTGGGCCTACAGGGGAAGGGCAAGCTACTGGAAGGGAAGGATGTATATTTATAGTGGAGATGTCTTAGTGTCTCCTTAAAAAGTAAGAAAGAAAACTCACACGTTATAATGAGTCCTGCTTTTGGGGTGATGGTGGGGACAAGAGAAAATGCTGAGGGGACCATATACAAAGTCTTTTAAATGTTACTGGTAGCTCCTCACATATTGCTTTAGATACAAAAGAGTTAAACTGTGTTTGGCTTTTAAGATGATATATCTCACGGTATTCTTGAGTTGGTTGTAAGACTGTCTTTTATTGATAATAGTAGTTTCATTAATGGCTACTCTCAAGTGTCAGGCCCTGTGGTGAGCATCTTACATGTATTAATCTCACTTAGTCCTCTCAACAATTTCAGAATTGGTGATTGTGATTCCTATTTTACATATGAAGCTTGGGTAGAAATCAAGCCAACAGAGTGGCTGTGCAGCAATTAAAACCCATGTATGTCTATATTTAACAATTTTAATATATTGTCCCATATTAGCTATAGCAATTTCCCTTCATACCCTCCACCCAGACTATAAATTTATTACCTTTGGAACTCATGGCTGTTTCAGAGGAGTTCTTAGGTTCTGATGATATATGATGGACCCTCCAGGTATATATTTTAGGGAAAACTAAATTCAGTGGAGTATTTATAAATGTTTTCAGTACAAAAAGTTTTTGTTTTTTTGTTTTGTTTTGTGGGGTTTTTTTTGTTTTGTTTTGTTTTTTGGTCAAATAAATACCATTAGGACACAGAGTTAATCAAAATTAAGCAAGAGTCTTTCCTACTGGATGTCATCAATCCAGTGTACATTATGTAGCTTCAAAAGAAAAAAGTCTACAAGAAGCATTTCTTATGCATTTGCGATATGGAACTGGAATACTTAGGAACATTTTCCAAAAATTGTGTGCAAGGAACACAGGTCACCAGTACATTGGTAAAAATGACTGTCCAATCTATGAAGATGTCTAAGGCAAAAAACATATATATCTGTAAAATTCTGGCATCTCATCAGTAAAAGGTTTCAGTGGGATTCAACTGGCAGTTAATGAAGCCTCTTTTTTCTTTTTTTCAACTAAAAAGACCCCGAAGCTGGAAGGATTTGAGACCCACTCAAATAGTGGTGTTCAAACTCAAGCAGGCTGTTAGACAATTTTTCTTTCCATCAGCACTAACCAAATCCTGTAGTTTACTTCTCAATTTGAGAAAGCTCTGCCTTCAGTGCACAGTCTTCCAGAAATCATGGCCTTTAGTAGGTGAAATTTATATGCCTTCAAGAAATAGGCAGATTTCTTAAATAGGGGAAGTAGAAAACCAACAGGAGTGGGGACAATTGGTAACTGTGACTCAGGCCCAGTATCTGGGAGATGAGAGCAGTGGTCAGCCTTGGAAACAGAAAGGACACAGTACACCTGAGCTGAAGGTGGCAGCCAGCCACTCTTTGCCTCCAACAAATTTTCACCATGTACAAATTAGGGACCAGTGTTTCCAGGTGTTTCTGTTGGCTAAGAGATTTTTTTTATGTAAAATCTTTCTATTTTTAATGTTGGCTCAAAGTTTTTTGAAACCCTGTGTAGACCAAACAAAATATATGTGAAGGTCAGATTTTGCCTACAGGCTCCCAGGTATTAACCACACCTTTACGACCTCTAGCTAATTCTTTCACTGGCCTCCATCATGGAAAGTATAGATTTTATGGCAGCCTGGCCATATCTCTGAGAGCCATTACCTACTTCATTCTCAGTGTGTGGGCCCCAGTATGGGATATATTCTCAGGAAACATTGAAGTCTAATTCAACATGCACCATGATGAAACCTCATCAATCAATGTGCAACACTATACTTAGGGCAAGAAATCAGCCTTTGAATCTACTTTTCACATTGCTGTATAACTTCACTATTATTTCTAAGACATTTCTGTCCACAGAACTATTTTGTTTTGATTACTTTTTCAAAATGTTTTTGTTAATTAGAGTGAATGCGATTGGAACTGGATATACAATGCCATGCTGCTTTATTATTTCAAAAGAGGCTGGAATATAATTTTTTATATTGTCTTCCTTGAAGGATATGCCAGAGATTTCTGGTGCTCCAAGAGCAAACGATTATCAGACCTGGTACTCCCTGGTGGGGGAAGTGTTCCCCATTCCTACCAATGCCTGCTCTTTAGTGTTGAGTGTACCGTCCAAGAAGAGGTCAAAGCCTGATGGCTTGTGGGCTGGATTTAGTCTGTGCACTTGCTTGGTTGACTCCCAACATTGATTTAAAATATCGTTTTAAATATCTTTAAACAGGACTTAATGCTCTTGAGTTCACTACAGTCCTTGTGACTCACACAGGCCACTTACCTCATTTATACTGTCTTCTAGGCTTGTATAGCTCCTTGAGTTTGTGACCTCTGATCCAAACAATCCAAATTTTTACTGGAATTGAAATATACAAACATACACACACATGCACATATACACAAAGAGAAGAAATAAACAGAGGAATTCTAAGAAGATAGAAAACCAATTATCTATTATACGCTGATAAATCCCTTATTTCTGACAAGGTATATAAAGTCCCATGTGACATTACCACACAGTAATTGATGCATGTATATGACTAAAACTTGATCTTCATTTTCATTTGGATTTTATTTCAGGATAATGACAACAGGACTAAAACATCCTAAATCCTCAACTTTCCACAACGTTATGTTCTCCTTTTTCAGCACACACCTGGATCAGGCCATTTTAATGGACTCCTAGAAGGAACTTATACTAAGAAGAACATAAATTCTGAGCTAGTACCTCCGGCCAAACAAATACATTCAAAATCGCCATCAGAGTTTTTGGCCAGTATTTCTGCCATTGTCTTTCCTCCAAAAAACAGTCTTGGAGGAAATGTTTTGATTGTTTTGATCCAGCTTTTTCAAGCAAGTCTGAGAAATTTTTAAGACAAAAGGTGGATAGTTTAAAATTTTCAACACTCTGAACCCAGTTATAGCATGGGTGACCTTGCGACACATGGGCAAAAGATGAGGCATTTTAAAAATTTTCTTTCTTGGATTGTTTTATGCAGACTTCTATAGTTACCAATATTGCAAGGTTTTAAGTAAAAGGAAAGCAAAGCAAAAATATGGAAAACAATTTTTTTGCAGCTCTGAAGAACGGGCTATTTAGATTGTCCTTATTTTAAATACACGGAGGCAACATGAGAGGTCAGGCTGTTCAGAAGCTGTGGTTGAAGTCCTGTGACAACAGTGGAGCTTTAGCCTGGCTCTGCGACCTGATGACCATTGTAACTCTCAAGCTGGGAAACCGCAGTGAAACCCATCCCTGAAACCAGCGGACCACCTTGCATCCATCCCTGTGGTTTCAAAGCACGAAAACGTCACCCATCTGGGGATCATCACAATGCAAATCACATATTACCTACACTCCAGGATGACAAGAACCTTCAGCCATTGTTGGAGACAGGTGTTAGAACTGAGAATGGAATTTGCCTTCTGGGGTGTTGATCCCACTAGGACATAACAAAATATATTACAGGCCCAGGGATAAGTGACAAGAAGTGTGTGTGTGTATTGAAAAATATCTATGAAAATGGAAACCCACACTTTTCTGTACAGATAATATTATTTGGCTTGACTTTTTAATTTTACTACACAGAAACAGACTGCAACTCTTGGAAACTCAGCTTGCTTGTCATGTTTTGCCTGAGCATGTGCAGAGCCTTTCCTTTGCTCCAAACTGAAGAACAGCTTTTGTTAGTTATTAGCTGACAAGAAAGGTCAAGCACAATTAGGGGCTGTAACTTTTCACTGTGCAAACACTTCAGTGATTCTGAGATGAATCTATCTTTGTGAAAGGTAGAAACTGGATGGAAAAAATCAAAAGTAGCCATCAATTAGAGAACAAAGTGAAGGAGGATCCATCCATACTATCAGTTTTCTGTTGCACCTGCTTTTTTCTTGGGTTCCACAATGCTAAGCAATATTTTAAAAATTGATGAAATCAGAAGCTTTTAAGTCTGAGTGGTGGGATTTTAGAACCCACAACTTAGATCTCCTTTAATGTGTAAGCCATATTCTATATGCATATTAGGTATGCATTGTTCTAATTTAAGATATATTTGTGCATAGACTGTGTATAAAATGCTTTTAAATGTTCTGTGAATAAGGTCCTTAGTTTTTGGTTCACCTGAATCTTGTGTAGAACTCAGCTAAAGAATTGATTTGTATCATAGACATTATAATGCAATTGGTATTTTAAACGTAAGCAGTACAAATTGATCTATGATGACGTGTTGGGGGAGATTTATAGATATGTACATCATGGTGACTTTTTGTCTTTTAACAATGGACTTTTTATTTCTATTTATGAAGAAATTATAACTACTGCTTTCAATGTCTTTTTAAAAATAGCTATTTACCAGCTAGGAAATATTCTGCATTTAAAATAGAATCTGACTATCTGGGAAGTGTAATTACTTTTGTTCTTATTTGAGCCAGTTGTCTTTCGGTAAAGCTAGAGAATCTCTCCAGGGAGAAGTAAATTGAGACTGCTTCTCAAGGGTCATAGGAAACTTGTCCGCTTTGTTCCTATTGATACTTTAGGACCTATAGACTTTGTTACTAAAAAAAAAAAAAGAGAGAGGGAGAGAAATATAATGGATTCATCAGTTTCTGTATATGGCCTCTCCCCTAATTTTCCAGGTTATTTAACTTATAAAGCACCGTGACTGAATTTCTGGAGGGAGTGGAGAAAACACGCTCCACTTCTTCCGAAGAATTGTCACCCTGTTGATGCGCTTTTTCTCTTCCTCCTCCCCCTCCCCTTTCTACTTCTCTCCTTCTCATCTCCCTTCTTTCTTGCCTTCTCTCTCCCTAAGACAGCGACGAATTAGTGCCAACTGGCGGGAGTCAGCGCGGAGGTCCCCAGTGCCCATCCCTTCCGCACACACCAGTGTAGCCCGAGTCCGCCCTGAAGCCAGGGTGGGTGAGTCGGCAGTTCTGTCTCCCATGTCCGGCTTTGCATTTTTATTCTCAGCTACACAACATATATCTAACAATCTCATATGCCTTTTTATTTAACCAGTAGCTCTTTTATTTCATTTTTAACATGACAAGCTACAATTCTTGTGTTTTTACTCTGCTGTAATTCTCTGTATTTCCTATTACATATGATTGTTCAATAAATCATACTTGAGGGAAAATATTGTGAAACATTTGGTGTCTGATATAATTCAATTTTGTGGGGCATTGAAAAGTTGGGGGAATCAGGGAAAATCAGGTAGATATCAGTTTTGATATGAGTTCTGTCAGAAAATGGTTTTTGCTCTATTAAAAAACTATTCATTGAACATTTATTGCGGCTGTTATTCGCAAGCTCCTGGCTAAATGCATGTTGCAGAGAGGAATGTGGAAACCCGAATCTTAGCTCTATAAATTTCATTTCTTATAGTGGAGATATTCATACACATAAATAACCAAAATGCCACATATAAAAGTAACCCGGTGCGAGTAAAATGCAGCTCTGGGTATTAAGAAAGGTAAAAATTGCTTCCATCTTCCAGGCTTCTAGGAAGACTTCTTAGAGTGGATTGCACATGAGTTGATACCTCCTTTACAAATCATAATGAAGCTCATACTCGTTGCCTATTTTCTATGGACAGCCTCTGTGAAAACACTTAACACATATTATCTCTAATCCTCAATAATCCAGCAAAGTGGGCTATCAATATGAGCAAAGAAACCAAGTCTCGGAGAAAGCGCATAAGGCCAGGTCTCAGGTGGCGGACTCCAGCCTGGATTTGCTTCTAGGTCTCTCTGGCACCAAAGACCCCTTCTTCTTTCTACTACATCTACGTAGCATGGAGCAGAAGCACCATGGAAAGGAAAGCTTTGTGAAGAACAAGGTGAATAAGGTAACAGCTGAGAATAATAAAGAAGCAAAGGGCATCAAATCAAGGTGAAGACCTAGAGAGTTTCAATTAAGAATAATTGGCACGGTATGTGACACCTCTCAGACTCTGCTTCCGCGGTGCCAAAGCACTCCATTAAAATATAAAAATGTATGTACTCATCAGATACATGACATTTAACTGAACTTTTTACTTCGAGTGTGATTCTATGATAAATTTCCACTTAATAGCAAAAGGTTTCAAAGGCCATATTTTAATTCTGAAATACAGTTAGATATAAAATACATATTTCCTTTGGAAGCTATAAGCCTTCTGCCTTCTAATTGCTTTTCTAAATATTACAAAGCCTATCCACCATCTAATACAAGCCTTAAACAACAAAGACAATATATATTTTAGAGTCAAAAAACAAACACCTACTAATGTCCCCCATTACACACATGTGATTTCTTTGGAAGGAATCCCAAATATTTAAGATACAAATCCTTATGGACCAACAAGTATATTTAAAGCTCTATTTGGGGCCATTTGTCCTTTAGTAACATTAATAAATGTTTAGGTTGTTTGCTTAAGATTTGTGATGTTTAGAGAGCTTCCTTTGCATCTCAGGCTGATATATTTTTTATCTCCAATAATTAAAGATACCATTATTTAGTGTTCCTTATAGTTTAGTACAGTCTCACTATGGCATTAACAGTATTTTCTGATATTGCCTCTTACTCCCTATGAGTACTCTCTGAGGAATTTTATCTCCATCTATGGATGAGGAGTCATGGCAGAGGGTGAAATAATTTGTGTAAGGTCACACAGCTGATCAGTGGGGGAGCCGGGATTTGAAGTCTAAGAGAATGTGAGTCCCCAAACCATGAGGCTAGACTGCTTCTGGTCACCGTGGGAGGATCTGTCATGTCTTCTCCACCCACCATATTCATTACCTTCCTTTTCTCCCCTTCATTCCATATCCTGACAGAATTGCCAGTGACCACCAGCAAGGGCTGGTGCACTTTGGTGAACCGTTGGATGTTTTACAGCAGAAAAGGTGCCTTTGATTTCTGTGGAAGGAAGAATTATTTTGCATGCCTCATATGTGACTTTAAAAATGTGTTTTTTCAAATAACCTACTGGGGTTCAGCCTAGACCTTTGCTACTTAGAGTGTGCTCCCCCTTCCCCCCCCCCCCCCCCCGCCGGAAACTTCTTAAAAGTGAACACTCTCAGGCCCCATCCAGACCTACTAAACTGGAATTGGCATTTAAGAAGATAACTGGGTGATTCCGGTGCCTAGCACTGTTTGAGACAATAACTAAATATTAGGGAGATAAATCTAAACACCCACTAAGCACTCAAACATGGGTTGTTTTTCTCCACACTAGACAAGAGGCTCCAGGGTTCATGCTTTCACCATGGTACTGCTCTCAAAACGACTCCAAAACAAACCCCGGGAGGTTGCCGAACGGGACGGACTCTGTGAGTTCAGTTATTGAGAACCTTGTTTCTCCTCGTCTGCACCGGGGTCAGCAAACGTTTTCTATAGAGGATCGGGCAGCAAACACCAGCTGGGCAGGCCACATTTCATCGCGGTGTTTCTCCTCCTGGTGCCCCCTTTCCTCCTCCTCTTCCTTCCTCATCATTTTTTTCTTCTTCTTCCTCTTCCGTTTCTTCCTTTGTAACCCTTTAAAAACGGACAAGTCATTCTCCGCTTGTGGGGTCAGGGGTGTCCCGCGTGGCAGGTTTGGGGCACGGGCCTCTGCCGGGCTTGCCCCAGTGCTGCTTTTTCCCGTCCAAGGAGCGCGGGACCCCGGGGTAGGAGAGTGAGGCTGCTGGCGCCCGCGGCGGTCACTCCCGGGGGCCGCCGCTTCCACGGGGCCTGGCGGCCCGCTGAGGACTGCGGACAGGAGTGTTTCCGGGCACAGCACACACAGCAGTCCCGCGGGGCTCGCCGCGCTCCGGTTCCCAGCCCTGGCCTGCGTCCGCCTCACCTGGAGGGGCTGCTGAACTCCAGGTTGCTCAGGCCCCGCCCCAGGGGGCGGACTCGCCAGGTGCGAGCTCTCGCCAGGTGCGAGGTGGGGCCCGGAGTGATGCCGCTGCTGCGGGACTGGGAGCTCTCCCTCTGAGGACCACTGGCTTACGAGTGAACCTTACACTCCTGGCCGTCACACTCAAAGCCCCGCAGTCTAACGCCAGCCTGTCTTTGGGCCACAGCTTGCATTCACTTCGCCAGTCCCTGTTCCTGATTTCCCCTCTGCCCTCGCACGGGACTCCTCCTCTGCAAGGGTCTGTGCCATTTTTACCTGTCACACTCTCCCCGCCCCACCCCGGCCTCAGGGGGTCTGCACATTTGCTAGCTCTCCCAGAAAGCCTCTTCGCGTTTCTCTGGGCAGGAGCCTCAGACCCTCCTCTAGACGCGCACTGAGCTTTCCCCTCCTTGCTCCAGTACTGTAGCTCGCTCGCCATGGCATTCACTTGCTGCCAGATTATAAGGTAAGGAAGCACTGTGCCTTACAAATGGTAAGTGTTCAGGAAATACTTACAGAATAAGTAAATATGAATTAATGAATGAAGGCAGGCAGGAAAAGTTTATATTTGTTTAAGTGTTTGATATATGATTGAGTTAATTCTTTTCAGATAACATCTCTAGTTAATTCAATCAAAATGAGACTCACTTTTCAAGCACTTTAGATCTAAGTAATTCCAAAAAGCCATTTGTGTTTTTTCTCAGAGCAGACACATGGGGAGTGCATTAATTCTTAATTAATACTTAATAGCTGCTAAAAGCAAACCTGAATTCTATGAGAGAAACATTAAGATCTCTCCATCTGTCTCTTGTCTACCCTTGGGGAGATGGGTCTGCTGGTGCAGAGGTATATTAATTGTAGCTAATCTTACCAAATTTGCTAAGGAGAAAAGCTCACATTTCCTGGGTGATTTCTTATAGCCTCGGTGATTAATAATGGGAACCATACAAGCTTTGGAACAGGAATGACCTCAATTCACAGAATGTTTTTGGTGGTTGGTAGCTGTTGGCCTTAACGTTTCCTAACCTCTCACCATGAAGACTTTGATAGAATGGCGAAATAATACTGAGGAATATTTAAGGAATCTGGACAGTATGTGACACACTGTTGGTTCTCAATTAACAGAAATTAATGTAATTATATTAATCCAGATGACATTTTGTTTGTTGAATTTTATGTGCAAGACATGAGGCAAGAAATACCTTATCCAAGGACTGAATTTGACCCTCAATTCAATTTCAAACTTTGTCATGGTCTCTGTGATCTTGGACAAGCCTCAGTTTTCTCCTCTATGAAATGGAGATGTAAGCATCCCTATTTTACAGAATTACTGGAATGATGAAATAAATGGCCCATGTAAGATGCTGAGAATAATGACTGACACAGTTTTTTCTAAACTGAAATAGTATGAGCTGTAAAAATAAGAATCTACCAAGATTCTCCTTTAAAAGAATCATCCTCTTCTTATAAAATTAATTCGTGATTATAGTTGCAAGATCATAGCATGGCTTTCACTTCAGTAGCAATATCCTAAAAGTCCACAGGATGGGGAGATTTCTCCATGTAAGGAGTAGGCTAGCCATTCTATAGTATAGAGCATATTATCAACTGCACGATTTATGTCCTTGCTGGAGGAGAGGAAAGGCAGAATTACATACATGCTAGAGAGATAGAGATAGAGGTGGAGATAGAGTAGATTGAGATAGAGCTTGATATATTAGTGTATATATTTATAGACAGATACCTCTATTGATATATATGTCGATATATGTCATGCAGACGTTCAATTCTAGGGGAAATTGTTTAATGCAAATATTAAGAAGAAAAATATCAGCTTAAAGATAAAATAAGAATAACCTTTAGACTTCCAGGATGGCTTGCTAAATAAAACACATTATTAGACATCCAGGTGCACTTAGAAGCAACAATAGCAGTTTCTCAAAAGTTAAACTACAGGCACACATCCCCGCAAACTCCACCGGTTTCACAGAACCTTCATTAGCAAAACAAAAAGGTCTTTCTTTGGAGGAAACAAAAAAAAGGAGAGGACCTTTCATAATGAGGAAATTGCCCATAAACAGACGCGTCCACTAAATGTGGTAAATCAGATGCAATCTACAAGCCAAGTGGGTCAACACTGAAACCAGAATCTTTAAACCCACCACGGAGAAAAGGGGCTGCTAGAAAGAGCCGGCGCGCAAAAGCCGCATTCAGATGGAGATGACTTGGCAGCCTGGGCAGGAACCTACTAAAGCGAGATGTGTGGCAGGGCCAGGGAGGGGGCGGGAGCAGGCCTTGCCTCTCCCTCAGGCTCCCCGTCTCTCAGGCTCCTTTCTCTTTCCACCTCCCGCCTGGCTACAGCCTGCTTCTCACCTTCTGTGGGAGGTCCTCACTTTCTTCCTTTCATCTACTTTCTTCTGCACGTCTTCCTCCATTCTCACCTAGCCTTTCCTTAACAGAGATAATACGGAAGTGATAACAGAGGGAAGTATTTATTTCATAGGGTTTTAAGTCTGTGCTTACTTTAATAGCAAGTGGGTTACATTTTTTTCTCTTTAAAGAAAGTTTCCCTTCTTATTTCAGCGCAGTTACATTATATATATGCATTTGTACACATGTATTTTTGTATACACATATGTGTACATATACATGCATACACACATGTTTAAATTCTGCACACATTTTCATATATATATGTATATATATATTCCTCAACAGAAAAATATTTTAACTCCAAATTACACAATGAAAGAAAAAGATTTATAAAAATTAATACATTAATAGGAAAAAGGCATACAAATTTAGTTATGCTTTAAATCAAAATTTATTGATTTTGGATTATATTTTCCCCAAAATATTGCATTAGATTATTTTATACCAATACAGCTTTTGGTCGTTTATGATGACAGTGTCTAATTTTTAATACTTCTCTGCCCATACTCTAAGAATTATTATTTTAAAAATCTCATTTAGCTATCAGTCGGTTCCCAAAGAAATAACTTGTTCCAGTGAACTGCTTCCTATGAAAACTCTATTTATAATGACAGTGAAAATAGGTAGCTCAGGCCTGGTATCCTATGAAAGTCCAGGATAATTGCAGTAGCACGGTATGGTTAGTAGAAGTATAATTAATATTATAATTCCTATCTTAGTCATCACTGGCCTTCATGTCAAGTTTAATTTTTAGACTACTGTTTTCAAAAGCAAATAAAGGAGCCATATAGTATTTAAAACACTTGACAAATATAACAAATAAGTGACAATTTCAAAATAGGAAATCTATGTCCCATTAAGGCAAGAGAAGAATGATGAGAACATCTGGTAATGTAATTAGTATGATTACAGAAACACATCCGTAGAATTTATGCTGCAGGGAAATGTCATGTAACCCGCCCATCTACTGCAGTGCCTGGACAAATGCCAGTCTCTTTAAAAAATAAAGAAGAGAAGATATTCTCCTGCAAGAGATGGTCAACCATCTACGAGCTTTTTTTTTTTTTTAAGTTTTTTCATCCCGTTGTTTTGATTCATATAAAGCCATGTTCTACCTTTGCTACCATAGGGGAGGAAAAAGGTTTCTGGCTTGTTCTGAAAGTTAAACTGACAGATTAATAGGAAAAAAGCATACAGATTTATTTAATAGTTTTTAATAAGTTTTACATGACATGGGAGGCTTCATAAGGAAATGAAGATCCAAAGAAACAGATCTGAGTATTTTCATGCTAGGATTGAGGAAGAATGGGGTCGTGGAAGACTAGGATAAGTTAAGGAGTATGAAGTAAGTGTAGTAAACTGGGGGATACTTAACAGTGCTTGTTTGTTTGGATTCTTCTTTGAGTCCCTTTGTCTTCAGAGACAAGGGTGCTCCTTTCTTCTGGCTATAAGGCACTCCTCACGTGAGGGTTTTATGGCGTGTTTCAGGGAGAAGGGCAGAGGGAAGGTGACCTTCCTGCTTCTGCCATTTTCTCAAACCCCTTCAGCTTACAGTATTCAATGTGCCAGGGTGTCATACTTTGCAGTAGTTGGTCCTGAACCCCATCGCTACTCTTGAGGGAAAGAAGTTATTTTGAAACATCAATAAATTGTTTCCTCAGTTAGCTTGAGGAGAGCAGCAGTTAGAATGTTCTCTTTGGTTCCTCCTTACGTAACATATTGTTTTTTAATGCCATAATATCTATAGTTTATGCCACAATTGTGCATTTAAGTCTATGGTAATTATGCTTGTTTATATTAGTTTTACTTTTGGGGTGATACAAATCTGGGAATGGCAAGTAAAAATTAGCATTCTTCAAATCCTGGGGACAGGGGTGCAGAGAAAGGGAAAGGCCATAACAAAAAAAAAAAGCAATTTGTGAAATGATTTTTCAGTTTATTAGAAATCAAGGAAAAGAAACTTAAAAAGATTGATGCCTTTTTCTTTAAGATAAGATTATACCCAACATTGTCATAAGCTCAGTAACTTTTTAGATATTAAAGATTGTTTTTTTAAAAGCACAGATTTAAACATAAAAAATATTTTTAAATGAGTCACATAGTTTAAAAGGAGTTTCAAATTTGCTTCTTCTATTGGTTAAAGGTCATTTTAATTTGAGGTCAATATCAAAGAATTAAAGTAGAACTCAGGGGCTTCTTTCTATTCCAGCATCATTAACAAAATTATCCCCCTCTGCTTTAAGTCTGAAATGTAGAAAATTTAATTCCAGTGCAATCTACAAGACACTCTAAGAAAATGCAAAAGCCTCTGGTTTTGAAGGAAGATGGGCTTTCCCATCCTAAAACCATCACAATTTCTCAAAAAGAGCATCAACGAATAGAAGGGTTTGTTGAATTATTAGTTCATTTAGGGCCATTTATTTTCTTTGGGCTCTAGTTTCCTGTCCTATAAAATGAATCCTACCTGTCATACATATTTAATGTGATTATTAACTGAGAAACATAGGTGAGGCCACTTTATTAACTGTAAAGAACTGAACCAGTATTAACTGGCAGGAGGGCAGCAACAATAATAGCCTTTTCATTTTTATAACTGATGCTTAAATAAATAGTTGGTGTGCAGTATATTATTAATATGTATTTGTGGAACTAAACTGAATCAAGACCAACGGATTTGAAAAAGAAACAGAAGAATAAATAAGTATGATGGAATTTGAAAAGAAAAAAGGAAATATATTTGAAAGCCTCTCTATTGTAAAAGAAGACTCAGATTCCAGAATTAGAAAAACTAAAAATGAATCGCTTAAAAGTTATCCAAATTCAAGATCTCCCTTTTCGTAGTAGAGAAAAGTAAATTAAAACCAAAAGGAACTTGGCAAATAGTGTAGCATAAATAATTAGAAAAAATATATAAAAAGAAAGAACAATATCTGAAAAACATGTCAATATTTATGTACCAAATATCTAACATGCTTCCGAAGGCAATCCAAGAGGAAGAAAGTAAGACACAATGATGCAGGTGGAAGTGATGGTGGTGGTGGTGGTTTTGTGTTGGTATATTTCCAAGCTCCCACAGGAGCGAAGCACTGACAAGTCAGCTTCTGCTTGTTATCAACCCATTTTGCACCTGGTGGAGAAAAAGAAAATAAACTATTCCAGAACACCGTGGAAATGTTCCAGAGAATTTCATACCATGTCACATAAATCTCTGTAAAGGGAAAAATCTGGTATGCAACTTAATAGCCACTAAGCCTGCATGCTATGATAAATTATCCAATTAGTGATTTGTAGGAGGACGTTTTTCTTGGAAAGACTTTCAAGTCTTAAGGAAAAAAACTACCACCACAACAAACCAAAAAAAAAAAAAAAATGATTACCGTTTTTTAGATCATCTTCTAAGGAGAAGTTTTAAAAGACAGAAAATATAATTGGTTACAATGCTAATGCTGTTAAATACATACATACATATGTGTGTATATTTCTAACTAAAACAATTTTGTTCTGTTGACTGTCATATAAGCATACAAAGATACCCTTTTTCTCTTCTGATCCCATTCTCTCTTAATGCTGTTGCTTTCTGTCTATTCCTGTCTCTTCTTTTCTTCTTTGCTGCTTGTCTGCAGTTCCTGAAAGAGAATCAGAGGAAGAAACAGATCTTAGCGTTGGAAGGAGCCTCACAGGAACATCTGATCCACTCCCATATATCATTCTCTCCATTTTACTGCTCAGAAAACTGGGTCCCAGTGTGATTAAAGGGCTTCCCCAAGGTCACAGAACTATGATCAAAGAGGAGATGCCACTCTGAGCCGCATCACCTCACCTCGTTCTTTTTTTTTTTTTTTTAAGATTTTATTTATTTTGAAAGAGAGAGCCTGCACAAGCAGGTGGGGGATGAGCAGAGGCAGAGTGAGAGAGAGAATCTCAAGCAGATTTCACACTGAGCACAGAGCCCAACACGGGGCTCAATCTCATGACCTTGACATCATGACCTGATCCGAAATCAAGTGTCAGATGCCTAACGGACTAAGCCACCCAGGTGCCCTGCCACATCACCTCATTCTGTTTCCTTCCAGTAATTTATCACTATCTGACATGATTTCATTTATTATTATTAATAATTTATGTATGAATTCGTATGTATATTGACAGTCTTCAAATACTAGAATATACATCCATGGATTTAAGGACTTTAACTCTCTTATTAATACCTGTATCCTAAGGACTCATTCATACATATTTATTGAATAATAAACTAGAATAATAATCTTTTGTTTCTAGAGTATACTTTTATAAATGACACCAAATTATCCTATGGAAAATACTGTAGAATAATTAAGGATATCTGAATTGTTCTATCTAGCTACAGGCCTATCATAAACATTAACCTAATTTATGCATTTTTAAGTAGCAAAAATATCTAGTGAGTATTAATGTTTTCAACTCTTTGACATGTATTGAATAGTCTGTGCTTCCTTGAGATACCCCAGGGAAGAACTTTGCTGAATTCTGTTCATTTGGGAAGCAGATATTGCTCGTTGCAGATATTGCGAGTTGGAAGGTGGCCAGGTTCCTGGTCTAAAATATTTACTTTTGGGGCTCCTGGGTGGCTCAGTCAGTTAAGCATCTGACTCTTGATTTCTTGGCTCAGGTCATGATCTCAGGGTTGTGAGACTGAGTCCCCCGTCAGTCTCCATGCTCAGCGGGGAATCTGCTTGAGATTCTCTCTCCCTCTCCCACTGCCCCTCCCCCTTGCATGCATGTGTACTCTCTCTCTCTCTCTCTCTCTCTCTAAAAATAAATCTTTAAAAAATATGTACTTTCTCCAACTCCTTTGCATCGAGGGGTAGTCTTACGGCATAGCTCTAGTCCGGTAAGACATTAGTTGGGGGCCTCTGGGACAGCTTTGTTTTCCTGCTAGATTCTTTCCCTTTTTCTTCCCACTGCTCTTTTTGCTTAGAACAGACTGGATGCCTGGGGCAGCAGCTCTCTTGGGACCATGAAGTCACAACTTTGAGAATATTAAGGAAAATGAAAAGTGTCTGGATACCCAATGGAGTCTTGAGCCACACAATTCCAGTCCTGGACATTTTATTGCATGACATAAATCAGCCTGTATGCTACTGTTTGCTGGGTTTTCTATTATTTGCTGTCAAATGCTTGTTCTGAATAATAATGAAGAATCATTTGCCAAACATATTCTAATATTCTGCTACTTCTAGGGCTCTAATCCTAGTGACATTTCCTCCTAGGGTTTACTGTGCTCATTGCTTCAAATTAGGCTCATTGTTACTAAAAGTAAGAGAAAAGGGAAAAAATACTAAGTCACATTTGTAGAGTGAGAAACAAAAAATGAAGATGAATCCAATACCATTTAATACCATTTTTTTCCCCTCAAGTTTTTAGGCTTCTTTGAGTTTTCTCCTTTGCCTACTTCTTCTACTCTCATATTCGTCTGCCTTCTACAGACCAAGTCTCTCTATCTGCATAAACTAAGTATGAAATGCAAGGAGGAAAGTGACTGCACCAATGTCTGTCCACAGAATGAAGAGGACACACAAGATAAATGTCAAGAATAGTTCTGGAATTGAATGATAGCCTCTTTACAAAATGCAGTCAAGTACCTATGCATTCATGTAAATTATTTAATTCACATAATATTGCAAAATAGAAACCTCACCCCCATTGCTGTGTGAATTACGTGGGATGTTTGACAACTTTAGCACCTTAACTACTTACAGTGTCACTTAAAACCAAAGACGCCCTCCATCATTTTCCTAAAACTCTTCTTCCTCTGATATTTAGTTTTCCAGAATATCATGATGTTTGAAATCTAGTAATTTAATTTCTTTAAACAGATTTCACATTTTGGCAGCATGGACATTTTTAATAATTAATACACCTGCTGGAGCTTTGAAAACTGGTTTTTAGAATCAGGGTCTTAGAAAAGTAAGGGCATTTCTTCCTCCTTCATCTTCAGAGAAAGCAAATATTCAAAATCACTATGAGCATTAACACTTTAATGTAATTAGACATGATTTTTCTATTACTCAGTGTGCACTTACACTGCTTTTAGATGTGGGTAAAGAAACAGAATTTTTAAATTAATGCAACATAAGTGGTTTATTTATAAATTCATAAATCCATATTGCCATTAAATGAACTCAACAATACTTACACTTATTTGCTATGACCATACCCAAAACCAGTGTTTCCAAACTTCATTCAATTGTATATCATTTGGTGATTTTGAGGTACCACCTCTACTATGGTTATTTAATATTTTTCTTTAAATTGATTTAAAATATATTCACACATTAACCTTGCCTCATCCTAAGCAACAATAGCAATAAGATCATGATTATGTATCTTTTCTAATATGTATTATGACAGTATTTGTAAGTATAAAAATAAAAGTAATTTGTCCCTTACCAACCTAAAATAATGTTTCCACAATGTAGAAAACATTGCCATAATTGAATTAAAATTTAAAATGGATGGTGAGAACTTTTTTAAGAACAGAAAAAGTCTGAGAATTTTGTTTTTTATAAAGACCCTCACCCTAGCCAACTCTGGGAAGCAAAAGGGCTTACAATATTATTGTCTAATAGAAAGAATCCTGGTCTAGAATTCTGCTCCGCCCTGCTACGTTCTATGCTTCAGTTTCTTATGTTTAGGGAGATTAGGGAAAAAACCCAACATATCTCCCTGACATAACCTTTCTTAGATTCAGTATACACAATTAAAGAGGATCCAACAGCAAGTGGCCAGGATGATGAGAAAGGTTGGGAGGACCTGGTGGTGTTTTAACACAGAGACGAGGCCACTTGGGAGAAGATATCACAGTGCTGGATGGCTGTGATCAAGGAGGTGAAGTACAGAAGAAAGAGTTTCATACAGAGAAGAATAGTTAAAGCTCTTTAGCTGGGTTTGGGATTCAGCTGGAGTTAATCAAGAAGGGAGGGGATCAATCACTGGTCTGTGATGTTGAAGAGGATCGTGTGTTGGGTAAGGCTTGGATAGACAGCATCAGGTCCTTTCCCACCTTGATAACAACAATAGGGACCGATTACTAAATGCTCCCTAAACTGGACTAAGCATTTTAATGTGTCTTATCTCATTTAATTTCCACGATAATCTATAGGGGTAGGTATGATGTTACCCATTTTACAAATGGAGTAACAGTCTAAAATTTGATAGAGATTGAATTTGAACCCAGGCCAGAGTGACTCAAAGATCATCTATTAGCCATTATGTTATATTATAAATGTGGTCTGGGAAAGATAAAGTTTTTGTTTTGTTTTGTTCAGAAAGTTTCTTTGACCATTCAGCCAAACTGAAGCCAAGTTGTCTTCTTGAAAAAATTTTGTTGTAAACTATAATTGTGTGAAAAGGAAACTGAAAAGCTATTATCTCAGCTGGCTTCCTTCAGATTTCTGAGAAAGCCAACATATTTCCCAAGGAAAACTTATGCTTTTAATTGTAATCTCTGTTTTGAGAGTAGAGAACAGAATGGAAGAAACCAACATTTCCTAAGGAAAACTTATGCTTTTAATTTTTATATTTTTGTATTTTTAATAGAGAACAGAAGAATCCAGAAGCCATGCTACTTATTTATCCAAATGATGTTACAAAATCAGCAAAAGCTTTGATTTCTTTTGTTTGCCTGAATCCTTTTGAAAAAAAAAAACAAAACATTTTGAAAGTATGTTCAGGAAAGGGAGGGCAAGTTTTATTTTTTAGCACCTTGGGGTATCTCAAATAGTCTCAAGGGGTATCAGAATGTTTTCTACAAATAATTCAAAATCATGTAAAACAAATCTGTGCCTTAATCATGTTTTAAGTAGAAAGAAATTTAGGAAATCAAACAATCACAGCAGGTGGTCTAGAAACTCCAGAAAGTTTTGATTGAAACTGGCTTAATAACAACAACAAAACCCATAAAAGGCTAGGGGTGGGGGTGGGGAGGAGGAGAGGAAGGAAGGAAGGAGGGATGGAGGGAGGGAGGGAGGGAAGGAGGGAATAAGGGAGGAAAGGAGGGCAGGAAGGAGGAAAGACACTTGGAACCAGAGTACTCACTCATACTTGGTGATACTACTTATCAATGAGTTTTGCATTTATTTTCTTGAGGAAAATATCCTAAGAAAAATGATTGTTATCTCTACTGCATTGTCTAATAGATTCACATATTTCTCTTAATCTCTATATTGTAAAACTTGCATTCAAAATTAAAAACAATAGTTTTACTTCTTTGAATCTTGATATAAGATCCCACAGTGGATTTCACATTTGCTTTTTTTCTTTCCATCTTAAGTTCCCTCTTTACTGACTTTTGAGAAACGTTTTCATTTTTTCCATCCATGAAACATTGAACCTCACCAGTATCATCAGTGTGGGAACCAAACTGAGCATTCCACCATCCTCACTAAATTTTATGGCATAGATATTTTACCTTGAAATGCCATAAATCATTAATGGGGTGTCTGGTGGCTCAGTTGGTTAAGTGACTGACTCTTGGTTTCCCCTCAGGTCTTGATCTCAGGGTTGTGAGATCGAGCCCCATGTCAGGCTCCATGCTCCACAGAGTCTGCTTGAGATTCTCTCTCTCTCTCTCTCCCACCCCCTCTGCCCCTCCCCCTGCTCACGCACACACTAAGCTGTCTCTAAAATAAGTAAATAAAAATCTTTAAAAAAATAATTAATATTGTCCTGGAGGCCAGAACTTTGAATAATCAAAAGCTTTATTCAGTAAATATATATATATATATATATATACTGTCCTGGAAAACCTTGCTTTATACTGATGCTTTACCTTCTCTGCCAGTTTTAAGGATGAGAAATTATCTTTCCTTTATTTTTATAACCCCCAGCAAAGTCGTTTGCCGGAGATAAACTCATTAAAAATAGTTATTGAGTTAATGAATGACTATACGCATGAATTAATGGAATTTCTTATTTGATGAAAATAGAAGATTTATAAAATGCTAATGATTCCTTAAAATGCAATAGGAAATAGCTCATATTTCAAGTAATAGCCAAAAAAGTGGCAGGGGAGATTTTGGCATATTTTATTTTAGATTTAACATTTTTCTTTCTTAATAGCTAGTGGAAATGCTGGGAAATATATCTCTCACAGCTCAGAAAAATGAGAATTCTGCAGTCCTTTAGCCATTAACATGTTGGAGGAAAAAGGATGGTTAATACCTAAAGACCAATATATTATGATCTTTTGAATCAAGAAATTGGGCATTTCTTCATCATTTTGAAATAAATACCACATACTGTTCTGTATACAGAAACATGATAAATGAAACTTAAAAGTTTCCTTAAGGGGCGCCTGGATGGCTCAGTCGTTAAGTGTCTGCCTTCGGCTCAGGTCATCATCCCAGGGTCCTGGGATCGAGCCCCCGCATCGGGCTCCCTGCTCAGTGGGAAGCCTTCTTCTCCCTCTCCCACTGCCCCCCTTGTGTTCCCTCTCTCGCTATGTCTCCATCTGTCAAATAAATAAATAAAATCTTAAAAAAAAAAGTTTCCTTAAAATATTCCTCTGTAAGTTAAACCCAGACACACCATGTCTAAATGTATTTAATATTTATTTTTTACTCTTAAAGTGAAGCTATTTACATTTGACCTTAGAAGGCAAATCACATCAGTAGGACATCAGGGATTAAGCTCTGCAGTATTAAAGTTAGAACACTCACATATTTGCAAATGTCTATGCAAATGTCATTAAAAAGAAAAATCACCATAAAATAAATGTTTGTTCTTTAATTGTAAGCAATATCGAACAATCTGTACTTGGTTCTAAAGTTCAATCAAGGAGAGCTTCCCAGGAGGTGTATTACTACTGTATGAGTGTAGAGAGCAGAGGTGGAGAATGCTTCTGGAGGTCAATCAAGGAGTGGCCTTCCATGGGATATTCAGAAAAGTTAATAGTTCAGTTATTCCCAAGAAGCCTTCTTGCTGCAGACCCGTAATTAATGTTCCCACTGCTCCTCTCTTTCGTTTACACCTTCTTCTTCTTCAGGGAATGCTGATTCATTCTGGCCTTTCAGATGCTTAACCCCTGAAATTACAAAAAATTATGCTCTATTTAAGTGAAATTTATTTCTAGCAGATTCATTGCTTTGCTGCAAGAGATAAAGAAAATGAGTGGAAAGTTTTCGCTGGTATATACACGTTTTCTCCAAGAATTTCAACCATCTAACCCTATATAAACGTTTTAATTCACTGAGAAATCAAAACACACCAGCCAAATTTCCATTAGAGACAGGCTTCCTTTATAATTAAATCTTCTCCATTAAGAATTGCATCACAGCCTATTAAAAACCTGTTAACTAAAAATCTGCTCACAGGCTCTTACTGTAATTCTGATATATTACTTAGCTCAAATATTTCTTTTGGCATCCCTGAACTTCATTACAAGCAGAATCATTGAAGAAACCCCTAGGAACAAAGGGGGGTGTGCACCATTTCTGTAACTTGTAAACAACAAAAGAATCATGATATTGTTAGTCTCCTTCAGGAATCAGAACATATTCATTTGATTACGAAACTTCCATAGACAAAATTCTCCAGTAACTTCCCCCACCGCCCACAGAGGGGCAACCCACTGGCACCTGCTGCCTGCTCCACAGGCTGATAGATCCTGGCCTCTCCCCACCTATTTGGCCTCATTCCTTCCCAGCCCTTCCTGCTTCCCCCTTTCACAGTAATTTATGAGTTACTAGTTAGGGACACTAACCTACTCTTCCACATTCCCTGATCATTCCGGGCTCCTTCCAGCCTCCATGCTCCTCTCCTTGCCTTCTCCCTGCCAAATAGCTTCTTCCTACTCCCCCACTGATAATCTCCCACTTGTGCCTCCGCCTCAGCTTGCCTCCTCTGGGAAGCTCCTCTAATTTCCCCAAGCGGACTTGGCTAGCTTTTTCTCATATTTCCCTCCTGCTCTTGGATCATTTTCTCTTGTATCAATTAGTTTATAGAACTGATTTGTTCACATATCTTTCTCATTGGAGCAAACTTCTTGATGTCAAGATTACATAGTTTCAGTTTGGGGTCTCAGGCACAATACCTGGCAAACAGTACGTACTCATCCATATTGACTGAATAAATGAATGATATAATTAATAAATAACTTGGTGTATGTCTTTGGCATATCTTTTTTCAAGATTTCAAAATTAACCCAAATTTGGAGTATAAACCAGAAGGCAACTACCACAACTATATACTCAAAATCTACAGAATTACCTTCTGTTTCACTTGGGTCTGTTCTGTTAAAACATCATACCAGTGGACACTCCATGTGTCCATTGCTACTTAACATGAAAAACTGTATACATATTTTATATTTTAGAAAATTGGTTTATAAGATTTTTCTAAGTATTACTGAAAAATATTCTGGTTAGAATTGATAAATGAAAGGAAGTCACTGCTCATGTTTGCTATGAAACAAAGAAACTCAAAAAATGTGTGGATTTGCATTTACTGCAGTCAGCAAGCCTCAGAGTGCTGTTTGGCAAAGAATGACATCCTTGGGCTTGGTGGATTATCTTGCAAAAATATTTGATCAGTTGTAATAATATCTAAATACTTTAATTTCATCTGCAAACACAGATCCCTCACAATTCCTGTTGACTCAAAACTGTAGATGGACATTTATTATTAACAAATGGAACTTATTTTATATTATTATAAATTACAGTGTGGGAGGGAGATGTCTAAATGTTAAGGAGAAGGTAAGGGAATTCATTCATTCAATAAGCATCCAATCAGTTACTCTGCTAGAGTCTTACATAGCTTAGTCACTAAACCTCACAACTCCATGACAGAAATACCTGGATGGTGAAATTTAGACTTGAAGAAGGGAAGTGATTTGTTCAAGGTTATAAGGGTGGCGTAGTTTTAAAAGAAGTTATGACACATCATATTTCCTCAGTATACACTGATGACTAAGTGAATAGTGAATGAGGCATAAAGTTCCATTGTCAGGAGACCCTAACTCATTTTCACCTTTAGCTTTTTGGATGTTGATATAGATTTTCCTGTCATTCCCTAGGATTTATTATAGGTTTACAGTACCTATTAACCTTGCTTAGACAATGTTGGGATTGACTCTGAAATATTAAAGCACAATAATCATTCAGCCACCTGTCACTCTCTAAGCTGAAATTGTCTGTGCCTCTCTCAGTTTGAAAAGGTTCTATTACCTCTAGAGCTCATCCCTTTCATCCACAAGGTAACTACAGAGTAATAAAGTTGTGCTTAAGACAATTTTCTTTAAATTAGAGTTAATAACTTAATGGCAACATTGATTCATTTATATGAGGGGCTCAAACATCAAGAAAATATGGTAACCAAAAAGTCCAGGGGCACCTGGGTGGCTCAGTCGGTTAAGCCGCTGCCTTTGGCTCAGGTCATGATCCCAGGGTCCTGGGATCGAGCCCCGCATCAGGCTCCCTGCTCAGTGGGGAGCCTGCTTCTCCCTCTGCCTCTGCCTGCCTCTCTGCCTACTTGTTCTCTCTCTCTCTGTCAAATAAATAAATAAAATCTTTAAAAAACAAAACAAAACAAAAAGTCCAACTTACTAAACCATTAGTCAATTACTTCCCTTACTTGAGTATAGGCCTACTTGCTTATCCTGACCCATATTTAATTTATTTTATAACCCAATAATGGTCACAAAGTTATATGAGGAAGCCTTTTTAAAAGTAAAATCACTCACTTGGGCAAACCTTGGAGGATGCCTTTTTTAGCCTTTTTCAAGTGTGACATTAACTGTTTCTAGGTGAAAGATGGGAGGTGATATCATGAACATCTCTACAGAATCACACATTCTTTGGTTCTCAAAGCACTTTACATTCATGTCATCTTTCCATTGAATAACGGATAGTTGGTTAACTTGTGTCTTGAATCTTTTTTCCTATCAGTAATATTTCTTTGGTTACAGATGCAATTGTACTAAGATTAAAGTGTGAGGTCTATGAGGACTTTCTAATAATTTCTGTCTCCCCACGCCCTCCTCCTATTCCCAAACACACATATACTTTGTGTTTACATTTTCTTTAAACCTTCATTTAATATTAAGGTAATTCTGAAGGTGGAAGAAAATAACTTGGTCTGGGGGCCTGAGAAAATCCTCAGAGCCAGAGCCGCCTCCTCTGCTGAATGCTAACGAGCATATATTGAAACACTTCGCCTGCACAGGACTGAATTGGCACAGCATACAGCAAAGAGCCTCCTGGAACAAACGCAGACTCAGCCAGCCCTGCACAAAGCAGAAGGCCAAGAGATCCCAAAAAACACAATGGAGGTTCTCTTCTCCATAGCAAATGGACACAGGATAAGGAACCAAATGTAAGACCAAGATATGCAGTATGAACCCATGAAGGAATGAAGAAAACAGAGTTTGAGGAAAGGAAACTAGACTGAGTAAAAAAAAAAAAAGGAAAGGAAATAAATGTTGCCCCAAACAGGACATAATCCTCCTGCTCTTCTCCATTCTGTAAATCAGGCAGTTAAATGTGAGTTGGATGAAGCTGGGAAGTGACAGAGCGAAGAAGGATGAATAATGAATCCACAGAGGGAAGCTTGTATTTGGCAAACCATGGGTCAATATGTTTATCAATTAATTTGGAGTGAAAAAAAGGGCAGGCTTATTTACATTTGTAGATGACACAACACTTGGAGGGAAAGATGGCATGATGAAGGACACAACTAGTATTCCCAAAGCTTTCTAAGAGCGTGAAGAGGCTGATGCGGGTCAGGTGCAGGCCAACAGGGAGTTTTGCTTTTAGAAAGATTACTCTGCTTCTAAGAAATAGAGAATGAGGGCAGTCTCGATTGATTATAGTTAGGGGTTTCAGGTGATCACAATTCCAACAGGACCCAGCAGAGACACCTGTTTAGGGACCAGGCTCTTGGTGGTGTCAGCAGCCTTCCTAACAACAGGCAGCAGGCAGCAGGAGTGACTCCCTAACCTTGGGTTGTCAGACCTTTTCTGGAATATACTTACTAAGTGTGAGCTCTCTGTTTCAAGAGTTCTATTGAAGAAGGTAATTGAGATTAAAAGTAGTCTTATGAAATCACTTTTCTAGAACAATTGTATTTGAAACTGAAATGCCTGGCATAGAGAAAATTAAGAGAGGACAAAAGAGGCTGCCATTGAATTCCTAACAGACTGGAAAAAAAACTGAAATTTATCTATGTAGCTCCTGAGAGCAGAAATAGGGTCAATAGCGGACATTTACATGGTGAGGGCAGACTATAGCTCAAAAAGAAAAGAAAATTCCTAAACTCTTTGTTTGCCGAGCAATAAATATGTGAGTGAGCTCTCATCACCATATGGGTTCAAGTCTAAATGTCTATCTCTGAGATGGGTCATAGAAGGAGGCCCTGCATTGTGCAGCACGAGGGACTGACCACCTTGCTGACCCTGAGATGCTATTAATCCATAAAAGAGATCTTCTTTCTACTGAAAAATTTGCTCTGCTGTGAGTATTTTAAATTACAAAAAAGTAATTATGACTTCTAATGACATAAATGGCTCAAATCCACATTTTAAAACTAATTCACATTGGGAGTAGCAAATGTAAATGGATTTTTTTTTTCAACCACATACTTTAGACCTTAAAAATCATTCTAAAGTCCTCTAGGGAATATGTGGGTGGATTTTACAGAGCCTCTGACACTTTTGGAATTCTATTTATAGTTGTATTTGTGCTTTTTTGGGGGAAAAAGGCCCATAGTTTTCAGCAGAATCTCAGAGCGGTCTCTGACCCACAAATAATTGTGAATATGAATCCTGGTCTAATCTGCTTAGCTTAAAGATGAAGGAGCAACATCAGATGGCAAAGTGACTTGTTTAAATTCACACAGCAGTCATTGGCTGAGCTGGGACACAAATCTTGGCCCCTAATTCCTACTGGGGGCTCTTCATCTGGGTCACCAGGACCCAATCTTGCCCTGTCATTGACCTTTTCCCAAGTTAAAACCTGAAGGAAAATCAGGCAACAAGATCATAAGAGCTTTTTTTATTATCACATTCCTTGAAAGAACTTTACATACCAGATAGATTTAGATGTAACTTGCTAGTCTTTTGTTGTTGTTACTGTTTTTAATGGAATTTGGAATCAGAAAGATATAGAATTTAATCTCACCGAAGAATATTCCCAGAATAGAACCAAATTACAAATAATGTACAGGTTATCGGAAAAGAAGCAGCCTTTCTCTCTGCCGTGATCAAACCTGAGACAGGACTCTGGGAGACCCAGAAAACATGTCATGGTCTAGTCTGGGAGATGAGACATAGTAGTCATCAAGCAATATGAGTTAAATATCATAAAGTAATAAAGCCCCTACTGTGTGTTAGGCACAGGAGAGAGACACAACTACAGATCAAATGGGGATGAAGGTCAAGAGGCGATGATGTATACATAAATGAAGTTAATTCTGTGAATATGTGTTACAGACCAGTACTACAAATAATACATTTGGAGAGTTCTGATATGGGAAAAAAGAGCTCCAACTTGGGAGATATTAATTTGGAGAGCTATTTATTGAGCAATACACTGGATAGAGTAAAGGAAACAGCAAGTCTGAGTTCTATATAAGAAAACTATTTGCAAAATACAGTTAACAGCCATTTATTTTCTGAAGGCCTACTATGTACAAAAGAGTGATTTCAGTGGCCCTAGAAAGATTATGTTCTAATGGTTCCTGGTATATTGACCCTTCAAATTTTATCAAAATAATCATGCTAGATATACTTGAGGGATATAATGTATCCTATAACATGGTACAGCAGGGGGATGCCTGGGTGGCTCAGTCAGTTAAGCATCTGACTTCGGCTTAGGTCATGATCCCAGGATCCTGGGATTGAGTCCCACATCGGGTTCCTTGCTCAGTGAGGAGCCTGCTTCTCCCTCTCCCTCTGGGAGCTCTCTCTCTCAAATAAATAAATAAAATATTTAAAAAAACAAACAAACAAAACATGGTACAGCAGGGCCCATCATCTCTCAGCTTGAAAATGTGCTTTCCATTTCCCAAAATGCTTTCATATGTATTTGTTTAATCTTCTTGTCATTCTTTTATAATGCCTAGCTATATATTAATACACTTAGGGTCACAGAGATCAAGAGACATATCAACTTCATTCCAAAGCTAAACACATTATCATGTCCTGAACTCACCCTAAAGCTATCCCTTTCTACTTTATCTGAAGTAAATTACATATATGCAGTACAGTTAATCTCTGTTCTAATATGGTAACTGGTCAGTTAACATAAACTGCAAATCAACACATTGTCATTTCATTTAATACCCTTTTACTTAGGGAAGCATTTTTCTGGAGAGGAATAAATGTGTGATATGCTTCTCTCTTCATCATACACAGAAATAGGGGCAGCATGTTTATGTGATATTCATAACTATTTGTGAGTATTATATATCTTATGTATATTTTTACTATGATATATTTCACCAAAGCTCTTGCCCAAGAGTAAACCCTAGGTAAAAGATTTAGCAGTAAATACAAGGGAGAAGGTAGGGGAGGAGGTACAGTTACATACTGTTTGTTAGAAGTGTGAATTCAAATAATATCTTTGGAGAGTAGTTTAGTCTTACTTAAAATGTAAAGTGCCCACATCTTTGTCAGTAAGTATGAGGTAGGAGCCAGAATTTTGTGAGAATCCTACTACTCAGCCTAGGATGAGAATCACTTTGATGGACTGAGTGCCTCTTTTGCCCTCTACACTCAAGTGCCCTTCTAATACTCCTTTTGCTTCTAAGCTAATGCATTCCCTATGAACTCAGAAATAGAGTTAAATTTTTAAGCCTACATATAATGGAGCTAAATGTGTTGAGCAATTTCACTTTAGAAAGGGACAGAATGGCTCCCTAGCTAGCAAGACTTGACTGCCATTGATTGAACACAATAGCATGTCTAAAATAAAGAATGCATCAATCAGCAGGAGCCAGTGGTTAGCCTTGAAAGCACTAAAAATAAAATAACGAAAGGGGAGTTGCATTTACAGCCACAGAAGCTAATGCTGTCTGTGTTTTTTAAGCACGCCCACAGGAGGATGTCCTGTGCTGGCATTTTAAAGGCTCTGTTTTCCAGGCAGGGTAGTTTTCTATTGAAGCAATGATCTCTATAGGCTACCATAGCCTGATGCCAGTATACACCCAATGACACAGCCAAATCATCCAGCTCTGATTCTAATCTCACTGAGAAACCTTCTGACAACAACAGAGCTTCTTCACAAGGAGAAATGACCCCAGCTAGACATAAAGAAGGTAGGAGTGAGTCGTGGAGCTATCTAGAAGACTGTTCCAGGCAAATGGAACAAGAACTGTAAACACTTTGTCTGAAGCACACCTGCCATGGTCAGAGGACAGCAATGAGCCTGGAGTGTTGGGAATGAGGTAGTAGGAGGAGGTAAGCTCAGATAGCTGAACTCAGGCTGGGCGGAGGAGGAGCCTGACAATGTAGGACCTCAAGGGACCTTATAAGCATTTTGGCTGTTATTCTGGGAAGCTACTGACAGATATTTTTGGTGTTTTTGTTTGTCTGTTTGAGTAGAGGAGAAACATGATCTGATTTTCAAAGCATTTTCAAAGAATTACTCTATGGTCCAAGATGTAAGAGCTTAGATGTCACCACTCTATTCTAACAAGTAAAAAGCTGAACTAGCTGAAAAAAATCAACAACTCTTCTTAGATCCATTAGAGAAGCAAGGTCACAGAGCAAACCATTGCCAAAATATGGCAACGCAGAAAAGTGGATATAGAAGAACACAGCTTGCTGGAGCAGAAACCCATGTGGAAACCAGTGCCAGGGTAGGAAAACCTGAACTATAACTGATGAATGCCTGAAGACTCAGTGTGGACAACACAGACAGATTAAAAACTCTGGGGACAGGAGGGCAACTGTTTAAGGCCCTCACAGTCTTGTGTATTTTACCTCCTGGAGCTCTAATAGGTTCTCACAGTAGAAATCAGAGAAAAATCTCCTCATGCTTTTGACAAGGAAGGGGGATAGTGGCCATTTTCAAAAACAGAGCATTCTATTCTTCTTAACAAGGTCTGCTCTCAGGAGGTTCTTTACCAGAGCCTAACCTTCTGGGATTATATCAAAGACTAACCTACCTGGGGGGGAGAGAAATACCAAATTCCATCCCCTTTAGCCCTATTATTCTACCTAGGTGGGGAGGAGCAGAACCAAGAAGCACTGGTGAGGTTTATAGTCCACAGGCACAGACTTGCTAAAAGGCTGAGACCTTTTCACAGACCGTAGAACACTTCCTCTCGACCCCTTACCACCACATTACTAAAGATCTGTTTACCACTGTTCCTTTTAGCCAGTACATCATGTTCACCTTTCCACAAAAATTACAAGGCATCTATAGGCAAATAACACAGTTTGAAGAGACTAAACAACCATCAGAACTGGAGTCAGATGTAACAGGAATGTTGGAATTATCACACCAGGAATTGTGTTTTAAACTACACTTAATATGCTAGGGACTTTAATGGAAAAAGTAGATAACCTGTAAGAACAGATGGGTAACGTAAGGAGAGAAATGGAAAGTCTAAGGAAGAATAAAAAAGAAATACTGGAGATCAAAAACACTGTAACAGAAATGAAGAATGTCTTTGACAGGCTCATTAGCAGACTGGACATGGATGAGGAAAGAATCTCTGAGCTTGAAGATATGATAAGAGAAAATTCCAAAACTGAAAAGCAAAGAGAAAAATACAAAACAAAATATGCAAGAAATATGGGACAACTATAAAAGATGTAACATGCAGGTAATGGGAATATCATTCTGGTATGAGAAAAAAGAGAAAGAAATAGAGGCAATATTTGAAGCCATAATGACTTGAGGATTTCTCTCTAATTAACATCAGGCACTAAACCATAGATCCAGGAAGCTCAGAGAATTCCAAGCAGGATAAATGCCCAAAATACTACACCTCTGTATATAATATTCAAGCTACAGAAAATCAAAAATAAAGAAAAAAAAAAAAGAAAGAAAAAATAAAGAACCCGGAAGAAAAAAACATCTTGCCTAGAGAGGAATAGAGATAAGAATCACATCCAACTTCTCCTCAGAAACTATGCAAGAGAGGAGTGAAGAGAAATATTTAAAATGTTGACAGAAAAACCCAGCAACCTATAATCCTTTACACTGTGAAAATATCCTTCAAAAATGAAGGAGGAACAAAGACTTTCTCAGACTAACAAAAATTGAGTGAATTTGTTGCTAGTACACCTGCCTTGCAATAAATGTTGAAATTCTTTAGATAGAAGGAAAGTAACATAGATCAGCAACATGGATCTACATAACAAAAGGAAGATCATCAATGAAAGAGTAAATGAAGATAAAATAAAAACTTTAACTTTTCTTATTCTTAGTTGATCTAACAGCTGATGTTCCAAAACAATAACAGCAACAATGTATTCATTTATGTATGTTTATGTATATATGTTATATGTTTATGCATGCTTATATATAAGTGAAATAAATGACAGTGATGATATAAGGTACAAGAGAGAATAAGATTATTGCATTATTATAAGGGACTCACACTATCTGTGAAATGGTATAGTGTTATTTGAAAGTAGACTTGGATTAGTTGTAAATGTATATTGCAAATTCTAGGACAACCACCAAAATTTTTTTTAAAAAGTATAACCAATAGGGCGCCTGGGTGGCTCAGTCGTTGGGCGTCTGCCTTCGGCTCACGTCATGATCCTAGGGTCCTGGGGTTGAGGCCCGCATCAGGCTCCCTGCTCTGCGGGGAGCCTGCTTCTCCCTATCCCACTCCCCCTGCTTGTGTTCCCTCTCTCGCTGTGTCTCTCTGTCAAATAAATAAATAAAATCTTAAAAAAAAAAAAAAAAACGTATAACCAATAGACTAAGAAAGGAGAGAAAATAGAATGATACAAAATGCTCCATAAAAACTACAAAAGGCAAAAAAAGAGTGGAAAACAAAAATAGAGACAAAGAACAAGGGCAACAAATAGAAAGCATGATATTTACTAATGTAACACCCAACTATGGATTGTCTATAAGAAATTTCTTTAAATAGGGGCACCTAGATGGGTCAGCTGGTTAAGCAACTGCCTTTGGCTCAGGTCATGATCTCGGGGTGCTGGGTTCGAGCCCTCCATGAGGCTCCCTGTTCAGCCAGGAGTCTGCTTCTCCCTCTGCCTCTCCCCTGCTCATGCTAGCTCTTGCTCTCTCTCTCTCAAATAAAATAAATAAAATCTTTAAAAAAAAATAAATTTCTTTAAATATAAAGATATGTACAGATTAAAAGTATAAATGGGTGGAGAAAATATATTTTGTTAACAATCAAAGAAAGCAGGAGGGGCTTGGTGGCTCAGTCTTTAAGTGTCTGCCTTCAGCTCAGGTCATGATCCCAGGGTCCTGGGATTGAGCCCCGCATAGGGCTCCCTGCTCAGCGGGAGGCCTGCTTCTCCCTCTCCCACTCCCCCTGCTTGTGTTCACTCTCTCGTTGTGTCTCTCTCTGTCCAATAAATAAATAAAATCTGAAACAAACAAACAAACAAACAAAACAAAGAAAGCGGGAGTAGCCATATTACTTTTTCACCAGCTAGAACCCAAGACCTGACCTTTACGCCCACCTGCTTGTACTAACTCATCTCTGTCCCACATTTTTCTTTAAACTCTTTTTTCCACCTTATCCCTAAACTCAGGTAAATGGAAAGCAAAACTGCCCCTTGAGCTAGAGTGACTGCCCAGACCACCCAGACCAGTTTGAGCATAACCCCAACTTGGGCCTGCACAGGTGGACCATGGGGTAACCTCTAGAATGACCAACAATTACACTTACCTCATTGTAAAACTAAAATCTCTGCCCAAGGAGAAGCACAAGCCTTATTTACATTACATACAATGTATGTATAGGCATGTTTCCTTAAGGCATAACATTACTCCTGCCTCTACATGGTGACAAGGCTCCCCTTTTAAAATATTTATCCTAATCCTAAATAAAAGGAACCCATCCACCCTTGTTCAGGGAATCATGGCTTTGGAAGTTACTCCCTGTGATCTCCTTATTTGTTGCAAAAATAAAGTTGACTTTGTGCGACAACTCCACCTGGTGTATCTATAACTCACCAAGGAGGGAACTCATGTTGGTTTGATTATGCTTTCAGACTGAATAGACTTCAAAGCAAGGAAAATTATCAGAAATAAAGCAGGGCATTATAGCTGACAAAACTACAATTGAGATAAACCCAACTTTACATTCCTAATGCCTGAACCTAGACAATGAAACACAACGGACAGAAAGCTTACAACCTTGAAGACCACTTTCACATAAAACCTTTAATTTTTTTTTTTTTTTTTTTTTTTTTTTTTTTTTATTTATTTGTGAGAGAGAGAATGAGAGACAGAGAGCATGAGAGGGAGTGAGAGGGAGGAGGGTCAGAGGGAGAAGCAGACTCCCTGCTGAGCAGGGAGCCCGATGTGGGACTCGATCCCGGGACTCCAGGATCATGACCTGAGCCGAAGGCAGTTGCTTAACCAACTGAGCCACCCAGGCGCCCTCACATAAAACTTTTAACCACATTTCTTAAGTAAGCTTTAACATTTCCTGAAAAACACTTTATTTTCCTGTTTAAATCATTAAATTTTTTCACTTCTGGAACAGTGCCTTAATAGCATAGATGCTCAGTTCATTTTAAGTGAAGAATTAAGTGACTTCAATCTCACTTTCATTAAAAGTATTTCCCATTCAGAGTATACAGAATTTTCAACCTACTCATTTCTTTTTTCAGATGAATGAAATTCTGCCCCACCAATATAAGTCACATCTTCTATGGCAGAAAAATTAGAGTGTTCTCGGTCTGAAGTTAGTTTGTTCTTCTCAGGCTCCTATACTTTTTTGGACTTACTTAGCAATTACAATTCAAGAAAATGTGTAGTAAATCTTAAAGATGGAAACAAGAAATGATACTTGCCCCAGTATATAATGTTGCTTCGATACCCAAACACAGGTAATTAATCCCACTGGGTATATAGCTTTTATAACAAATGGATTTAAGTACTGAGGTCTCCCCAGTGTTTCTCTTGTTACTTAAAATCTTCAGGAAAGTGCTAATCCTGATGACTTGCTAGTTAACATCCAGTCCCAAATTGTGCTCAGTTCTCTCCATATCCTGAGGCTGTTTTCCTCCACTTTGTCTGTGGAGGGCCTCAGCTCAGTTTGCTTCTCATTATGCAGCTCGCTTGCCGCCAGGAAGCTTCTGAATGACGACATTGTTCTGCTGTTTCATCCTCTGCCCGACCCAAGGACATGCAGTTCACACTCTGAGCCTTGCAACTGTTTTGCTCTGACCCTGCTTTTCTGTTCATTTACCATTGTTCTTGTAGGCATTCTTGTTCACCGGCAGCTTAACTCTCTGACCATCCCTTTAAATAACAGCAATTCATTGTATTGCCATGGGGCTCACTGACCTACTTTCTTCTTTGATGTGCTGCCCTACAGTTGGTCTGTTCCACTTGTCTCCCATATGTAAAATCACAGTATCTCTTCTTCTTACATATCTTTAGCAAACTCTCCTTAGATGAGCTGATACCATTTTATTTCTTTCTTCTTAAATTCTGATTTTATTAAGAATACTTGATGCAAAGGAGCAATTGTATATTCATTCTACAGGCAGTAGCAATTTTATATGGTTTACGTAAGGAAGAAAAAAATTAAAATTTTTTGCTTCAAATTGTAATTTTCTGTTATTTCTATCTTATGATATTCAAATGTAATAACTGGGGGAGGAAGTATTCACTTACCTAATTTCCTTAGTTTCTCAACACTTACCTGAAAAAATTTCTTTTCATTACCAAAATTGGAACCCCCCCAACACACTCAGACATTATAAATTAATTGCTCTAAAATCATGGCTTTTGAATTTTCAAATTCTTCTCTTAAAAAAGTAAACAATCTTAGTTTCAGTGTATACACACTGCATTCAGTTTATAAAAATTTATTATCTTTGTTTTAGAAAACTTCTAAAATTATTAATAAAAATTGAAGTTTTTCAAACCCCATGTTGAATTTCATTTAAACCCATAGTTTGAGAGGGAGAATTCTCTTAAAGTATGTTTATGGCTTATCACACCCCAAAATGATGTAAAATCATTTCAATATGTTCCCAAATTTACTGCACATCTATCTTTTTAACTTTTCTGAGTTACTTATTTTTATTTCTCCCTCAAATAATAGAAACTACTCTGAGGAAAAATATATAGATAACCGGTAAGGTAATCACCAGATTTTTAGAAATAACATGAAATTATTGAGAATAAACAGCACTTTTATTTTTGGCTTGATACACTGACTAGAAATAGTCTCCAATTTACTAACACAAGGCAGCAGCATCTCTCACACAAAATGCCAGAGGGTCATTTGGCTAGTGTCTCTTATGCACAATTGGCCATGAATTAAACTTTTGATATTTTTCTCCAAATGAGTCCACAAATACAATCACAGATATTTATTGACAAATTTAGTGACAATTTTTTTAAAGTATATATCATTAAACTTCACAGACATTTGACTACTGGATCATTCTACCTGGATTATGCCATGAATTATTCTTTTTTATAAATATAATTATGAATAATTTAATTGTATCATATCATAAGTTTTGTTGTGTCAAATGAAAATATTGACAAATCTATCCTTTTTGCAATTCTGTTTTGGCATTACTTCATTTGTTAATACAGGAAACCTCAGAAAAGGAGAGTGGCCAGACCCCCTATCAGCCAGAGGGTTTATTAAGAAAAACATATAAACCAATGGACACAAAAGGAAAATAGCTTGCGCTCCTGGTCCACTTCCCTTCTAGTCCCCTCCCCATATAACTTAGCTCAAAGAGCTGTCGTCCCTTAAGTAGCGATAGTGCTGTAAGAAAGTGCATTTTCTCAATCACAAAAGTACAAGAGTTGAAAGCACTTTAAAAGGCAGTCTTGAATTAAAACAACAGTCCAACTTACCCCTAACACACATACATACACACCATCACCACCACCACCATCATATTAAGATGTGAAAACCAAGACCTGTTTTCTGAAGTCTCACAGCAAGTAGTAGTCACTCAATCTAGAACACAGGTTGTGAGACTTTCATTCCATATTCTCTGCATCATACTGCACCAGACACAGAGAGTGCCTGGGAATCCCAGCAGAGTTCCGTTTCCTGCCTTCTCTTACCCAACCATGATCTGGTTGCTTGATGTCGACTACGAGATAAATCACTAAGAGGTAAAATGTACCATGGTGTGTGGAAGCTGGGCCCTTTAGAAAGATACTCTAATGAATGTTCAGTGACATTGAAATGGACTCTTACTATAATAATTTAGGCATATTGTATTCTACTTCTATAAACTGACCTAAAAAAATACCACTTGTAGCATTGATTCTATATATTTTGAGATCCAAATCCTTTAGAAGTCAATTTTCAGAACACAATCCTTTTTTATAATTGGAGGCTGCATGTTGGGAAGATTCGCCAACAGTACTACCAGAATATAATTAGAAGTAGGCAGAAATAAGAGGTATAATTTTCTAAGTTTCTAAGAAGATTTGTTTATTTCTCAACAAATAATATTATCCCCCAGGTGTTCCTGATTTGTTCTTTATAATGAGTATCTATTGATAGTCTTTTCAGCAATGCTCTCTACTCTCCCGTTTACAGGGAATGACTCCTTTCCACTCACCTTCCTTCAGGAATCAATCCAAACACAGAGAACCATCAGCGCTGCCCGGTTCTCCTGTCGCCTTGCCCTCTGTCCATCGTGCCAAGATGAAGGGCCCTTGACCCATGCTGGGCCAATCATAATCCTTCCCCCTATGATTTTGCTGTCTGAAACCAAGTCTTTACATTAGAATTTTGAAATTATAGGTGGTATAAGATGTTAAACTTGTTTGCATGGCCATATTTCCTCCATGAGGAGAGGGCTCATCTGCAGGGGACTTAGAGGAGGATGAAGTTCACAGGCAAAGTGAAGGACATGGAAGACATGGCAGCCTTTGATTATCTATTTCCTGAGGCTCAGCTGCTTCCTCTCTTTCCTTTCCTAATAGTTTGTTTTCCCTTAATGTAAAGTAACTGAGTAATCTTTCAATAAATTTCCCTTTTGCCTGAACTAATTAGATTTGGGTTTTGACATGTAAAACCCAAAGTGACCTGAACAGTCTATTCTCCCTATCTTATATCTTCCTGGAAACTTCTTTCAGCATGGAAGACAGAAAAGAGAAATGGAAGGCAACTGGGGTATCTCTTTTTTGTTCCTTCTTTTCTGCCTCTACCTCCAGCTTTGAATGTAACATATGATGAGCTAAGAACCAGACAAAATGGGAAATGTTCCATTATATCTCAGGAGTGTCCTTCAAATTTAAATCTTAGACTCATTACTGGAACTAAAGTAATGAAGAAAATTTAGGAGATTTTTTTAAGTCAGTAATTGTCTCCTTATGGGCAAGGCAACTTTTGAAGGATGGATATCATAGACTTGCAGGTGAGATGTCAAAATCATCTTATTTCATGCTTTCTTTGGTTCCTGAGGTAATAATTTTATTATTACAAAACCCTGAACATTTATGGTCAGCTCTCATTGTGTGGATTTGTAAATAATTTGTAAAGATGACAGAATTTGAGTGATTCTAAAAGAAGTGGTTTGCCCAGAATTATCACAACTTAGGCTTTATAATGCTTAAAATTTGTCAGTTTTCTCAGATTAAACATCTACTTCGGTAAATTGTGAAGACATGCAAGATATTGACACACATGATGTTATAGCACATTAAAAGCAGTCTTCTGAAGACTCTAGAAAAATATAGCAAAGAAAAACTTTTTAAATACCATAGTTAGCTCTTGAGCTTCCTCCTTACCATTATTTCAATTTGGCTTTGAAATACAAGTAAATAGTATCTACAATTTTTGATGTCATACATTTGCTATTGTTCATCTATGTTTTCCCACTCACCTAGTTTACCCTTATATTATGATCTCAGCCAATTCTAGGTAAAATTAAGGTTCAGCTACTGCATGGCTTACCTCAACCTCTTGGTGGGACATTTTTTAAATTAACATATAATGTATTATTTGTTTCAGGGGTACAGGTCTGTGATTCATCAGTCTTCCATAATTCACACCGCTCATCATAGCACATACACTCCCCAATGTCTATCACGCAGCCACCCCATCCCTCCCACCCCCCTCCACTCCAGCAACCCTCAGTTTGTTTCCTGAGATTAAGAGTCTCTTATGGTTTGTCTCCCTCTCTGGTTTCATCTTGTTTCATTTTTCCCTCCCTTCCCCTATGATCCTCTGTCTTGTTTCTCAAATTCCTCATATCAGTGAGATCATATGATACTTGTCTTTCTCTGATTGACTTATTTTGCTTAGCATAATACCCTCTAGTTCTATCCACGTCATTGCGAATGGCAAGATTTCATTGTTTTGATGGCTGCATAATATTCCATTGTATATATATATATATATATATATATACCACATCTTCTTTATTCATTCATCTGTTCATGGACATCTTGGCTCTTTCCATAGTTTGGCTATTGTGGACATTGCTGCTATAAACATTGGGGTGCACGTGCCCCTTCGGATCACTACATTTGTATCTTTGGGGTAAATACCCAGTAGTGCAATTGCTAGGTCATAGGGTAGCTCTATTTTCAACTTTTTGAGGAACCTCCATACTGTTTTCCAGAGTGGCTGCACCAGCTTGCCTTCCCTGGTGGGACATTTAATCTGTCTTGGGGTAGAAGATTACTTTGGAAGTTTCCCTCTCTTTCCTTTCTTTGTACCTTCATCCTATATTATCAATGTTTATGATTACCACTAGCTAACCTAAAATGGGCCTCCGTTCTGCTTTTCCTATTATTTTCCTGATTTTAATTCTATCATCCTGCTTATTAATAATAATAACATATTATAGCACTTTTCAATTTTTCAGGGCAATAAACATTTTTCTATCCTTAACACAATGCTGAAAAGTGGGAGGGACTACTGCTATTATTCCCACTTCACAGTAAGAAAATTTTTGTCTGCCAATAATTAAATGAGTTGCCCAAGATCTTTTAGCAAGACAATATCAGAATGAGCATCAGAACTCAAAATTCCTAAATTCTAATTTAGTTCTTTTTCTACTAGGGCATCTGCTTTCTCATTCCCTTTGGGTCAAGATCTCATTATTTGAGTTATAAGCTCTTCCTAATTGAGGCTCTTCCTATATTCCCTGGAGACATAATATGATGAACATTTTTTTTCCTGGAGAATTTGTATTCTTTTCTCATACCCCTAAAAAAAGGTTCAAATAATGGCAGTAGGTGAGATGATATAGGAAATTAGGACTCTGTATTGCCCCTTTACATCATAATATGTAGATAGGTTTCTGTTCTCTGCCTATTTGCAGGGCTAATGCTACTTAGGGAAAAGGCAGATATTTTTCTAGAACAGTACTACTTTCAAATATTCTTAAGTACTTTTCCCATAAATTATGGAAATATCTTAGGAATTCCAACATCTCCTGAACTACTTCCTGTACCAACATTATTGCAAAATTGCGAATGACCTCAGTCCTGATTTTTTTCCTAGAAAATATCATCACTAAAAGAATGTAGAGAGATAGATTACATCTGTTGAAGAGTTGGTTACTAGAATCAAATTTTTCATGTTTTTTTCCTACAAAGTTATTTTAGGAAGCTTATTATGATCTCCCAATTACTTTTAGATATTTGTTCTTAGGTTAATACTCTGTACACAAATAATTGTAGATTAGTGTGTGTTGAGACAGAACAGCTTGTACCTTTTTGTTACATAACAAATATCATCATAAGAAACCACATCCATCATATTCAAAGAAAATCCAAAAATTAATGAGCATTTTTTTCTATTTCCATTAGTCAAGAAGTCTACAAATTAAGAAGAGATTGTGTTCCAAGAATGTGTTCATAAGGTTTGGAATTCAATCTATTTTTTTATAAGGACAGATGTAAAATGTGGGGAATTTTGTTTTATTTTTCTAGATTGCTGACATACAAATCCTCCAGAGGAAAAGACCTACATTTGCTGTTTTGATAAATTCATTAATCTTGGAGGCTGGGGCTTTGGGGCCTGTGCTATCAGTTGGTATCTAGGATTCAGAGAAAAATGTAGGGCTATGCATGTGAAAGAAAAGGGAACCTTTTGCTTTTGGAAGAGAAGGGACAGAATCAGAAGGGCCTGGGCAGCATCTGAGGTAAGGGAAAGGGAGGGGATGCCATCTGTTGGATTATAGGAGAGGTAGAGATACCTAAAAGGAGAGCAAAGTCTCATGAGAATTTTGAGAGTTTACACTGGAATATTTGATATTAGACCCTCTCCTCATTTTATCTTATGAAATTGTCAGTAAATTCTACACTGCTGCTTACACCTTTGTGCAATACATGTACTTGAAGGATCAGGAAAAGAAAAATGGGAAGACATAGTTTGGGTTTCATGATAGTTATGAAGGAAGCCTTCAATGCCTATTCAACCCATAAAGATCCAGAAATGCAAAACCGGCAGATCCATTTTAAGCCAAATCAAGACTGGCCTTGTTTCTGTAACCAAATACATTTCAAGTTATAATGGGAAGTTCCAGAAACAATTTTCTCAAATCCCATTATTTCCCATAGATGGAGTAAAGGGTTGAATGGCACTCTTAGTCCCAGTAGTAAATTAATTTTTTATTCTCAGGTCAATTCACTCAAAATTGGTTTGGGGGTGGTGGGGAGGAAAGAATTCTCATTGTTTGGCTTTATGTATGAGTGATTGATTCCTAACTGGTATGTTTCCTATGATGTACTGAAAAACACATCAGAACAGAGAATGTGATATGTGTGAGGGTACATGTACAGGAGTAAATAAATATGTGTTAATTTAATCTACCCCTTAGGGACAGTTGATTAATATTTCAAGTACACTAATCAGGACTAACACTCCAAGGAGAGCTAGCTAGCATTTGAAGGACCCTAATGGAAGAGCCACTTCAAAGGAGCACTATTTGTAACTCTAATCAATATAAGAAAGTTTATTAATTAGTATATAATGTGCTAGAAATAATTTTTCTTCATGGAAATGAGTGTCAGTCAAGATATTTCTACCGGCTAGATACATTGAATGGGCACACTTGTATTTGCATGAGTAAGGTTTGAGTATCTAATAAGCCTAATAGCATATATTCTTCAAAGTAGAATCTAGGGAGTCCAATCTGTTCTGTGTGCAGTCTTTGTCACCTGGTTCTCCTATCAATTTAAATTAATCCTGCCACTAGGAAACCTTCCCCCTTGCCTTGAGTAAACCATTCATGCAAGCTGTTTGTTGGAGAACTTAAAAGGGCAGAAAGCTAAAATACACTGAGATTTCAGAACAACTTGTATGGTTCTGCAGGAAGGAGCTGCTTGTTAATGCGTGTTTGCACATGTGGCAAAATTAGCAACCAGCCATGTTGATTATCTGAAGGAAAGAAATTGCAGTAAAGGAAACTGAAAATGTAAAGGCATAGAGACTGGAGGGAGCTTGACATATTTAAGAAAAAGGAAGAGGGCCACTGAAGACAGAAAATAGGAGTGCATTTCAAGCCAAGTGGAGATTGTGAATGGAGGTCAGAGGATGGGAGTAGCCAGCTCATGCAGGGCCTGACTAGCCATGGTGAGGAGTTTCATCTACTTCTAAGGATACTGGAAAATCCCATTAGAACACAAATTACTTGTTAGTTGAATACTATCAATATTATGGATTGTAGACACATTTGCCCAAAGAGGCCAGGCAGGATGAAGCAACCATAATATGAAAAATAGTAGCTCAAGTTCAATAATAAATGGTGACTGACAGTAGATTTAAGTGTTGAGGATATCCTAGCGAATGGGTAGGACTTTGGCAAATGAAGAGCACATGTTTTATCTTGTGAGACTATGTCCCAGAGGGTGGTGGTGAGGGGACAGCCTTAAATCAGATCCAGGTGATTGCTGTCATGCAGAGATGAGTCAAATATCGCCACATCCTCTTGCTTTCCAAGACAAGCCATACATCTGAAACTCTGAGTTAAGTCTAGTGTTTAAATGATGGCAACTTATTAAAAACAAAATAAACTATCATATGAGATAAACCAATGATGAACTTAAATAAGGCTTGTGAGCCATTTAAATAGGGCTTGTGAGTTACTCCACAAATAACATCTGATCAATACAGTGAATGTTTAACTTTCAATATATATGAAATCTCTCTTCACCTTACCTTTCTTGTAAGTTGCAGCTTAATTATTCCTACTTAACGTAAAAAAAAAAAATCTGTCAAGCTAATCCCAACATTTTTAAAAATTATACAATCCAACATCTTTCAACAAGTATTTATTGAATGTCCACCATGTTCTAGGTGCTTGAAATATGTGAATGAACAAAAGATACACATCTCTGCCCCTGTGAACCTCATAGCCCTGGGAGGACACTTCCATTTAAAGGATAAGTGGGAACAGTAGGAAATGAAAGGTTCACAAAAAGAGATTGAGGGTAGAGAGGTAGAGAAGACAAGTGATAAATGTAACAAATATATGAATTATATAGTATTATGGAAAGTAACCAATGCTGCAGAGGAAAGAAAAACAGAGCAGGGTAAGGGGGTTTGGGAGTGCTGATGGTCTTGGAGGATTCCCACACACATCCTCAACTCCAGTCTGCTCAGGGATCTGCCTCTACCTTCTATCTAGAACTTCATTCTCTCCTCTCTCTACTGCCTTATTCCACTCAGTTTGTAAAACGTACTCAACTATCTTCTATCCTAAAAGTAAGCAAACAAGCACAAACCTCCTTTAACCATGCATATTCCTCTTGCTTCTATCTTACTTATCCTGAAAGAAAGGAGCTGTCTATTCTGCTGGGCCCACTTTCTCACCTCTTGTGCACTCAGTCACCTACTCTGATATGATTTCCATTCCAATCTCTTCACCAAAATTGTTTGTAGTGACCTTTGATTGTCCTAATCCAACTGGTGTTCCTCAAGCTTTAACCTAACTTCACCATTCCTCCGTCTTTGCCACTCTTTCTTGAGGATTCAACTTCTCTTGCCTTCTGAGAGATCATTCTACCGGCGGTCCCTGTGCTGCACTTAATTAATCCTCCTTCTCAGTCCCCTTTTTGTTCTATTTTTCTGCTTTTACTAACTTCTTCTTAAATGTCAGTATTCTCCTGATGTAATTTATTACTTCTTTAAGGTTAAAAAAAGTCCTTTGCCAACACAAAATCAACATATCCAAAACTATATACTCGCTTATTCTCTTTTAATATTGATCTTGGTTAACTGCTTTCAGTATTTGTTTGGGGAAAGGAAGGCAAAATTTTTGAATAATTTGATCTGCCCTGAGAAACAGGTTACCTATTTTTATTTTCAAATTTTAAATTTTTATTTTTTAAATAATGGTTTATAATAATGTGAAGACTGTGCATGTGTGAATAGGGAATTTGGGTGTTAAAAATTTAGTTTGAGGCTTTACATGTTATGGGATACTTACCAGTTATCATCTGAAAGCACCTGACTTTCAAAACCTGGCATATTACCTAAATTTATTCTTAGAGAAATTAAGATTATATTGTCATTTCTGGGAGATTGCATTCAGAATATTTTTAATCTATTCATCCTAGACTATCTTTTCAAATAAGATTCAGTGTATCGTATGGAAGCTCTATTTTCAACTTTTTGAGGAGCCTCCATACTGTTTTCCAGAGTGGCTGCACCAGCTTGCATTCCCACCAACAGTGTAGGAGGGTTCCCCTTTCTCCGCATCCCCGCCAACATCTGTTGTTTCCTGACTTGTTAATTTTAGCCATTCTGACTGGTGTGAGGTGGTATCTCATTGAGGTTTTGATTTGGATTTCCCTGATGCCGAGCGATGTTGAGCACTTTTTCATGTGTCTGTTGGCCATTTGGATGTCTTCTTTGGAAAAATGTCTGTTCATGTCTTCTGCCCACTTCTTGATTGGATTATTTGTTCTTTGGGTGTTGAGTTTAGAAGTTCTTTATAGATTTTGGATACTAGCCCTTTATCTGATATGTCATTTGCAAATATCTTCTCCCATTCTGTCGGTTGTCTTTTGGTTTTGTTGACTGTTTCTTTTGCTGTGCAAAAGCTTTTTATCTTGATGAAGTCCCAATAGTTCATTTTTGCCCTTGCTTCCCTTGCCTTTGGCGATGTTTCTAGGAAGAAGTTGCTGCGGCTGAGGTCGAAGAGATTGCTGCCTGTGTTCTCCTTTAGGATTTTGATGGACTCCTGTCTCACATTTAGGTCTTTCAACCATTTTGAGTCTATTTTTGTGTGTGGTATAAGGAAATGGTCCAGTTTCATTCTTCTGTATGTGGCTGTCCAATTTTCCCAACACCATTTGTTGAAGAGACTGTCTTTTTTCCATTGGGCATTCTTTCCTGCTTTGTCGGAAGATTAGCTGACCATAGAGTTGAGGGTCCATTTCTGGGCTCTCTATTCTGTTCCATTGATCTATGTGTCTGTTTTTGTGCCAGTACCATACTGTCTTGATGATTACAGCTTTGTAATAGAGCTTGAAGTCTGGAATTGTGATGCCACCAGCTTTGCTTTTCTTTCTCAACATTCCTCTGGCTATTCAGGGTCTCTTCTGGTTCCATACAAATTTTAGGATTATTTGCTCCATTTCTTTGAAAAAAGTTGATGGTATTTTGACAGGGATTGCACTGAATGTGTAGATTGCTCTAGGTAGCATTGACATCTTCACAATATTTGTTCTTCTAATCCATGAGCATGGAATGTTTTTCCATTTCTTTGTGTCTTCCTCAATTTCTTTCATGAGTATTTTATAGTTTTCTGAGTACAGATTCTTTGCCTCTTTGGTTAGATTTATTCCTAGGTATCTTATGGTTCTGGGTGCAACTGTAAATGGGATCGACTCCTTAATTTCTCTTTGTTCTGTCTTGTTGGTGTATAGGAATGCCACTGATTTCTGTGCATTGACTTTATATCCTGCCACTTTACTGAATTCCTGTATGAGTTCTAGCAGTTTTGGGGTGGAGTCTTTTGGGCTTTCCACATAAAGTATCATATCATCTGCAAAGAGTGAGATTTTGACTTCTTCTTTACCGATTCGGATGCCTTTTCTTTCTTTTTGTTGTCTGATTGCTGTGGCTAGGACTTCTAATACCAGCAATTGCACTACTGGGTATTTACCCCAAAGATACAAATGTAGGGATCCGAAGGGGTACGTGCACCCCAATGTTTACAGCAGCAATGTCCACAATAGCCAAACTGTGGAAAGAGCCAAGATGTCCATCAACAGATGAATGGATAAAGAAGATGTGGTATATATATACAATGGAATATTATGCAGCCAACAAATGGAATGAAATCTTGCCATATGCAACGACGTGGATGGAACTGGAGGGTATTATGCTGAGCGAAATAAGTCAATCAGAGAGAGACAATTATCATATGATCTCACTGATATGAGGAATTCTTAATCTCAGGAAACAAACTGAGGGTTGCTGGAGTGGTGGGGAGTGGGAGGGATGGGTGGCTGGGTGACAGACATTGGGGAGGGTATGTGCTATGGTGAGCGCTGTGAATTGTGTAAGACTGATGAATCACAGACCTGTACCTCTGAAACAAATAATACATTATATGTTAAAAAAAAAGAAGAAGAAGAAGATAGCAGGAAGGAAAGAATGAAGGGGGGGAAAATGGAGGGGGAGACAAACCATGAGAGACTATGGACTCTGAGAAACAAACTGAGGGTTCTAGAGGGGAGGGGGTGGGGGGATGGGTTAGCCTGGTGATGGGTATTAAAGAGGGCACGTATTGCATGGAGCACTGGGTGTTATATGCAAACAATGAATCATGGAACACTACATCAAAAACTAATGATGTAATGTATGGTGATTAACATAACATAATAAAAAAATAAAACAAAATAAAATAAAATAAAATAAATAAATCTTAAAAAAAAAGATTCAGTGTAAATATTGAGCACAGAATTTAAAGAAACTGAGCTTGTCTAATCATCAGAGGTTAGAGCAGAAAGAAATTCTCATCTGGTTTTTATCTGTTATACACGCCAAATGTCACCCGATTTACTACTTGTTTAAGGTTGAAAAAAAATCCTTCACCCAGCAGCCTTATTTTAAGAAAAGTATATTCAACTACATAGCTTCATCTCTCCCTCTCTTTCTCTCTCTGTCTCTCTCTCACACACACACACACACACACACACACACACACTTACAGTTCAAGAGAATCCTTTAAAAGTAATAAAAGTAATATATTATTAAATGCTAAAAGCAAAGTGAAAAAGTGCATATGATATACATACACACACATGAAAAAAGAAGAAATAAAAACATACACTTATTTTTCTAATGAAAAAGCTTACCTATAGAAGGTACATGCGACAGACCCGAAAGGATGGCAATAGGAAGTAAGATTCCTAAATAGATCTTCTTATATAGTTTTGATTTTAAACATGTAAACATTTTATATTTTCAATAAATAAATTTTAAAATGACACAAGATCAAAGACTAAAGTTCAGTATGAACAGTAATAAACCTAAATGCATATTAAAATGGTAACAAATTGGGGCACCTGGGTGGCTCATTTGGTTAAGTGTCTGCCTTCGGCTCAGGTCATGATCCCAGGGTCCTGGGATGGAGTCCCACGTGGGGGCCCCTGCTCAGCAGGGAGTCTGCTTCTCCCTCTCCCTCTGCCCCCACCCCCACCTGTGCTCTCTTGCTCTCTCTCTGTCAAATAAATAAATAAAATCTTTTAAAAAATAAAAATAAAATTGTAACAAAATCTTAGAAAATAAAAATTTGTGCAAGTAAAAAAAAAAAAGTAATTTGACATAATATCAGATGACAAAATGAATTTTGGCTTAGGTTTTCAACTGCTATCTAATCAGAATTAGTATTTATCTTTATACAAAGTATTTTTTTGGATAGATTTGTTAAGTCTTGATAGACAAGAATGTCCAAATGAAAGATATATACTATACATGTACACTGAAGGAAAATAAATCCATTTCTTCTTGAGAGATTAAATATTTATACTTGAAATGATTTGCTTTTGGTCAGATGTTCAAATGAAAATCAAATTCAAATGTATAATTTAAAATATGTGAGTATTAAGAGAGAATATATTATAAGCATGTAAAAATGGAATAGACTTAAATAAATTGTTTTAAAATATTTGTGCTTTGGAAGATAATGCTGGGTACAGAGTTAAACTAAGGAAACTTATTTACCTAGACAATGAAATTGTTCAATCTAATTTTTAGAGATTGATATGTACTATTATTCATTTCATTAGTAACATAGTATATAGCTAAGAATAGTACCAAATTAATTAGCAATATAGTGATGATTACTATGGTTAAAGGAAATTGCCAACTGGTTATCTACCATGTTGCTCTGTGAGTATTTTTGTATACTTTAAATAATACTTTATGCTGTGTAATGAAAATGAAATAATCTATAGAAATATCTGTACCTGCTTGCATTTATAAAAAGGCAAAACATTGTGCCCATTTTTTAAACTGGATTATTTGTTTTTGGGTGTTCAGTTTTATACATTCTTTATATATTTTAGATACTAACCCTTTATCAGATATGCCACTTGCAAATATCTTCTCCTATTCCATAAGTTGCCTTTTAGTTCTGTTGATTGTTTCCTTCACTGTGCAGAAACTTTTTATTTTGATGAAGTCCCAACAGTTTATTTTTGCTTCTTTCTTTTGCCTCAGGAGATATATCTAGTAAGAAGTTGCCTACTGCCAATGTCAAAAAGGTTGCCACCGGTGTTCTCCTCCAGGATTTTGATGGTTTCCTGTCTCACAGTTAGGCCTTTAATCCATTTGGAATTTATTTTTGTGTATGGTGTAAGAAAGTGGTCCAGTTTCATTCCTTTGCATGAATAGACATTTTCCCAAAGAAGACATACAGATGGCCAACAGACACATGAAAATATGCTCAACATCACTCATCATCAGGGAAATACAAATCAAAACTACAGTGAGATATCACCTCACACCTGTCAGAATGGCTAAAATTAACAACATAGGAAACAACAGATGTTGGTGAGGATGCGGAGAAAGGGGAACCCTCTTACATTATTGGTGGGAATGCAAACTGGTGCAACCATTCTGGAAAACAGTATGGAGGTTCCTCAGAAAGTTAAAAATAGTACTCTACAATCCAGCAATTGCAATACTAGGTGCTTACCCAAAGGATACAAAAATACTGATTGAAGGGGATACATACAGCCAGGTGTTTATAGCAGCATTATCAACAATAGCCAAATTATGGAAAGAGCCCAAATGTCCATCAACTGAAGAATGGGTGAAGAAGGTGTGGTGTGTATGTGTACACACACACACACACACACACACACACACACACACACACAGGAATATTACTCAGCCATAAAAAAGAATGAAATCTTGCCATTTGCAATGATGTGGATGGAACTAGAGAGTACTATGCTAAGTGAAATAAGTCAGCCAGAGAAAGACAAACACCATATGATTTCACTCATATGTGGAATTTAAGAAACAAAACAGATGAACATAGAGGGGGGAAGAGAGAGGCAAACCATAAAACAGACTCTTAAGTACAGGGAAAAAACTGAGGGTTGCTGGAGGGGAAGTGGCTGGGGGATGGGCTAAATAGGTGATGGGTATTAAGGAGGGCACTGGTTGTGATAAGAACTGGGTGTTATATGTAGGTGATGAATCATTAAATTTTATACCTGAAACTAATATTGAACCATATGCTAACTAACTGGAATTTAAATAAAAACTTGAAAAAAAAAAGAAACAAAACAAATGAACATCAGGGAAAATAAAAAAGAGAGACAAACTAAGAAACAGACTCTTAATTACAGAGAACAAACTATGGTTACCAGAAGGAAGGTGGGCAGGGGGATGGGTTAAATGGGTGATGGGGATTAAAGAGGGCACCTGTGATGAGCACTGGGTGTTGTATGTAAGTGATGAATCACTGAATTCTGCACCTGAAACTAATATTACACTTCATGTTAAGTAACTGGAATTTCAATAAAAATTAAAAAAAATAAAAATAGGCAAAAAAAGCTAACTGTGAAACAAAATACACAATCCACGAACAATTATGACTACTGAGGAAATGCATAAAAAGTTTATCTCAAAACTGGCAAATTTTAAATTTTCCTGGAAAAGGACTATCTTTTCCAACTGGGAAATATGCACATCTAGCAAATATTCATTCTTATGCTTGGAATAATTTGAGACACCAAGGGACTTGAGGTAGTTGGGCCAGTTAAAACCACGAGCGAGAATTAATCTCTTCCTCTTACTATCCCTTCCAAGCTCCTGCTGAATGGGAGGGCTCTTTAAGGATTTGGCTTTTATGTACCTGCAACTCCAACCCAGAATTTACTACTGATAGTCCTTTTCATGGCAGTATTTAGTTGTTCTTGGGTTGAGATAATCTAAACAGCTGGAATCTATTTCAGAATTGTCTGACTCTTGCAGGACATGCCTTTGCAAAAAAGCCTCCTGTTCAGAGCTGGATTTTTACTGTAATCACAGAATTTAGTTTATAAAACCAAGCCATAAATGGTGTTCATGCACAGGGCCAGTTTGACCTGGTTGCCTAAATAGAAGAAACCCCAACTGCTTATTCATTCTTTTTCTCCACTATTTGAGATTATCTTAAATATATATATATGATATGATATATCATATCATATCAAAAAGGTTCGCTGTAGAGGTCTAGTTCCTATTGGGATTTTGTTAAGACAGTATAAATGAATTTAAATAAGAAATGTTGTGTGCACCAAGTAATGATTCTGATTCATTTACATCAAACATGTTTACAGTGTGCTTGCTACTAGAAACCCTATGAGCAAAATTGTTTATCTTAGTTTTGATTACATTGAAACAAACATGTAGAGCTAAGGAAAGAAACACATTACCAAGGAGCAAGGGTAAAGGAATAGTCAATGTAGTTGAAATATCCATGAAGCTTTTCAGGGTAAGAGGAGTTGAGTGATAAAAAAACTGCCAAACTCTCAGTCAGCCCTGCCAGATGTCAGTCTCTGTGTCATCATGGGAAATCACACATCTTCCTTATAGCCTCACTCTGTGTCACCGTCACCTCACCACTCCCCATGGACTCTGATGACCAAGCAGGTGGATAAACACCACTTATGGGGCAGCTATGCATGAACATCAACAACCCTCCTCTAAACTTCATCCAACTGTGGTTTCCAGTTTAGTGATAGTTTAGAAGTCTCTTGAAATGTAATTGTGGACTAGAAAATTTCTACAGCAAGAGTCCCCCAAATTTGTAAATTATGTATTTACTAATCTAAAGCATGGTGGTCAGAATTTACCAATAGTAAAGTCCCTGAGTAGGAAATGGAGAGTTGTTACTGTCTCCTTATTGGTTATCCTGGGAAACCATAGAAAATGGTCAAGGCAGTTGCCTGAGAGAGAGAAAGCTATCTGTAAAGCTTTGAATCTTCCATGCAATGTCTGTCTACAGTTAGAAAATGTATATAGGTTTTAAAATTTTCAAAATAAAAGTGAGGGAGAAAACCACCACAAAAGTTAAAAACAGCTACTAAGAATTACTGGGAAAAAAATTTATTACTCAGAATGTAGCCAAGGAGAGATCTCTCCACTCTCTGAGGACGGGGATAGCATTTGGACCAGGTCATGTTCATAGCATCATCTGCGCAGCAGGTGATTACCATCACTCCATTTCTTAGTCTATGGTTATGCCCTTTGGGAACTCATTAAGTACTTACTATCTTTGTGTAGCTTATAAGGCTTTATAAGTATTATTAATTTGAAGCAACAAAGAAAAATATATGCTATCATAAACTATGGACTTGTGACCAAAGGTTGTGTCATGATTAATAAATCCACTTCTCATTCTCATTCATCCATTCATTCATTCAGCAAATATTCCTATAGTATACTAAATGCTAAACCATATGCTAGACTCTGGGAATCCAGCAGTTACCCACATAGACATGATCACAGCTTATAATCATTTATAGTCCATTAATTCACTCAATGGATATTTCTGGAGTATCTACCATATGGCAGGCATTCTTCTCTATACTGGAATATGCAAGTAAACAAAAAAGAAAAAAAAATTCCTGACCTTGTGGGGCTTATTTTTAGTGGACAATTTCCAATAATAAGCACCAAACATGATAAATAAATAAATGATAAAATATGCTAGAAATATAAAAGTATCATTAATGGCAAAATATAAAGCAGGGGAAGGGATCTCAGAAGTTCAGATTGACTGGTTGTAATTTTAAATATAGTAGTCCACGTAAGTTTCATTGAGAAGGTGACACATTTGGGAAAAAACTCAAAGGAGCTAGGAAGTTGGCCATGCAGATATCTAGAGAAAGAAAGTACTGGGGCAGAGAAAACAGACAGTGCAAAGGCCCTAAGGTGAGTGGATGACTGGCATTTTCAAGAAAGAAAAAGGAGGCACTGTGCTTCAAGCAGAGTGAGCTATTGAGAAAGTAGCAGGTGAAGAGGTCAGAGAGGTAACAGGGATCCAGACCCTGGGCTTTGCAGGTCTTATGAACAATCTAAAGTATCGCTCTTGCTGATGTAGTTAGAGCAGACTATAGCGTACAAAGTTAAAAACAGACCCAATAAAAGGTAATTGCCATAATCCAGGTGAAGAGTATTGATAGCTTAAACAAAAGTGAAATATCTTCTGAAAGGAGAGCTAGTGGGATTTCCTAATGGACTAGATGTGAAATGTGAGAGTAAAAAGAAGTCAAGGAAGACTAAAGTTTTTGATCTGAGCAATTGGGAGAATGGAAGTGTCATTACCTGGGAGAAAGAAGGTTGCAAGAGAAGCAAGTTTTGTTTTGTTTTTGTTTTTTGGGGTTTTTTTCCTCCTTAGTGAGGGAGTTGCCAGAAGTCTGGAGATTATGGTTTCTGTGAGGGGCATATTAAGTTTGAGGTGTCTGTTACATATCCAAGTGAATATCCCTTATATTTCCAAGGTGGTTTGATATGTGAACATGGAATTTAAAGGATATAAATTTTGGAATCATTTGTGTTTAAAGGCACTTGGAGCTGCTAGGCTGGATGACATTACCAAGGAGGTGAATATGGATAGAGCTGAGGACCCAAACTAATCGCTGGGTCATACCACCATTGAGAGGTCTGAGAAAGGAGGATTAAAAAAAACAAAAAAGGAACCAAGAAGGCACGCCAGTGAGGTGGGAGGAAAACCTGGTAGGAGCAGAGCCTGAAAGTCACCGAGAGAAAGTACATCACGGAGAAGGAAGTAATCACATGTCAAATCCTGCCAAGTAAATCTTGTGGTAATTCACCATAGTAAGGGAAAGACCAGAAAAATCACTAAAAATATGATTAAAGTCACAAAAGAACCATTTGTAATAGACCTTCTCAGTGATATGTAGTAACTGATCACCAGCTAGTAATAAATTTTCTTTCAACTCTACAAATATTAAATTGTGTGGTGTTCATCATTTCTCTCATTGATTCATATATAAACTTTAATGGCCTAATCTTAATGTAGAAGGTATAGTGTCAAATATACTAATATCCTAAGGTAATGCTATCTAAACTCACCTCAGTAAAGGGGAGAAAGATATATTTTTTTAAAGATTTATTTATTTGAGAGAAAGAGAAAGAGAGCGCAAGCACACATGAGCAGGGAGAGGAGCAGAAGGAGAGAATCTTCAAGCAGACTCCCCACTGAGCACAAAGACTATCGCAGGGCTCAATCCCAGGACCCTGAGATCATGACCTGAGCCAAAATCAAGAGCCGGATGCTTAACTGACTGAGACACCCAGGTACCCTGAAAAAGAGATTCTTTATACAATTTTTATGTCACTATGGACCTTCCAATCTGTTTACAGAAGACTATATTCTTTACCTGACAAGAAAAATAGAAGAAAAATGTACTCCCTCAATACTACCTATCCATGAAAATTGTATCAGTCACATAGTAGGTCTTACATAGGTAGTTACTGTGTTAATTAATGGATTTATATGTCTATGTGATATGAGATAGATTTAGATATATTAACTGATATTTTGTGTACAAATGTAGAACCCTATTATTTAAATCCTTCAGTTCCTATCTTGATTTAAAACTGCCTTTCATACTAGTAACCATTGTTAATATTGCTGTATTTTTTTCCCATTTTCACTATAAAATTGAGATCATACAACAGATAAGGCAGGTATCCTTGTGAATCCAGGTTTTTTTCACTTCATGTTTTATATGGTTATTTTTTCCATGTCATGTTTGTAACAGATCCATGAATGCAGAATTTTGTAATAAGAGGTTGAGTATTTTTCTGTTTCTTACGAAAGTGGAATCAACTTATATTCCAATAACAATGTATAAATGTTTCTTTTCCCACACTCTCACAAAGTTTGAATATTATATTTGTAAAGAGAATTCTAAATTTATAGGTGTTTTATTTTATATTTCTTTAGTTATGAAGGAGATTTAGCTGTTTGAGGAAATTAATATTTTTCTACAAAGTTTTCATGCCTTATTTAATTCATTCTTCTTTTAAAGTATTTGTTTTATCTGCCATGTTTTCCAGTATGCCACTTATCTTTCAATAATGTTTTGGTTTTCAGAATTTTTTCTATTCACTTCTATAGTCCTCTCTTTCATTTTTTTATTCTCTGTAAAGTCTCACCTTAACTTTTCATTTATGTCTTAGATATATTCTATAAATATATTTCTATTTCCAGACTCAATATTTTGTACATACCCACATTGTCTTCTAGGTTATTTTACACTATCATTTTAAAGTTTTTATTCTATGATCTATCTAGAATTCATTTTTAAAATATATTTATCAATCTACTTTCATTTGACCAAAACACTAAAATAAACTGGAGGGCAAAATAGACCAAACATGTGTGTTATGTGATCAAGTTTCTTATTTGTCCCTTCTCTGTTTTAAAACAATTTCCCTTGGGGCATGTTGCAGTATAGTTTATTCATTGAAGAAATACCAAATATTTGAACTTCAAGAAATATAACTGGGGTCGATTCTGTCATAGAGTCAAAGCCGACAGTTGCTTTAGATAGAAAAAACATTCCATGCAGCAAATTCTTTAGGGATTGCTTTTAGTGTGAGAAGCTAGAGGCGATAAAATACAAGACATTTCCCAGTTTGTCTAAAGTGAATTGAACCAGAATTTAATTATCTCTTAGAAGTATCATCTTTGGCACCCACATTCACACTTATATTCCAGCGGGGGCTGGAGGGTAAAGCTACATAAAATAGTGATAAACATTTTAGAAAATAATTTTTAGTAACTACCTATTTACTACAATGAAAGGATGAATATTCAGAATGTTTTACTTTTATTGGAGAGAACTGTACATTTTCTACAACCAAAGAACAAATACTTAGAACATTTTACTTTTATTGGAGAGAGTTGTATGTATTTATGTGCATGGAGATGAGTGTGTATAATGGAAAACTTGCAAAATAAAATATTTAAGGGAAAACTAATTTTTATCTTTAATCTAATTATTCAGCTCTGTCAGTTAGAAGACTCAAACCAAAAACCTATAAACAATTGGAAATACGAAAATTTGGGGCGCCTGAGTGGCTCAGTCGGTTAAGCGTCTGCCTTCGGCTCAGGCATGATCCCAGGGTCCTGGGATCGAGTCACGTGTCAGGCTCCCTGATCAGCAGGGAGTCTGCTTCTCCCTCTCCCTCTGTGCTCTCCCTCTCGCTCTCAAATAAAAATTAAAAAAAAAAAAGGAATTCCAAAAATTTAATCTTTTATAATTTGACTTTCCCAGACTTTAGCAACCTGAAGATGTAATGGGGTCTTAAAAATCACTGATACTTCAAATCTCTTTTTTGACTGTTGGACCCTCCTTAGACCTCTTTGAAAATCCACTCTGTCCCGGCCCTGCGCTCCAAGGCATTCAGGACTTCTCAGGGTAATAGTGTGTAACCAGTGTTCATGCATAAGTGTATTCCAGTGGGACTGTACTGACTCTGTCCCACCAGGTACAGCAGGCTCCCACTGAGTGTCACCAGACTCCACTGAGTGCTGCAATTTCCCATCAGGTGCATCTTTGTTCCATAAAGTGTTGTCAACTAGACCCCTCTTGATATTAAGGCAAAGGGTGGTCTGGGTCAAAGTAGGAAAAAATATCCTTTCTCCCTTCATATCCCAGTTGATTAGAGGGGCCCCCTAGTAATATTGCTTAGGTCTCTGATGTTCGATCGTGCCTTTACTGGAACAACTCTTTCAATCTCTTAGTCTTTCGTATTTCTCATGCTAGCATAGTCAACATATATTTAGCACTTATTAAGCCTACATTCTTCTAGGACTCAGACATGGGGCCAATAAAAGCAGAGCAGGAAACAAGTGTGAGTGACAGAATGGACCCTGAGCTCAGATTCAGGCGTCTTCTATGACTAAGGCTCTCTTACCATGTCAAACTGAAACTCCGTGAGGTGGGTCTCTTTGTCCTTCAGAGTAACTTTCCAACCATGATTCCTATGCCATAGACATGCAAATATGCTTTAGAGGCAATGCTTCATGATTTTGTCAGACACAATCTGAATCCTTAACAATCAGGTGAGATTTCTGCTACAAAGTATTTTCCTAACTGTAGCCCCTCTGATCACCTTTCTATCACTTTAAAAACAAATGACTTCCAATATCATGTGCATGTACTCATCTGTTGCTTTATGATGTGTTTCTATCCTTTGTGTGGGTGCAGTGAGAATTCCTAACCAGCTCATAAGCTGTTTTTGTGTGTCCTTTTGGGAAGCAGGGTGGTAGGTAAAGGACAATATGCAACCCTGCACAAATTTCAATATGTTGTGATCTACTTTGTCAAAGTAATACCCCCGTGTTTATTTCTTTAAGCTGCTTCAAAAAAAGACATTTTAAAGATGGATGTGTGTAGGGGCACCTGGGTGGCTCAGTCGTTGAGCGCCTGCCTTCAGCTCAGGTCGTGATCCCAGGGTCCTGGGATGGAGCTCTGCATCGGGCTCCCTGCTCGGCGGGAGGCCTGCTTCTCCCTCTCCCACTCCCCCTGCTTGTGTTCCCTCTCTTGCTGTGTCTCTGTCAAGTAAATGAATAAAATCTTAAAAAAAAAAAAAAGATGGATGTATGTATACGTAGTTTGAACTTTTTGGTATTTATTTTCCCATGAGGCTTCTCTCTTAGACATTTATGACCTACTACTATGGAGGATATTGTTAATATGTGGAATAAAATATGTATCCATACTGAAATAGACATGGCCTTACACAGGATATGAGGTATATGTAAAGAGTTGTCTGAGTGTTTTCAACCACACACATTAGACTCAATTAATGTAATTGCTGTTAAATGCAGTTTTTATTGATGGCGTGTTATTTTTAAAAGAAGTCATCCAGAAGTTATGAAAGCTCATCTCTATTTTGATCCTGCTAGTTCTATCTCAGAATTAAGGCTCTCGTTCACTTTACTGAGTGATCACTTTCAGCTGATCCAACATGCTTCAGAATCTCAACATTCAATAGGTGCTGAATATATGTTGATTGTTCTAACAGTAGAAATATAAGGATTTTAAGAGCTTCTATCACAGTGCTCTAATTCTTTCTGCCCAGATATCTCATGTAATTTCTGCACCATAATGGATTTTTTGAGTATAATCGACACATAATGTTACATTAGTTTCAGGTGTGCAACACAGTGAGCCAGCTTCTCTGTACGTTATGCCATGCTCACCACAACTGTAGCTACCATCTGTCACCATGCAATGCTGTTACGGTATCATTGACGGTTCCCTATGCTGTACCTTTTATTCCCATGACTTACTCATTCTGTAACTGCAAGTCTGTATCTCCCGCTTCCCTTCACCCATTCTGCCCATCCTCCCACCCAGATCACATCCTCTTTTTTTTTTTTTTAAAGATTTTTATTTATTTGACAGAGAGAGAAACAGCGAGAGAGGGAACACAAGCAGGGGGAGTGGGAGAGGGAGAAGCAGGCTTCCCGCGGAGCAGGGAGCCCGATGTGGGGCTCGATCCCAGGACCCCGGGATCATGACCCGAGCCGAAGGCAGACACCTAACGACTGAGCCACCCAGGTGCCCCACATCCTCTTTTTGAAAGAATGAAAAGAAGTTAAGAGCACCCATTGATATTCACCTAGAATCTGAGACCCAAAACACTCTATTATGGACAGCCATCATTTACTGAATGCTCACTGTTTGTTGTTTAATTCTTGTAACACATTTTAACCCCTTTTTATAGGTAAGAACACCAGAGAGCACTAGGCTCAGAAAGAGTACATCCCTGCCCTAAGGATTTGCCCAACAGCAGCTAATGACTCTGAAGCCAAGTTCTTCCTAACAATTGCACACACTGCACCCAAATCACAGGGCTTTGTTAAAATGCAACAGAATCTGGAAATACACTTTAAATGAAATGAGCCATCACATGAAACAACAAATAGGTGCAAGAATTTTAGAGAATTAAGCTCTACAGGATTCTAAGATTATATCTAATAGTTAACATTTATTAAGCATGTGTTAAGGGCATAGTACTATTCCAAAGCATCTTACATACAGTTTTCTCATTTAATTTTTATGTCAAACTTATGGGTAAGTATAACCTTAATTAATGGATGATAAAGCATCATCTGTAGGCTTAGAGAATTTAAATAACTCTTTCAAGGTCACATTTTTACTAAGAAAGCTGAGGCCAGGATTGTAAAATGTCTGGACAGAATCCATGCCAGATCACCATGCCTTTGTTTACATCTTATAGATTAGAAGCATAGTAAATATTTTCCTTTTTCCCCCCAAAGCTTCTCCTTTCTCTATAATAAAGCTAGCTCACATGCAGAACTAAGCCCTCTTTATTGTATATTATAGCACATATTTTTTCATTAAATCATTAAATAGACATAATATCTGAGTTAAAGGAAATGTTATTTTTCTGTCCTCTGAATTACATATGTGTGTGTGTGTGTGCATTTATTGTGATTTACTGTGTGATTGTATTATGCTATTTCTCATCTGGGGAATATTAAAGAAGCCTGACCTGGAAGGGAGAAAAGAGAGTATAACAAGTTAATTGCTCTCATGGTACACTCAATAGGGCCAAAAGGTTGATTAGATAATATAACAAAGAAGGAGGAGTTATAAATGCTGAGGCTTTGAATCTTGGGAAATGAAGGACAGGTAAATGGGGTTGGTGATACCACTTACAAGAACTGAGGAATCCAGTGGTTCTCATTTGGGGTGAAATTGAGGGCAGTTTTAATTGGCTTGTGTGTAAGGTACGGGGGCCACTGTACATATTTGTAACTGGGCATCTGTAATGTGGGTGAAACTGCCTGAGCTACAGATAAAGTTTTAGAAGTCAACCTATGAGTTGTCCTATGAGGGGTGTAGTAGTTGAATAGTGCCCCCTAAAATTCATGTCCACTTGGACCCTCAGAATGAGACCTTATTTGGAAATAGGGTCTTTGCAAATGTAATTAAGATGAGGTCTTACTGGATTGGATACAAATACCCTCAGTCCAATGATTAGTGTCCTCATAAGAAGGGGGGGCACTCAGAGAGGACAGACCACGTGAAGACAGAGCCACAGGCTGGAGATGTGCTGCCACATGCCAAAGCACAGCTGGGGCCACCAGAAGCTGGAAGAGGCAAGGAATGATTCTTCCCTAGGCCTTTTGGTGGGAACATGACCCTGCTGATAATCTGGTTTCAGACTTCCGGCCTTCCAATCTGTGAGAAAATAAATTTCTGTTGTTTTAAGCCATCGAGTTTGTGGTAATTTGTCAAGGCAGCCGTAGGAAACTGATAAAAGCATACACTTTTATATCAGCATTTTATCAGGGAAGACAGAGAAGCAGAGATAAGGCATCCCACGTACTCTCTCAAGGTCACAGCACCAAATAGAACTAGAATTCAAACCCAGGTTTTCTGACTTCAGAGTTCTGCACTTAACCACTACCTGTTCTGCCTCTATTATTTTTTTATTACCTAATAAAGAGTGACCTAGCCTGTGCACAAAGAACTAGAGACAGCACAACTCTCCCTAGAGGTAAACTGTCACTCAGAAAATATAAACACAAGGCTCGAACCACTTTTCCCTATCCTGCTATTTGATTGTGAAACCACTATTTACTGTCTTGTCAAACCTAATAGAGTAAAATAAACACTTTTACTGCATACGTAGCAAAAGAGAGCTATCAAAGATATGAATATATGTGTAATAATCTATGACAAACTCTACAACTCATTACCTAAATCCTCTTCATCAGAATATACTGTTTACCTAGCTTTACTTTTATAGCCCAATTTAATAGGTTTCTGGGACCTACAATTCCGTAGGGTCAACTATACTTCTGACCTTGTCTCCATATCAAAAGAAAAAAAAAAAGAGGATTGGACTGTAGATTGTGTAACTATAGTGAAATCAAATCACATTAACTTTTTTCAATAGAAGTTATATGTTTTATATGATTGAACATATGTTATGTGGCCACACTTTTAGAATTTTTGGAAGGGACGTTGTTTCTCTTTGACACTCTCTGGATCATTTGTTCACTGGAGGAGAAACCCAAATTTCTTAGTAATAGTGGTAACTACAATTAATATATATCTGCTACACTCCAGGCACTATACATACATGACTACTTAGCCTTCTGAGGCTAAACAATGACTCTCCGAGAATTTTATCTCCATATTATAGATGTGAACAAGAAAGAGCAGAGAGAATAAATAACTTGAAGAAGACTATACAGATTTTGTCAAACCTGGGATTCAAGACCATGTTTCTCCAACTTCTGACCTCCCTTTTTTGACTACTGTTAGCCTACAATACCAAATGAAGATGCACAGGACTTTAATTGATCAGTTCGAAAAAGATGTTTATTTCTTTACATCTTTCACTTGCCACCCCTCTAGATGGAATAAGGGTAACGTAAGGCCCCCTATGAATAATGCCCTGACTTATGGAGGGATAGAGCTATTAAGGTGGACCTGATAGGCTCATGAATCTTACTTTTGTTGGAGTTGTCCAGAAAAACTACCTGCCTACTGTTCTAAAGCCTGCTTTTTATTGCAAAGAGTAAGACAGTACAGGCACACAACGGTAGAATGATTAAAAACAGAGTGAGAAGGGTGGCTCACAGCTTAAGAAACATAAAAATAAGAAGCCTTTCTGTTGCTTATTTCTTTAGTTTAATGCCCTTGCATACCTGAAATGACACATTTTTCTCTTAAGAGGCTCTAGTTCATAACATTGTCTATTGTACTTTTAAAACTTTGTGAACCAGCAGAGGGAGCTATAGGGTCACAAGCAGTTTTTTTCTTTTTAAAATGATGTAATAAGTACTGAATGTGAAGCTCTTCTTTCTGGTTTCATTGCCAATGAAGAAAATATGACCCTCCCCCCCTTGCCCATATAGTGTTTATTTAAGGGATCAAAATACTCCTGGGGGGGTGTCTATTGGCCAATTACCAGGGGTAGAACAGAACATTATTTACACAGCACACACTGGAGTGGCTCCATGGGATCTGTTCTGTTCTATTGAGTAATTATATAATTACGTGAAAAATATATTTATCTCAGAGATCAGAAGGGATTAAAATGTCTGTCTGGAAAACTAGGAATGCTGATATAAATGAAAAGAATTCTTTGGTTTGGCTTTACAAGTAAAACATGGGACCTATGGTGATTCAACAATTAATTAATCTTAATAAGATGAAAGAAAGCTTTGGCATTAACAAGGCCTTGCAATATTTACTTTTGGAATATTTTTCATTGCTAACTTTAATAAATTGATAAATTAATTAAAAATATTTGCATTAAAATGAAGGCTATGCGGGTGTTTCTCCATTTTATCTTGGTTCAGCTCTTAGAAAATATATCTTAATCCAAAAAATTCATTTAAGTTTATGACATTTTAAGTTATTCAAAAACAAATAGCATACTGTAGCAATGTTTAAGTAATATGCAATTTGAAACATATTTTGCCACGCTTTGGGATTCCTTGAGGTTATAAAGTACGGTTCTAGTTTTCATTTTTCAAGTGTGTATTCATGTACTTCTTAAAATTTGAACATAGACTAGAATTTTTAAAAGTTTTCATTACTTTTAGAACACATCTGTATGTCCAAGTAATTATAGATTAATTAAATAATAATCAAATGACATTTGCCTATCATCTTCTAAGAAAGCCCAAAGTAAAATTACTTCTATTATTATTTTTTCATAATGTTTAGGATGAGTAAGACAGGTACAAAGGAGTATGTAGGGATCAACATTATCATATAGGCTAAGATTCTTTGGCAAATGAATCTCCTTCCCATATTTCTTCATGCTAGAATTTGCAGGTGTATTATAAAAACCCAGTTGAATTTAAATGTTGAAGAAAATAGCATAAGCAGGATACTATAGGCATACGTAATTGGGAAAGATCAACAGAAAAACATTTTGGAGGAAAGTATTGCATAAGTGCCAATTAGTTTATTGTTTAGAGGAGAAATTACATCAAGGAGTAATAGTAGGGTTGGAAGATTTAAAAAAAAAAAACTCTGATCAACTTCATTAGCCATCAAGGCTTAAAGCATGAAAGGGGAGCAGTGCCGGAGGGAAATTTCAACTCCAATAATCCTTTCCTCCATTCCTCTAACCTAATGTTTACATGTGTTCTTTCTTCCACAACATCAAAAGTAAGGGCAGGTATTTTTTTCTTGTGTGTTTTAAGAAGATGAGCAGATGGAAGGAGAGGACCTCTCTTCTTGCCCCATTCTTCTAGAACTTCAAAATCCTTGATAGTCACTGTCGGAGACACTAACCACTGTCCCAAAAGATCTAGACTAATTCCCACAATAATAGAATAAATGTTTTCAAAAAAAAAAAAAAATGTTTTCAAGGCAAACATCAAAATAATAAATAGAACTATTTATAACAGTCATTATAAATGCATACTAAAAATACATTTTTAATCACTTTTCAAAACTTTTTTTTTTTCCCCCGTACAGACTCTGTATTGAGACCTGTTGTTACACAAGGTAAGGGTCATCATGCGGTGGTGATTTTCAATATATGAATATGTTTATTTTTCATGTAAGTACGATAAGAGGCAAAACTGATAATCTAGAGATTATCAAATGAACCCAAAATGGAAACCATCTTCAAAATTTTAACTGCAATGCTTTGACTTCATAGTTTCACATGAAATGGACAGAATCTTGCTCAGGGTCAAGAGTCAACAAGAATTTTAAATGAAGTGATATAGTCCTCCAAGTATCATAGTATGGAAGAAGGATTTATTATTACTCTATTAATTATTTCCTGAAATAGTCCATAAAAAGAGCATTTCAGTGTGGTTATCTGTGGTTACAAATCCTGATGGCATTGGCAATTTCGCTCCAGACAGCTCACCACCACAAAATAAAAAATAAAAACACTTCCTATTGTTTCAGAGTGACCCTTTTAACTTTCCAAACCAGATGAAATTCTTTGTAGGGACTGGAAGAAAACTTGAAAGTTGGTCTTCACCTTTAGATTTCTGAGAAAGATTTTAAAGGAAACCTCTGCTGCCCGTAGGAGGTAAGGTGCTTACGTAGGAACATTGCTTAAGTAGGCCAACTTTGTTTTCACACCCTTCCGAAGGTCCTGGAATGACTAGAATGCCAGTGTAGGAGCTGCTGAGCTCTAGATCTCTCCCCATCTCCTGTCATCTCACACCCTCATTAACCCAGTCATCACTCTTCAAGATAACAAGAGTGGGTAGGCACCAAGGCTTCAGAAAAAGGAAGGATGACAGAATGTATACATTTGTATTGCTGTGGAATGAGGAGCACATACCACATTGAATACAAACTATTTTTTTTTTAAAGCAGGATCTAAAATCTTTCATTGTGTAGTTTCACTTTCCTGTGTTTTAAAATACATATTATAGGGGCACCTGGGTGGCTCAGTCATTAAGCGTCTGCCTTCGGCTCAGGTCATGATCCCAGGGTCCTGGGATCGAGCCCCGCATCCGGCTCCCTTCTCCGTGGGAAGCCTGCTTCTCCCTCTCCCACTCCCCCTGCTTGTGTTCCCTCTCTCACTGTCTGTCAAATAAATAAATAAAATCTTTAAAAAAAAGAAAATAAAATACATATTATAATTAAAACAGTACGAGTTTTTCCTTAGTGACTCCAGCCCACTGTTTTGGTCATCTTTTGTCCCACGCAGTGCTGTAGTCGTGTACATTTGTGGTGCTTCTGCTTCTTCCCTGCTCAGACGGCTCTTGTAGCCTTGTAGTCATTTTACTTGTTACTTCTCCTGCTTACTTCTTTCCTTTCTTTCATTTGCCTCTAGACTGCCAGGATCTAGGAGGACCAATACACTATCAAGAATTAAATATTTAACAATAGACTCAGCAACAGCCTCAGATGGAGAAGAGACAGGATGACATCATTTCAAACGCTCACAGTCCTTTGTCAATTCTAGTCTAGCTGTATGTAAAGCTAAGATGTCTTTTGGCTGTTAACCTGATGGAAACATGTGAGAGCCTTGCCCTATGACGGCTTCTTAGACATAAGATATCAATAAGATAATTTTTTAAGGATTTTTCTTTTTAATTTTTAAGTAATCTCTACATTCAACGTGGGGCTGGAACTCACAGCCCCAAGGTCAAGAGTTACATGCTCTATGGACGGAGCCAGCCTTCAATAAGATAATTTTAAGTTTGGTTTTGAGAATAAAATCTTACAAAGTTACTCAAGAGTGCAGTGAGTAAAATTTCTGTAAAAGACGACGCATAAGGAAAGCACAGCATGGTTCTCATTGGTGATTATTCCAGAAAGTAGGGATTATCATGCCATTTTTATCTTGTAGGCCTAGTAATTTCCTGAAACTGTAACCTTTGGACATTCTTTCTTCTACTTGGTATTTTGTCCTTTAATGAAAAAAACCAAAATAGTAAACCGCCCTCAAAATTTGACCTAGGGTCATTTGTTTAAAGTAACACACAGCTCAGAGCTTAGCACAGAGTTTGAGTTAAATAAATATTTGTATACTGATTGACAGCAATGCTGATACCTCTGCTAGCCTATAATAAACAGGCCACAGAAAGAGTACAGTCAGCTCTGGCAACTGAAATGTGGGATATTTGGTCATGAGGACCTTTTGGGAAAGGAATTAATGAAACTTTAAAAAATTATCTTGAGATTCAGACCTTTTTTTTAAAGGTTTAGACAAGAATGTAAGGTTTTTGTTTTTTGGTTTTTTTTTTTTGGTTTTTAAGAATGTAAGGTTTTATGAGGGAAAATGTTTAGAAAAGTTTCATAGACTGGCACAAATTTGTAAAGAATATAATCCTGTCTTAAACTTGCCCCACTAAGCACTAGTTTCTCAATTTATCTTGACATTTTTATATTATAACACATTACTAATTGGATTGTCATTAACTTTTTTTGGAAGATGATATGGTGACTATTTTGGCTTCTCACAAGTCGTTCCTGTTATTTAGAAAGTCTAAATGCAGTAAAGAAAAAGAAAGTGAGGTTGGTACTAGTAGTTAGCCATTCTTATATAAATAAGAGCATTGGAAACAGGCAGATGAACTGAGGCAAATAAAATCTAAGGTAGACTGACCTTTAAAAATTAGCTCTGTAAATCAACTTCTTTGTTCCTTCCCCCTGCCCCCTATTTTCAAAGCACTCAAGAGAACATGGTAACATATCAAGGAATTTTAGGAATTGTCCAAAAGTCCTCTGATGTCTTGGGATAAATTCCCAACACATGAGCACATGACACACAGGACCTTTGTTTGATAAGTGCCCACCATTCTCTCCACACGTTCTACCCCCAGCTTCACAACGTTACAGGTTCACAAGCCCTTTCACATTCTGTGCCTCCCCATCTGCTCCACCCTTTGCCTGGAATCCACCCCTCAGGCTTCTCTATGAAAATCTTGTTGATTCCCTCAACTAACAGGTGATGTTTCTCTCTTCGAAGTCTTCACTATCTGTGACAGGGTGAGCTAGCGATTTCCTCCTCTGCATCTAAATACTGCTTTCCAAAGCAGGAAAGAAGGTCCAATTGAAAAAAAGATAGTCTCTTCAACAAATGGTGTTAGGAAAATTGGACAGCCACATGCACAAGAATGAAACTGGACCATTTTCTTACACCACACACAAAAATAGACTCAAAATGGATGAAAGACCTAAATGTGAGACAGGAATCCATCAAAATCCTTGAGAACACAGGCAGCAACCTCTTCAACTTCAGCTGCAGCAACTTCTTCCTAGAAACATCCATCGCCAAAGGCAAGAGAAGCAAGGGCAAAAATGAACTATTGGGACTTCATCAAGATGAAAAGCTTTTGCACAGGAAAGGAAACAGTCAACAGAACCAAAAGACAACCGACAAAATGGGAGAAGGTATTTGCAAATGACATATCAGATAAAGGGCTGGTATCCAAAATCTATAAAGAACTTATCAAACTCAACACCCAAAGAACAAATAATCCAAGCAAGAAATGGGCAGAAAACATGAAAAAACATTTCTCCAAAGAAAACATACGGATAGCCAACAGACACACGAAGAAATGTTCAACATCACTCGGCATCAGGGAAATTGAAATTAAAACCTCAATGAGATACCACCTCACACCAGTCAGAATGGCTAAAATTAACAAGTCAGGAAACAACAGATGTTGGCGAGGATGCAGAGGAAGGGGAACCCTCCTACATTGTTGGTGGGAATGCAAGCTGGTAGAGCCACTCTGGAAAACAGTATGGAGGTTCCTCAAAAAGTTGAAAATAGAACTACCCTATGACCCAGCAATTGCTCTACTGGGTATTTACCCCAAAGATACAAATGTAGTGATCTGAAGGGGCATGTGCACCCCAATATTTATAGCAGCAATGTCCACAATAGCCAAACTATGGAAAGAGCCAAGATGTCCATCAATAGATGAATGGATAAAGAAGGTATGGTATATATATATACAGTGGAGTATTATGCAGCCATCAAAAAAAATGAAATCTTGCCATTCGCAATGATGTAGATGGAACTAGAGGGTATTATGCTAAGTGATATAAGTCAATCAGAGAAAGACAATTATCATATGATCTCACTGATATGAGGAATTTGAGAAACAAGACAGAGGATCATAGGGGAAGGGAGGGAAAAATGAAACAAGATGAAACCAGAGAGGGAGACAAACCATAAGAGACTCTTAATCTCAGGAAACAAACTGAGGGTTGCTGGAGTGGAGGGGGGTGGGAGGGATGGGGTGGCTGCGTGATAGACATTGGGGAGTGTATGTGCTATGGTGAGTGCTGTGAATTGTGTAAGACTGATGAATCACAGATCTGTACCCCTGAAACAAATAATATATATTAATAAAAATAAATAAATGAAAAAATACTGCTGTCCGTATAATGTTATGGAACTTATCGTTACTTCTTTTTTTTTTTTTTTAAGATTTTATTTATTTATTTGACAGGGAGAGAGAGACAACAAGAGAGGGAACACAGCAGGGGGAGTGTGAGAGGGAGAAGCAGGCTTCCCACTGAGCAGGGAGCCCAACGTGGGGCTCGATCCCAGACCCTGGGATCATGACCTGAGCCGAAGGCAGATGCTCAATGACTGAGCCACCCAGGCACCCAACTTATCGTTACTTCTTACACAACTTACTTTTTCACTTGACTACATTTTTCCTAAGTACAGAGACTGCATTTAACTCATCCTGAACTAACAGAGACTAATAATAATAAATAAATAATATGAATGACCTGGCAGAGAGTAGGCATTTTATACCTGGTTGTAGAACGAATAAGTGAGTGAATAAAATACACACCAGAAATTTATAATTTTTTTCCATATGGCTAAAATTAAGCTATTAAATTCACATTTTTAAACCAGAAAGATTATTCACTCACTGATTCAGCATTTACTAAGAGCCTTCTGCAAGACAAATGGAAGACAAATAAGACATTGGTTGTGTCCTCAAGGAATTCTGTCTAGCTAAGTGGGATTACAGATACATACAAATAGGTGTGTATAATGTATTCTGAGTCTCGAACTACCACAGCTCAAAGAATTTAGAAGTGGGGCGGGGAACAGAAAAAAAAGCATTCTACGCAGATGAAGCTTCAGAGCAAATGCTCAGGCTAGAAACCATGTATTATTTTCAAGGAACTCAGTACAGCTCAGCATTGCAGGGGCCTGAAATACAAGAGGCAGGAGGTGGGGCTAGACAGGTATGAGGGGCCAGATCTTAAACAGTCCTCCACATTCTTTCCATGGCCTTATTCTAAAGGAATTGGTACACATTTGAAAGGTCATAAAACAAAATGTCATGGGGTCAGATTTGTGTGGTCAGCTGTCAGAGGTTAGAGGAAAGGTGGATTGGAGAGAGACAAGATAAAGGCAAGCTTAGTCTGAGTACAAAATTGTTATTATATAGGGACCTATAAGGTGAGCCTAAAATACAAAATAATTAAAAACAAAGGTGCTAAGCCTTCCATAGGACCTTTGGTAAAAAAGATCTTATAAAAACTTTCCATTAAGTTACGAGGTTGAGGGATCACTGGATTTTATTAGGGTAAACAGGATGGGTACAGTAAATGGAAAACATGAGGCCTATTGTTATTCTAACAAAAAAGCAAAAAAGGCTCATGTCACAAGTTAGCCTTGTAAAGAAGAATGACATTTAACATGGGAACCCTGCTCTTCTGTGAACCTCATTTTCCTCTAAAGTAAAAGATCCTGCTTATCTTATAAGCTTGCTGTAAAAAAATAGATTATACAAAAACATGTACGTTGCAGCACTACACAAGTATAAGGTGCTATAAATGTTACTTTTTTAAATCTCTGATTTAAGTAAAGCAAATAACCAATCTCCAAGAAAACTGCATATCTAACTCCACATCCATAAAACAGCAACACAAATGTCATCCCAGAAACATTGTATTAGGTTTTAAATGAAGGAAGGCAAGCCCATAAAGACAACATCTGCTCTTAGGCGCTGTTTTTTCTTCCCAGAATTTCCATTAGCATTAATAAGAGTGGAGAGTGTACATCTGTATGCTGATAGTGTAGCATTAACCCTCCTAAATGCTAATGGATATGATCCACATACATTTCTGCAGAGCAAGAAATAGATTTCTCTATTTTTAGTAATTACGTACTGATGCATATATACATTTTACAGTATACTGACTCAAATAGAAAATAAAATTGTAACGTGAGGGCTTCTTGGAGAAAAGGTAATTCTAAGACTGGGGCAGGAAATACACAAACAAGCCTGGAGGATCTTGAAGTGCCAGAAGGTAAGAATATGCTAAAACAAACAAACAAACAAATGAATAAAACAACAACAAAACCCCCATAATAATGGGTATGTCCAAGGGAATAGGAATTAACCAGAAAAACTCCCTAGACCCAAACCTGGAACAATTTGTGCAACAAAATAAAGTCGTGCTGATTTATAATCTAAAGTATAAAATAAATATCCATGACTCCATAGTGATAAAAATAAATGATTGAATAAATAAAGGGAGGAGAAGAAACAAATGTCCTGTGCAGAAGAATTCCAAATAATTTATACGTTTCCTTCAAGAAGGCGGAATACAACCTCTCCCTCATTAAGTGTGAACTACATGTGGGGACTTCATTCCAAAGAGTACAGGATGGAAAGGAAGTAAAAAACAGTAACTTTCCTGTAGAGCATCTTGGCAAATGCCACCTCCAGTCAGTGATCAAGGTCAACATCAACAGTGGTAAGTCAGGGTAACTGTAGGTACCTTGGATACCATGTGATGAGAAGGTGTATCTGCAGTCTTTCTCCCCAAAACCCACAAACCCAGTCTAATCAGGAGAAAATCATCAGACAAATCCCAATAGAAGAACCTTTTAGAAAATACCTGCCCAGTATTATTCAAAACTGTCAAAGTCATCAAAAATAAGGAAAGTCTGAGAAACTGTCACAACCAAGGGGAGCCTAAGACTTGATAACTAAATGTAATATGGTGTCCTGGATGGGTTGCTAGCACAGAAAAAGGACATTAGGTAAAAATTAAACAACAGTAAATAAAATATGGACTTTAGTTAATAATAATGTATCAATATCAGTTTATTAATTATAAAAAATATACTATATTAATATATGGTATAAACAGTAGGGGAAACTGAATGTAGGGCCCATGGGATCTCTGAATTATCATCATAATTCTTCTGAAAATCTAAAACTGTCCTAAAATATAAAGTTTATTTTTAAAGTATAATTTGAGCTGGAAATTACTGCTTTAAAAGTAACCTTCTTAAGAGGAAAGACAAAGATGTGAACCAGAACTTTTAAAATGGAATCAAATGCACAAGGATTTCCAAATGCTTTGGAAAGTGTTGTCTTCATAGTCCATTAGTGGGACCTCTTTAAACTTTGTATTGCAGCAGAGTTCCCATGCAGGATTTCACTCTCTACACTAGGCTGTCATCGTAAATGCTTTTCAAGTTCACATGAATAGGAGGAATGAAAATGGTGAGCTATGTATTCCACTTTTCCATGACCTGGTCTGTTTTACTCTCCAGGCACATGTGTACAGATAACTGTTCCTTCTGTGATATGAAAGTAGCTTCACTATCCTGTCCCCCAGGCCTAGTAAGTCTTCTCAGATCTCTGATAACTCTGTCAAATCCCTATTGAAGGATTCACTTGGATGTGTTCTACCTGTGTACTTCGGTGTTGCTTCCTTTAGATTGGTCTACCATTGGGAAGAGACTTTGCTTTTCATCTCTGTAGATACGACAATTTATTGCAGTATTTGATACACAGTGGAAGCTCATATGTGATTTGTGGAAGAATATGATTAGTGTTTATACAACTGAATTTCACAATTTACATATTTGGAAATAATCTTGACACTGTATCTTAATGAATCTGTTCCAACCAAATGCAAAAGTTTATCTCCTTCCCTGCTTCTAAGATACGAGGCAATTTTTAAAGTTGCATATTATTTATACAACAATGTAAATTTAAAAGATTAATTTAAAAATAGGTAAATATACACAAACACACGAATGGAACCATATTGACAAATAGTGGTCTCCTTTTCAAAGTATAAGTAGTACCACATGAGATTAAGTTTCTTGTCCCAAATATTAAAGTTGCAATTTAATTCATCTAAGGTCCTTTAGGCCTCTCAACCTAATAATCATTGACAATGCTATAAAATATGAAGTCCACTCATACTTGCTGGCATTTTCCTCTTGCTTCACTCTCTCTCAGTGTTGAACTCAGAAAAAAAGACATCATAGTGGCTTTCAAGAAAGGGACAATCTCATATCAGTTCTCCACACTAACACCACCCTCTCCACTTAAAGATATGAGGAAAGATGAACAAATACTTAGTGGGAGAAATTAAAGAGAAGTGAAGGAAGTGGATCTAGAAATAGAAGCATACTTTTTTTTTTTTTTTAAGAAATAAGCAAGACTTGTGTATCTTTAGAATGTTCCTTGTTATCTAGAAATCTGTTAAAATGTTTCTTGAATTGCATAAATAAACCCTACCCTACACAGTAAATAAATCAAGTCAGCACAAACAAGAAAGCCAAGGTTTAGAAAGGCAAATGTGATGAATACCTGGAAAACACCCACAGAAGGACAGAAATGTTTTAAAAAGAATGTAGTATGGTAGAGACTGCCTGATGAGAAATTAAAAGATCTTGCAAATTCTCTCTCTGCCTTCAATTTTGACTGTGCAGGGGGTGATAAGAACAGGCTGATCTATTCCTTCTGAGTATTTTTTCAGTCACAATTATAACAGGCTTGATTTCAGGAGGAAAGAATTGGTTACAATTCAATATAATCATTGTTAATCTACCTTGGTTGGCTAATTATAGGCTGAATTTATATGATGTGATTCCTGCTCATCCTTCTTTTTTTTTTTTTTTTTTTTAAAGATTTTATTTATTTGAGAGAGAGAGCATGAGAGGGAGGAGGGTCAGAGGGAGAAGCAGACTCCCTACTGAGCAGGGAGCCCGATGTGGGACTCGATCCCGGGACTCCAGGATCATGACCTGAGCCGAAGGCAGTCGCTTAACCAACTGAGCCACTCAGGCGCCCCCTGCTCATCCTTCTGGCTAGACATATCTGTTGCATAATCTTTAGCAATCCCAAAATTCACCATTAACCATCACTTTGTTCTTATGCTTTTTTGAAATATAAGATTTATAAATTAAATACAAATACTTCTGCAAGGGCTGTTAGCTGGGAAATGAGGGACACAGTGTCTGAGGTGAAATGAAGGAAAAGCCAGTTGGGTTTTGTTGAAAAGGAACTGAAAGGTCAAAGACTAGTTGCACAAATCCACCTGAGACAGGTGCAAATAAAAGTGGAGCAAATGTTGCAAAGCTGGGTAATCCACACGCTTATCAGATGGGCACTCTTAGGTGGATGGGCACCTTATAGGATTGGACACCTCTAACCCTGACTTTTCAATTCCCACCAGGGTAAGAGCAAAATCCTGGCATGTATTTTATTCTCCCCCAAGTCCTTTTCTCCCCCTTCCATCCCTCTCCTGGGTTCCTTCCTTCCTTCTCCCAGGCTCAGTGGAAATGGAAAAGGAGTGCACCTGACTCTTCATCCAGGGTTCAAAGAAGTATTCGAAGTAGTTCCTGCCTAGCCATGCCTGTTCTAAACATGCTCTTTTCACATATTGTTTTCTTATATCTCTACAGCAATACTGTGGGGTAAGTATCATCAACATCTTACCGATGAGAAAAGAGAGGTTAAACTCCTTGACTTGCTAAAGCTGAAGAGTTAATAAACAGTGGCGCTGAGGTTTGAACCCTGATTGCTTGCCCCCCAAAGTCCATGTCCCTTCATGTTGGGTCCAGTAAAATTATTATGATCAATGGCTTTCCCTGATTTGAAGATTATCCTTCAGTTATTATTATATGTCACATCCTTGCCACTGTCATCCACCACCCTCTAAAAACCTATCCAGCTTTTTTATGGTTTCCCATCCTAGCTTATTCCTTATTTGCATTTATTGCTTAAGTATGAGAGAGGCTGAGTTAAGATAAAATATTGAGATCACAACCATCCTTGGAGAAAATAAAATGTAGGAGTTCCAATGCTGCAAGCATTCAAAGACCTTTTTGACATACCAGAGGAACCACCTCTGGACACCAAAGTAACTAAAACTTTCTTTTAAAGAAATTACAAAGAATGAGAGGATCCTTTTTAAAAGTACACATAACATCTGACTTACTATGCATTAAAAATGGTAATGTAATACTAACAGAGCCTGCTATACAATGTAATTTTTCAGTCAGCTGCTTCATTTCATGTTCAAATTTCCTTTTTAAATCAATAGCACTTGCTTTGCTTTCTTCAGTTGAAGACATTTTTGCATTCCAGTAAAACACGCACACACACAAAATGAGGATGGAAATGAGTCAGCTCTTTCCTGTCCCAAGACTCAAACCTACTTTTGCTTTTCTGAAAACGTGATTCAAGCTATCCAACAATAATTTGATTGGCTATGCTGTAAATTACAAGGCTGACCACCATATAAACACCAAAAAAGTGCACATGAGTATTCAGTAGTCAGCTGTCATTTTTCTGATAATCCTCAGAACTTTCTACTTACATAATTATAAAGCACTATATTACAAAGGGTAATAGAAAAGCCTGTTTTCTATGCAAACTTCAACTTCTGTCATTTCTATGCATCAAACACATTATAAATTTATGACTCATCTGTATAGATGAAAAAATGTAGTCAGCACAAAATATCTGAAACACAACAATGTATCTAACAATAGTGTTCATAATATCCTCTGGTTTTATGGGATGGAGTCCTGATATAGAAGTCTATTTGATAATTGGTTGAAAGGTGGCTTTCAGGGGGATTGATGTCAACTAGAGAGAGATATGTATGCTACTAGGCCCTGTTCTGTTTGATATGTTTTTTACAAATGTGGATAAAAATACCAAAGATAAGTTTATCTTATCTGTGGATGATACATGATTGAGATAAGAAATGGATGATAGAATCACAGTACAAAATATGACATGTTCATGTGACAGCCTGATTCTAACAAGAGGAAATTCAATTGGGATGACAACACTGTCTTACTTTTTCGTTAAAAAAAGACATATGTTAAAATGGGAAATGCATGGTGAGTAAGAGGGCTTAAAAGCAATACATAAAAAAGCCTTGGGGGTGCCTGGGTGGCTCAGTTGGTTAAGCGACTGCCTTTGGCTCAGGTCATGATCCTGGAGTCCCGGGATTGAGTTCCGCATCAGGCTCCCTGCTCAGCAGGGAGTCTGCTTCTCCCTCTGACCCTCTCCCCTCTCATGTGCTCTCTCTCTCTCTCTCATTCTCTCTCTCAAATAAATAAATAAAATCTTTAAAAAAAAAAAAAGGCTTGGAAGTTTTGAATTTATAGTAAGTTCACTATTTTTCATCAATGCATATGGCTGCCAGAAAAAGTTAATAAGATTTTAGGTTGCATTATTAGAGTTAAATAATCTGGGAGGAAGGAGGTGATAGGCATAATGGAAGTCTCTGTTCTATTCCGATCAAACCACACTCAAATATAAGGTTGCTACTGAATGATGCACTTCTAGAATGATATAGGCAAAGTGGAGCTTATTAGGAGATCAAGAAAGAATGTAAAAAAAAAAAAAACCAGAATGGCAGGCATAACTAATATTGAGATATTTTAACCTTGAAAGACGTAAATTAAGGGTGAGGTGAGGACCCAATAAATATCCTGAAATATTTAGATAGTTGCAATTTTAAATTTTGCCACAAACAGTAACAAGATATAAAACAATACATGAATACAAATTTCTAGGGCCCTCAATAGAAAAAAGGTCTTTCTAATAGACCAGAGAAAAGGTAGATATCATTAGGAAATGACTGATTCACCAACACTTGTGATTGGGTATATTTTAAAAAATTATTTAAAAATATATTTATAAGCACTGCTTATGTCCCAAGCATTATGTGAAGCCCTGTAGATATGGTAGTAAATAAAATAGACACTATCACTGTTGCCACATACATTACTTGCAGTCTAGTTGAAGAGAGAGACATTAGTAAATAGCTGGACATCATATTTACTTGCTAGGAAAGAACTCTAGAGATTATAACTATCAATAGGGAGTTTATAGCTATAGAGAATTTAGATTGGAAGGTTAGCGAAAGCTCCTTTCAGAAACTGATCTTTAAGGACAGGGCTTGAATGATAAGTAGGAGTTCGCCAATAAACAATGGGGATGAGAAGGAGGCAGGGAAGAACATTCTAGGTGAAGGGAAGAATGTGTGAATCTTTCCTGAACCAGCAAAGAGCTTGGTGTATTTCAGAAGCTGGCAGAATACCAGCATGTCTGGGACCTAGTCGGGGAGAGAAGAGGCAGATTGGAGCCATGGGCCAGTAAGCTTTGAAAACTTTGCTCTGGAATAGGGATTTTATCTAATGGAATTGGGGAGCTATTAAAGAGTTTTAACCAAGGAAATAGCATATAAAATTCACTTTGGCTACAGTATAGAAAACTCCTGGGAGGCAAGAAGAGAAAGACTAGATGTTGTTGAGTAACCAGTTACAGGCATAGCTTGATTTATTGTACTTCTCTTTATTGCACACTGTAGATACTGAGTTTTTTTTACAAATTGAAGGTTTGTGGCAACACTGCATTAAGCAAGTCTATTGGTACAATTTTTTCAATAGCATTTGCACACTTTGTGCCTTTTATCACATTTTGGTAATTCTCACAATATTTCACACTTTTTCTTTTCTTTCTTTTTTTTTTTTTTTTAAAGATTTTATTTATTTATTTGACAGAGAGAGACACAGCAAGAGAGGGAACACAAGCAGGGGAAGTGGGAGAGGGAGAAGCAGGCTTCCCACGGAGCAGGGAGCCCGATGTGGGGCTCGATCCCAGGACTCTGGGATCATGACCTGAGACGCTTAACGACTGAGTCACCCAGGTGCCCCTATTTCACACTTTTTCATTGTTATTATATTATGTGATCTCTGATTAAGGATCTTTGACATTACTACTGTAATTGTTTTAGAGTGCCAGGAACTGTGCCTAAATGATGGTGAACTTAATTGAAAGATGTGTGTTCTGATTAATTCACCGAACAGCTATTACCTACCTATCTCCCTCCTTCTCCTTGGGCCTCCCTATACCCTGAGACACAACAATATTGAAATTAGGCCAATTAATAACCCTACAATGGCCTCTAAGTGCTCAAGTGAAAGGAAGGGCCGCAAGTCGCTCACGTTAAATCAAAAGTTAGACATGATTAAGCTTAGTGAGGAAGACATATCAAAAGCCAAGATAGGTCAAAAGCTAGGCCTCTTGTGCCTAGTTAGCCAAACTGTGAATGCAAAGGAAAGTTCTTAAAGGAAATTAAAAGTGCTACTCCAGTGAACACACACATGATAAAGAAGTGAGACAGTCTTACTGTTGATATGGAGAAAGTTTGAGTGGTCTGGATAGAAGATCAAACCAGCCTCAATATTCCCTAAACCAAAGCTTAATCCAGAGCAAGGCCTTAATTCTCTTCAGTTCTATGAAGGCTGAGAGAGGTGAGGAAGCTACAGAATAAAAGTTTGAGGTTGTTTTTTGTTTTGTTTTGTTTTGTTTTTAAGAGAGAGAACACACAAGTTGGGGTGGGGGGTGGGCAGAGGGAGAAGGAGAGAGAATCTTAAGCAGGCTCCATGCCTAGCATGGAGCCCGATGTGGACTCCATCTCACAACCCTGAGATCATGACCTGAGCCGAAATCAAGAGTTGGATGCTTAACCGACTGAGCCACCCAGGTACCTCTGGTTTATGAGGTTTAAAGAAAGAAGCCATCTCCATAACATAAAAGAGCAAGATGAAGCAGCAAGTACTGATGTAGAAGCTGTAGCAAGTTATCCAGAAGATCTAGCCATGATAATTAATGACTAGAGATATGGCTACGCTAAACAACAAATCTTCAATGTGGATGAAACAGCCTTCTGTTGGAAGAAGATGTCATCTAGGACTTCCACAGCTAGAGAGGAAGAGTCAATGCCTGGCTTCAAAACTTCAAATGATAGGCTGACTCTCTTGTTACGGGCTATGTAGCTGGTGACTTTAAATTGAAGCCAGTGCTCATTTACCATTCTGACAATCCTAGGGCCCTTAAGAATTATGATAAATCTACTCTGCCTATACTCCATAAATGGAAAAACAAAGCATGAATGACAGCATATCTGTTTATAAAATGGTTTACTTAATATTTTAAAGCCCACTATGAGAACTACTGCTCAGAAAAAAAAGATTCCTTTTAAAAGATTACTGCTCAATGACAATGCATTTGATCACCCAAGATTTCCGATGGAGATGTACAAGATTAATGTTTTCATGCCTGCTAACACAATATCCATTCTGTAGCTCATGGGTCAAGGAGTAATTTTGACTTTTGAGTCTTATTAATTAAGAAATACATTTCATAAAGCTATAGCTGCCATAGAAAATGATTCCTCTGATAGATCTGAGTAAAGCAAATCAAAACTTTCTGGAAAGGATTCATTATTCTAGGTGCTACTGAGAACATTTGTGATTCATGGGAGGAGGTCAAAATATCAACATTAATAGGAGTTTGGAAAAAGCTGATTCCAATCCTCATGGATGACTTTGAGGGGGTTCAGGACTTTAGTGGAGGAAGTATCTGCAGATGAGGTGGGAACAGCAAAAGACTAGAATCACAAGTGGAGCCTGAAGATGTGACTGAATTGCTGGAATCTCCTGATAAAACCTTAACAAATGAGGAGTTTCTTCTTATGGATGAGCAAAGAAAGTAGTTTCTTAAGATGAAATCTATTCCTGATGAAGATGCTGTGAAGACTATTGAAATGACAACAAAGGATTTAGAATACTCCATAAACTTAGTTGATAAAACAGTGGCAGGGTTTGAAAGGATTGACTTCAAGTTTGAAAGAAGTTCTATTGTGGGTAAAATGCTTTCAAACAGCAACACATGCTACAGAGAAATCATTTGTGAAAGGAAGAATCCATTGATCCGGCAAACTTCACTGTTGTCCTATTTAAAGAAATTGCCACAAGGGCGCCTGGGTAGCTCAGTTGGTTAAGCATCTGACTCTTGATCTTACCTCAGGTCATGACCTCAGGGTTGTAAGATCAAGCCCCTAGGATCGGCTCCATGCTCAGCAGGGAATCTGCTAAAAATTCTCTCTCTCCCTCTTCCTCTGCCTCTCTCCTGCTTGCACTCACTTGTGTGCCCTCTCTCTAAAATAAATAAATAAAAATCTTAAAAAAAAAAAAAAGTAATTGCCACAGCCACCCCAGCCTTTGGCAACCGCCACCCTGATCAGTCAGCAGCCATCAATATGGAGGCAAGACCCTCCACCAGCAAAAAGATTATAGCTTGCTGAAAATTCAGACGATGGTTAGTATTTTTTAGCAATAAAGTATTTTCAAATGAAGGCATATCCATTTTTTTTAGACATAATGCTATTGCAAACTTAATAGACTACACTATAGTGTAAGCATAGCTTTTATATGCACTGGGGAACTAAAAAATTCATTTGATTTGCTTTATTGCAGTGGTTTAGAATACCTTCAAGGTATGTCTATATATTCTGGCAAAGAGATGATTGTGATTTGAAATATGGTGGTGATATCGGAGATAAGAGAAAAGATGGGAGAGATAAGAGATACTAATGGGGGAAACCCATGAGAGCGAGTGTTCGACTATTAAAGAGAGTGAAAGAGAAGGAGGATCCCTGGAAGCTCTCAGAACTCGGCAATATTCAGCTAGGCAGATGGATATTCCACTTGCTGAGAAGGGAAACAGTGGAAGACAAACTGATTTGGTGTTGAAAAGATTCAAAAGTCAGTCTTGAACATATTAATTTTGATCTCATTATTATTTTGATCTCCATGAGACATGTTAGGTAGGTGATTGGATATTTGAGTCTGGTCAATCTTTAGACTTGCTGCAGCAGAATCACTTGGAACTTTTGATTATCTGACTCCACCTCAGGCCTAATATACTGGAATCCGCAAGAAGACATAGCCAGTGTAATACCTTGAGGTTAGATGCAGTGGAAAAAATTCAGTTCATCACTTGATAGTTGCCCTAGTTAACATTTAAGCTCCTTGAACACGTTGAATGCCTATAATGTTATGAATAGAAAGACAGCCAGACCAAGTACTAAATCTGTTATTACATTCTAAGAGTAAATGTGCTGGACAAACCATGAAATGCCTCTGAAGGAAGACAGCCATATACAAATTCTTCTATTTACATTTCCATATTTGTATCATATGGTGCTGCCACCTTGGCCATAAACTAATTGATCCAGGTACCAGGCCCTAAAAGGCAACCACCCAATGATTCCAGTGGTCACTGAGATGATCTTTCTTAAGAATCCAGCCCAACTGATGCATCATTCTGGATGGTAATTCATTTACCAAATCATATTTTTCTCTTTGACCAGAGGGGAGGGGAGTGGGAAAAATTAAAACTAGAAAAACAGAAGCATTTGGATAAGTAGACCTGGACATGTCTCTGTTTGCTGAAACCTGGTGGAGACATAAGTACCACTGTTAGTGAAAGAGAAAAACTAAATGTACTTAGGAGATAGACTAATCTGTCCATGCATTAATTGAAACAGAAATAGTTGGGATGTAGCATCTCTCCCCTCTTGCCACTTTGGTTTCTATACCTGGTAATTCCTCACAACTGAGCAAAGGAAGGGAGAAGGAAGGATTTTGGCCAGTTTGTTTTTGTTTTGTTTGTTTTGTTGTATTTTGTTTTGTTTCACTAACCAGTTATTTGCTAGGTCTTTCAAGAAGTCCTCCTTGGCCTTTCTGTAGAGTAATTTTTTTAGAACTATTAATCACATCTGTTGCTGCTTTGCTCTCCCAGCAAAAAAATTTTTTTATACTCAATAATATATAATGATGTTCCACTGCATTTTGAAGAAAATTACGCATTTCAGAGCAATTGTATTATTGTATTTAGCATCTCAATAACATTTCCTTTGCTAATTCATCTTTCTTATGATTGATTTCTTAATGTGCTCACAATGCACCATATGTTACCATAGCTTAATTTTGTCTTGAAATATTCATTTCTAGCTCTTGGGGACAGGTAGACTGAATAAAATATGTGGATTTGGCTTTCTCTCTCTCTCTCTCCCTTTTTTGAATCAGAAGCAGGAGATTTACCCAGGTATTTACTGGTTATAAATGAGGACCTAAGTGGCTTGTAATAACATCCTGGTAGCCTCTTGAAAGAATTACTGTGCTTTCCCAAGCCTTTAACTCATGACCAAACTGACTGTCACTGAACGGCCATCTTGGAGAGATAGACAGTAGTAAAGTAAGGTCACATGTGAAAATATGCAATATGACTAACTTCCCTAAATGTTAGGATCCCACATTCTTATGATATTTGAGAGCTAAATATAATCAAAGCTCTTGGGGCTTTGATTTTAAGAATTTCCTTTAAAAATAATATTATTCTCTGAGGACATGAGAACAGTATTACTTTATTTAGTTAAGCCATCCTAAAATAGAACAGAGGAAATCATTAAATTGTGAACATATATCTTTTACTTTTGCCCATTCATGCCAAAACTGATGCGTCTTAAAAGTACAAGATGACTTACAATAGGAAATAGATCTTCAAATGAGTATATTAATCTTTGGAGAGGGAAGCCTGATACTCTCAATAATTACCCTGGAAATACAGTACAATACTGATGACTGTGTTATTTACTGCAGTCTTACAAACAAACAAATAGGGTATTTTATAGCTGCACAGGAAGGAAGTTTACTGAAAGTAGTTATTAATGTGTCCATTTATATTTCACCTCCCTGAAAAAAAGCCTCAAATCTAGAGAGAATACAGAGTGGAAAATTTCACTCCCAATTTAGACATCTCTCCAGACTCCAGAAGAAACTGCTCAGCTGGCCTCTCTTGTAGTTGAAACTGAGCTTGATGAGCCACTGGGCCAACGGCCCAAGTGACAGACTGGAACAGGAGCTACTGGACCGAGCACACTCTGCCTCATGTCAGGAACGTTTTTGTGTGAGAAATAAAAGAAGCCTTCCCTGGAACTGGTGTCAGTCAAAATTCTGACACACTTAGATGTTCTTTTAGCAGTTCCAGTTTTGGGGGAGAAATCTGGGAAAATGCCAGGATCTGAGCTAGCATTTTTAGTTGTTATTTGAACAGCTGTTACATGTATGGCTAATCGCTGTTTCATTGGGCTTCTTAGAGCTATTCTTGACATAAGGCAATGAGGCAACACTTTACACTAAATATGCCCCAAATTCAAGTTATTCTACTTTGCATAAGCTAAGAAAAAAAAATGGCAATGGTCTGGCACCACTGTCAAGGGTAATTAGGGATTCTGGAAAGATCCCTTCAAAGAAAATATGTGAGGAAGGGTAAAAGAAAAATCTTTGTCATTATTTTGGAAAATGAGAATTTCCAGACTGAAATTCTGAGACATCTCTAGTTATTCCTTCTTCAGCTACCTATTTTACTCTTGATGAAACTAAGTTTTAAATGGGTAAAATATCTTATTGAAAGTCACATTATCAAGTTGTAGAGCTAAGACTAGATCAAGCTTATAATCAAGCATATGGTCAATGAAAACAGACAGCCTGCCAGCCATGAACTCAACACTCACAGAACCCGAAACAGTACCTGAACAGTACCTTTCATGGCCGGTGGTGTGTACACGCTCTGCTTCCTTTGCTTTGGGGATGCATTTTGTGACTGTGGACAAAGAGAAAAGAGGAAAAGCATTATTTGAGTAAAAATTAGCCCTGTGAGGGAAACAAAGAGCTTTCTGATTCCCCGTTATGACGTACAACTCAAATCAATGAGAAATTATATACATGTTCGCTGACAGCACAGTTTTAAGAGATATATAAAGCAATTTCATCATACAACTCTTTATCACAGTCCTGAAATTACTCTTTTTCTCACCTAGTAGCATTCATTTATTTTTAAAAGAAAGAGAGAAAGAGACACCAATCCCTTTTGTTTGGGAGAAAAAACACAACTGCCAGAACAATGTATACTCCAAAAGCTATGTCCATGGGATAACTATACCTGCTCAAAGGATTTTTGAGTGGTTCTGGATAGATAATGAGGGTTTTCGTATGTAATATCAATTTATAAACTTCTGGAATTGACACGTTCAATCTAACATCTCCATTTACTTGGAATTAGTGTTGAGATAATATTCTCTTCTATTTTCAACAGATAAATAAGTCCTTTCCTAACAAAACTGCTGTGTAACACTTACCTACATATACTAGATCAGGACTGAATTATTGAAGAGAGAATTTTTGCATTAAAAATTACAAAAATTGGAACATAGAAACATATTTCATGGTTAAAACCACAAACTAATCATATATATGTGAATATGTAAATAGTATTATTTATTATTGTAAAATACATATATATGGTCTATACCCCAATCAGAATATGTCAAAGATTCCTTTTTAATAGTGTGTTGATTTCTGTTTCAATGTGGCAAAGGCAGTGGTCTTAATCAATGAGTTTTTGTGCCTCAATCATTTTTGCTTTGAGAAGGTTAGGTATAAGTAGTTACAAGACTCTTTTTCGGAATTATTCTAGGCAAAACTAGAAACTGTTTCATTGACAGTACACAGAATTTGAGGTATCTTCCCTTGTACATACTAAAGCTTATTTGCCTTCAAAAGTATCATCAAGATAGACATTTACTTAATGCAAAAACAATACATTAAAAAGTAAAAAATTTCAACCAATAGTTGTCAAATCCATATCAGCCAAACATATGGTACAAGCAAATTTCTCCAAAATAGAATGTTTCAGTACCACCAGTTCATTATGCACAGGTATAGACAGAGCAACTCTATATTAATGTTCAATGTGTGGATGATTGATATTTCTGATGTTCCTTTACTGTATTCAGTCTCATCTGGTTGATTTCAAGAAGCAATCACTTTTGGGATTTCTCATATTTATTTCCATATACACATTCAAAGATCAAGTGGAAAATTAATCCTACAGAAAAGTTTGTTTAGTACCATGTAGTAAAACTTCTTAAGCAATAAAAACTGCTTTATATGTATGTAAGAGTTCAGTTGTCAAAGCATTTTCACATACACAATCTCATTAAATTTTTAGAAAAGTCTTAAGAGATACTATTTGGTATTTTGTTCTTTCTATTGCTCTCTGCCTAACTAATGCAGCCACGGGAATGACTTGTATGTCTGCACACTAGTCAATATTTGTTCTATTTCTGATCATAAGTTTACTCGCTTCCTTGTATTCAATATATTTTATATTATCAGCTCCCCTAGCCTTCCCTGGTTCCTATTTTCCATCTGAACTCCTACATGTGTATGTGAACCTCTGACCTCAGGGTCTGCTCTTGGCTTCACATTCCAGAAGACCCTTTAAGAGGTGCCTGCTCCCTATCTTCTTGCTCCAGGATTCCAACAGTGGCTGGCCCTAGCCTGTAGTTGGTCATAAACAACTAGTCACTAAATTGAAAGTATCAATACCGTATCTTATCACTAAAAGCAATGGTTTATTTTACAAGTTTTTTCAGGGGTTGGCATTTCATAGGTTGAGAACCAAAGTAGCACAGAGGCAGAGATTTAACGACCCCATTTTACTGTTTCTTCAGTCAGGAAAAGCAAACTAGTTCTTATATCAATTGTCTTGACATATTTTATAAAACATTAAACCAACCTAATTATGTTTTTAATTGATTTGAACACCTATTTATACAAAATATAAGAAAACTTACTTCGGCTTGGGTGTTGGTCACCCTCTTGTCATCTGTTTCTGCAAGAGAAGTAGATATATTTCATTAGAAAGGTGGTTTCTTCTTTATAATATGCATATTAACATTTTCAACAATTTGATAAAAAATAATTTAATAATCACCTTGTGTTTTTTTTTTTAAGATTTTGTTGATTTATTTGACAGAGAGAGAGAGCACAAGCAGGGGGAGCGGCAGGCAGAGGTGGAGGCAGAGGGAGAAGCAGACTCCCCACTGAGCAGGGAGCCCGACGTGGGGCTCGATCCCAGGACTCTGAGATCATGACCTGAGCCTAAGGCAGACGCTTGGCCACCCAGACGCCCTGCCTTATGTTTATATAACATCTGTGGCTAAGGTAAAGGGGGACAGAAGGAGATGGTTTCCTTCTGAGATAATCTTTTCCCTAAGTTTTAAAAAAGGCAGGGGGAAAAAAAAAAGGCATCTGTCTCAAAATTCCAAATTGCCCTCCTTCCAGTAATCCAGAAAGGAAACCAGGGAAATGGCCCTTGAATCAACTATTGCTGTCATCAACCTCACAGTGTTAAGGCATAAATAATCTCCTCTGTGGATTTTGCTGCCAGTCTACTCACTGTAGCTTGTCAAATTTCCTCAAGTTGGCCACTAAGCTGAACAAAGCTCCTTTTCCATTCTGCCCAATCACTCTGACTCTGAAAGCGGCAGCACCCTCTTTTCCATAGGCCCATGGAAAGAACCAGTTACTTTGTCAGAAATATTTCTTATGACAAACCTAGGGAAACGTGTAGGCTGTCTGTATAAAAAAGAATGTGAGGAGGCAGAGACAGGAGGAAGAGGAGCTCACATACTGCCTTTCAATGGGTGGAGGACCTCTGGGCTGAATTTCTTTCATACCTCCTCATCTACTTTACATGGATCTTGACATTTTTAAAAATATTTAGATGTTTAGTTGACTTCCTTAAAACATCTGTCCCTCTCTCATCTGTACTGCAGAGGCTGGGTTTCTCCACGTTTCAAAAACTAGGACTTGGAGGGGCACCTGCATGGCTCAGTCAGTTGATTGTCCCAGTCTTGATCTCAGCTCAGGTCTTGATCTCAGGGTCGTGTGTTCAAGCCCAAGTCGGGCTTCACCCTGGGCATGGAGCCTACTTAAAAAAGAAAAAAATAGGACTTGGAGACTCTCTTCTCCAACCAAACTGCAGCCAGATGTTGTGCAATCCCCTGACTGCCAGGTGCCAGGGATTACTGCAGCATCACCACTACTGGACGTGGTCAATGTGGGTTCCCACTCGGGGCCCCTGGGCAGGGGTGGGGGGTAGTTGTTCAAGTTTGCAAACCACAAAGCTATCCTATATTACCAAAGCCATCTGACTTTAATTCTCCTGAAACATCCAGACATGCAGAACCTAGAGCTCCTTAGTCTCCTACCTTTTAAAATGTTCACAGGCTTTGCAGTTACCCTAGCCAGCAATTGTAAGAAACCCTGCCCCATGCTGGATTTCTTACTCCTGACTAGCCCTCCGGCCCCTGTGAGGAGGCAGTCTGGCGCTGGCTGACACACTGGCAACTGCTAAATCAGGGAACACAGGACAGAGGTAGGAACACTAACCTGGTTTTCTACAGCAGGCTGAGTTTAACGTTCCTGCACTTCATCCTATTTCTCGCTGCAATGGTGAAGGTAAACCTTTTAATCCACTGAGTGGCACATTTAATACTGAAGGCTGGAAATTGAGCTGTGCTCCGTGGCATTAAATTTGTTCAAGTTTAACAGAAAGGTCCTACACTTTGCACCGCTTGTGAAATTTGGCACTAAATTCACACCCAAGAAACGTGCCTCAACACGGGCTCTGTCTAGAGCTCGCGATCTGGGTGGGATTTCGGAGGGCCTCTACCAGAAGAACCCAGATGTTCCGCACAGGTGTGTGTCTTCACTCCACAACGCAGCCGGAGGGCTTGAGAGTCAGCGGGTCAGTAAATCACCCGGAGCAGCCACTGTAGGCTTCCCGTGGAACAACTAGAAGCGACTCTGAGGATGTCTTCTAGCTTCGCATAGCAGATGAGTGTGCACAGCTCCAGGGCAGCTTTCTGGAACGGGTCGCCAGCACCTGCCTCCCCGCATTCTCGAAGATCACAGGCCTGCACTCCCGGTTCAGCATGAGCATGGACATGAGCCGCGCCTTGGTTCGCTCCAGCGCCACCACCCCCACATTCCAGCCATTAAAATGAATTTCTTCGTGATGATTTCCACCCTTTCTCGAACCTGTCCAGGGTCGGCCCTGGCGTGGACGCACAAGAGGTCCGTGTCCCTGTAGCTTGGGGGGGGGGGCTGGGGGGCGCTGTGCTGTACACCCGGTGGTGCCTGTTGAGCACGCTGACGTTGAGCCTGGCAAATACTCCCGTGCTGGGCTGCCGGGTGAGAAGGCGCCGCCGCCTCCCAACCTGTTCTGCACAGGAAGGGATGAAAATTTCCTCCAAGAAGTAACAGCTCTCCAGTCCTATCCTGACGTGCGTGAGCTCAGGGAACGGGGCAGGGCCCAGGCTAACGTCGGACAGGTCGTTTTCCAGCCTGGCAACCTCTCCCCGTGGACTCTAACACTGATCTGTCCACGTCCTCAGCCTCCTCACAAGCCCAGGCGCGGCGGGTTCCCAGGAGGTACTTCCCGGCGCGTTCCACCAGGTGCGCATGCTCCGACCCACCCCAGCCCACGCCGTGGGGTCTGGGGTGTATTTAGTAGTTTGTGAGGAATGAAGTACTTGTCCATCTATCTTCGCTGTATTTTCTGTGGCGCAGAAACGGTGGAGACCCACTGTGTTCTCCCGGTAAGCGGCCCTAGGAATCACCTCGGGGAGAAGCGGTTCTGGGTCAGGCCGCCTATGGAGGGCCTCCAGCTCAGACGGACAGGCATTCGCGTCTTGTCCTGTCTTCCCCTGTGAGCCTGGGGTGCAGGACGACGGCAGCAAACCCGCCGCGGTGCGCCGGCCTTTACAGTCAGCAGACGCGGTGCACGAGGCGCTCTCGACGCCTGGCTGACACATAGAATAGCCCGCGCTTTTCCAAGGTAAGCAGAACTTCTTTGCTCAGACCCATCGGTAGGCGAAAATGCCAGTTTCTCCACTAAGATGTTTTGCCTCATATCGCGATTCTGAATTAATAAGAATTCCTACCGTACGAAATTGTCCACACTGGTTTGGGGATGCCACCCGGAAGCGCGTTATCCAGTGTGGTTACTTCAGTTTCAAACTTTTCCTCCATCCACTGTAGCCAAAACGGGCGTGGGCACTGCGGGTAAGGGTGAAGAGAGCGGGGGTACCGGGAAAAGCACCGCTGCTGCTGAATTGGCTGTGCGCGGGCTCCAGGGCTGGCCTCCCGCGGCGCCCTGGCGGCTCTGCCTCCCCGACCCTAGCCGCCATGGGGAGCAGGGGGGGGGGGGGGGGGGGTCTCCCCGCCTCTTGACCTATTGGCCCAGTTACCCTTTCCTGACTCTTAGGTGAGTGCCAAAGCTGAGAGACTGGGCCCGTGGTCCAAAAACTGAACGAGCAGTTCATCAAAGAGTAACTCCCTAAAGACAATGATACAGATCTGCATTTATTGACGTGAAGACATATACTGTATAAATTAAAAGGATTTCAAAACTATAGGTATGGTATTTTTATTTCATAAAGTATAGATAAACTATCTGGAGAGAGATGATAGAGAAATGAATGTATATTCATAGAAGGATATATTCAGTATCTTAACTGTAATTATCTCTCGATGATTGAATAACTCATTCCACCTTCTCTCTCCCTGTACTGTTTCTTTTTCTAGTGAACATGCATTACTTTTATAATGAAAAACTATATGTATCGTGTGGATATATAGAAACACGTATATGTAGTGAAATTTCTGTGTAAGTCCACAGTGCAGAGAGTTGATATTTCATATAGTAAGAAACGAAAATAGACAAGCAGCAAAAAATAAATAAATAAAATAAGTTTAAAAAATAAAAATAGACAAGCAGTTAGAATGAATAGTATATATCACTATTGTTTATTTTAATCTTATATCTTGATTACTAGATTTTTAGAAGTTATGGAACCTTCTAATGAATTTACCCTCCCTTGTATAGGGGTAGGCAAACAGGAAGTATTGGCTGAGGACAGCAATCACAATTGTTTGTTATAATCACTGGAAGTATCTGGGTGATTATCAGATAGCTGTGAATATATTGAATTGAGCAATTCTATCAATGCAAAATCTTTTGCTATCATCTTTTAAGTAAATATCAAATATGATCCACTTTAACAATGCATGTATTCTGATCCATTGGATCATTAAATGCCAGTGGTGTTTCTTTTTTTTTTTAAGATCTACTTATTTATTTTAGACAGAGAGCACAGAGGGGAGGGGCAGAGGGAGAGAAAGAGAGAAACTCAAGCGGACTCCACCCTGAACGGGGAGCCCACTCAGGGCTCCATCTCAGACCCTGAGATAACGACCTGAGCTGAAACCAAGAGTTAGAGGCTTAACCCAATATGCCACCCAGGCACTCCAACCAGTGGTGTTTCTTAATATTTAATTTATGCCCTAGGAGTTTTCAGAATTCAACCCAGGACTCAGAACCTATTATTTTAAGAACAAAATGGTGTCCAGTCATTCAGCCTTGTGCTTTCCTACTTTCTGACTATAACACACACTAAAACAGTGTCTTTCCAAGGCAACTGTGTAGACTTCACTCATTGCATAATTCAATGAAAAAGGTTTTTATTCTTCTTGGTTAGTTTTTCTTATTAATATTCGTCTTGAACTGATTAGGTTAGCCAGATATAAAGCCTTTTTAAAAAACATAGAATTTTGTTTTATATTATAAGCCTGTTTTGCCTAACTCCAAAATAGCTTATATTTCTTCTCTACTCTGAGTTTTTGGGGAGTATCAAAGAAAGAAACATAAATTACATTTTGTTTAGAATTCAAACATATGTTTTTTTTCCACTTCACTCATTTGAGACTTGTTCTAATTAACTGACAGAAATTTAGTCTATTTAGTCACCTGACAACAAAATATAATCATACATGTTTGTTATATGATCATATCATTTTATTTTACTGAAAATATTAGAGCACAATAAGAAAAAACTGCATATTTTGTGATTTCAGTTATTTCACACCAAAAGACAAAAACAGAAATAACTAATTCTAAAATGTGGTAGATAATTTCCTTTCATCAAGGTTGAAGCAGTGAAGCAACATTCTATTGTGTTGTTGCAATGATCTCGCATTTGTTTTGATGTGGGACTGTCATAGGAGAAAGTAGTGTGACCAGTCATCATCCAGTCCAATAGAATTCACTACAGTAGGATTGAATTTCACGAAACCACCATTATTATGTGTGATGACAAGTCTCTCTTTTACACACACACCCCAGCTAGATTATTTTATTTATCAAGGCATTCCTTTGGCATTGTCTAAACATAACTATTAACAGACAGAGTTAGAGCCAAATATGCCTGCTCAAACAGGAGGAAGGAAATTGAGATTTCCCAATATCCTTTGGTTTCCGTGGCAAAGACTGTAGGTTTGTTTTCACTGATTCTTATTTTATCTGACCAATTCGGCATGGAATCAGATCTCTGGCCACCTAAAGCATATGCAGAACTTTATTATAAATATCAATTTTGAATTGCTTTTGTGGTCAGTGGCACTCACTTGATCCAGTGTATATACTCCATCATTTAACTGTAATGTGATAAATTTAGTTTCCATAGCTTTTCTTCTTTGTAGCAGTTGCCATAAAAAACTGTGCTTTAATCTGTTAGTTGCCTATGACTTTGTTGGAATAATAGGTTAAGAAAAATCAGATTCTCTCATCCCTATTGACTCTACCAAAGGAAAGTTCAGGAATGAACATTGGAATGGTGTCTTTTAAATGTCTCTTTGCCATCCACATTGAGGTTTCTATTGGATTGTCTCCTTGTAGGGATACTTAAGATTGTCACTTGATGTTCTAATTAGTACATATTTCTCTACTTAGGAAGATGGCTATAAAGTCAGGTGAAAAGAATTCTAAAATCTAGAAAAATTTTGTGTATAACCCCCACATTCTAGTTGGTCATCACACCATGATACCACCAAGCTTTCTGCTGTGTAGGTTTATTTCATATGATAAATTGACTGCTTATGTTACATTAACAAAAACCTGGGTGAAAATTGATTCAAGGTTCTTAATTTCCTATCAATTAAGTATTTTGTTGTATATGTAATTAAGTGTTCAATCCATTAACTTACAGCACTTTCCATAACTTTTATTAATAACTGAAAAAAATATTGCCTCTATCCCATATGAGGCAATCTAAGACAGTGCTTCTGCAGACAGATCCTTCTAAAGGTAGTGATTGTAGGAGCAGAGGTCATTGACACCTTTATACTTAAACTATAATTATTCAAAACCATCCCTTAAAATAAATCCTGAAAGAGATCAGACTAATTTCCTGGATTACCTTGAACCAAAAAAAAAAAAGTAAATTTTTTATTTATTTTGCTAAAATTTTTGTTACATACAGTGTCACTTAATACTTTTTCTACCAAATTTACCATTAAAAATCATCAATCTATAATCAATGTTTTATAATTTTTAAAAAAAATAAGAAAAATATATAGTATGAATGATTGTATTATCATATTTTTTGTTTTATAAAATATTAACCATCCACCTTCACTAGACCTGAAATATTTCATATGCATCTTTATATCCAAAAACAGATGGCTTAAATATATTTGAAGAGTGGAAATAGATATGGAGAGGTCATTATTTGTCAACATTCATTCCTATATGCTAGTCACATTTTTTATTAAAAAATATATTCTATGTGTCTTCTGAGGCAATGAGACTCATCTAATGTATCTCTAAGAATTCCATATGCTTTCACAGCAAAGTTTAAATTGAAAAATAGAGGTCATGTAAGTTTATGAAGCATGATGACAAAGTAATAATCTCTTGATTGATTTTTTTTACTTTTTAAAAGTGTCCATCAATGGAAATACTGCAGCTCATGTGGTAATGATGTTTAGTTACCAAGAAAAGCCAGGACCAGCTCTTATGAACCTTACCACTTTTCCCTGGTTAATTCTGCACTGAAAAACTCCCTCATTAAACCACAATATTCCAGCTGCCATAGTAAATATTACTAGAAGTTGATTTTTACCTCTTCTACTAATCTACTGACAAGAGAGTAAATACTACAATTGCACAGACTTTACACACTAGCCAGCATCTAAATTATTCTATAAGTTAGTCAGGAGAAAATATTTGACTGCTATAATACAATCTGGTTGAAATTGCAGTCAATTGTGTTCTGGGACTCACACTCTAGGAAATATATATAAAGCACATCCAAATTGATAAATGATATGGAAAAAAAACCTTCTACATTACAGTATTTTTCTTTGAAATTTCCTCTCAGGTTTGCAGTTGTTTTATACTCCACTTTATTATAAAAATACGAGTACTGGCTTATGGATGACAGGTGGACAGGTATGACTCAGTGGGGCAAGATTAGTACTTATTTTGGCAAGGGCCTAGAATAAGATAATTAAGCAAGGCTGTAGCATCAATGCATGGGATCTATTACCAGAGTGTGACACTGATCAGAGAACCGGTGGGGGTGGCATCTGAACGGGTGGTCCAGAGGTACTATTACGAGTTAACAAGCAGAAGGTTGCAGAGTGTCAAGTGGGGGAGAGAGGCAGCATTTTTGTATCTGAAAGACCAAAGTGGAACAATGTCATCACATAGAGTTCTGAGAGGCAATTCAGTCCTAAAGACCAGAACTGGGATTTCAGGTTACAGTACAAGCTAGTGGGGTCATATAAATAGGTTGTAAAGATCAACTTTCATGAAACTAAGCGTTAAGACCAGGGTCACAGCCGTGGAGAGTCTGGGCTGTTAGAGAATGTTTACTAAGAGACAATAGAAATTACATGGGATAGTTACAGAGCTAGGAAAATAAACAGAACAACAACAAAATACCTGCTTAATATTAAATTTTGAGGTTTTGCTTGGGGCAGTCTGTACCAGTTCACAGCAGGCCAGTGATACCACTTATTAGACCTAGAAAAGCAAGATAAATTACAGAATGCATCCAGACCTGCAGAACAAACTACAGAGATCAGAGACATCACAGAGTGAGAGGCTGACAAGTCCTCTTCGGCCACTGGCAGAGGGTACTGGAGGGGAACAGAGAATCCAGGGATTTTGGTGATTGTGTGGGACTAGAGTAATAAAACTGAAGACTTGCTCAGCATATCTTACAGTTATATGTTCCATTCCTTGTCTAATAAATGGTGTTATCTGCTTTGGCAGAAAACTGGGATACTATCCTAGGTCCTTAGTGTCCTTGCAATCAGCTTTTCTTTTAATTTTTCCTAGCACTAATTTGTGGGAGAAAAATTAATTCTGTTCTGTAGAGGAGTAGCAACGAAGGAAAGCAATTTATAGCCTTCTTCTTGAGGTGCCCTAGAGATTTAATCACAAGGACGTTGGTGCTATCTTTGACAGTCTCAGGAGGAATTTACCATCAGATCTCTGAAAACAGCAGTGAAATCTAAATCATCACATTTCAGCAGATTCTCTATTTTGGTATCTAACATAGTTGAAGGTAGAATATCTTTCTTTCCAAAGACCCTTGGATCACAAGTGTTGAGGAGATCTTTTGTGGCTGTGCCATACAGAGAAGGACAGAGTTAAAGACAGAAATTCTATAGATGGCTTTAGGTCTACTAGTTGAAGAACAATCACTGACCCGTAAGCCTTCAGGACTGAATAAGATAAATCATTTACAAATGAAAGAAATTGCCATGCACAGCTTAGCTCTTCATTTTGTATGTGTTATTACCTTGTGGTTTTAGCATTCTAGCATAGAATCAGCCGGTCCAAAGTGCCAGAGAAATCTATCATGTATTTCTTACATAGAGTAGAGGAGTAGAACACTCACTGCTTCTTTTTAGTAGAGCAATGCAAAATCTCCTAAGACAGCTATAGTGAAGCCTCTTCCCTGACTTACTATCAAACTCTCCACTTTTCAAAATGAGCTCAAGTCAGCAGCCTTTTTGCTGAAAGCCCGCTGGGCTCTGTCGGAGGCCTATCATTTGGGGCTGTGAGTTAAGCCACTAGGCAGTGGTTTCAGCTGTGTTTTTCTTTGAGCTCTTAGATTTAGTCAAAACTGGTGCCCAAATTAAAACCACCAGAGCAATGAATTTATATGCTCTGGAAAGGGAACATGGGGAAAAGAAGCAAACAGTAGAAATAGTTTCATCCTGTTTTGCCAACATTCACACAGCTGTATTGTTCTTTCAGTGTTATTTATAGCTTTCCACTTTTAATTGATAGAAGTAGAGACCCAACCTCATTACCATATAGGTTTTTATCTCTCAGAGCCCTCTACAAAATAGTTCATTTTAGATGAGAATCAGGTACAAAGTATTCTATGCGGAAATAGTGAAGGAGATGACAAGGAAAACACAAAATGGATCATGTTGGTTTATTAAGAACTCTCAACCAGCAATTGTCTTGTGAGAGAGGTTAGAAATCTTCCAAACTACTTTTATGTTTATATTTCATCATTTCTGCTGCCATTTCCAAACACAGTAGAAGAAGAACAGAAAAATCAGATCGTTTAAAACCTCAGAAGTCTGCTTTTCATTAGTATTTTTGATTTTTATAAACTTAGTTTCTCTTATAAAACATTTTATCCTACCACAGAACTAGCTTACATGAGGGCCAAAGAACTGTTGCATCATCTTATCAGTTGTGATTTTCAACCATTGGTAAAGTTTTTCTGCCTATTTGGAATTTAGATTTCGCACATTTGCTCCAGGAAAAGAAACTGATTTCTTTAATGCATGTTTTTTATTTTTTTTCAAGAGGCGGTGGGGAATGACATCAGTTTAATCATCTACACTTGTTTTAGTAATTCTAATTTTTAAAAATTCAATATCCTTTTCATAGAATTACCTAAAGAACTGATTATAAATTATACATTTTATTTTTGCATCAGTTTTATAGATTTATTTAAGATGATCAGATGTTTCAGGCAACGCAGACAACCAATCAAGTCATTATTTAATAAGCACTTATTAATCTTCCCAACAAAGTGCTCTGTGTCATTTTGACCTAATAAACTTAAGACTAGTTAGGATTTGAATAATTCAGCTTTTAACCAATTTAAAACACTAAAATAATTTCATTATTTTATCACATAGGATATCACAAAGATATTCTTAGCAGAGACCCCAGATGAAGTCCTATAACTAGGTGCCTTAAAGGTAAGAGTAGGAGAAATGATTGAGGTGAACATGAGAACATTATTCAAATGAGGTCAATCTTTTGAACAGTAATGATAGAAAATTTTGTGGAAATTTTGAGAACTTTAGAGCTGGGTCTGAGTAGCACTGGAGTTGGAAAAGAATTAGCTGCTTAGCAGTATTTGGAATATTTAGTATATTTAGTAGTCTTTTCAGTCTATAGAATATTTCCTCTTTTTTTATACTAGCTGCCAAAATTGACAGTGACTTATTAATTCTGCTTATTTTTTAATCATGCTATTTGATATCCTCCATTGAAAAACACTTTAATTTTTTCCCAAACTCTTTCATGTTTCAACTGTGTAGACACACCACTGTGAATTTCAAAATAATTTTATCTGAGTAATTCTACTATGAGTAGACCATTGTAAAATGGCATAAAGTAAAATAGCAATCTCCTTTTAATGAGAATGTTCTATAACAAAAGGCAAACGTCCCTTTTTTAGTTGTAAATGGAAGATATATTCCTAAAAGTTACAAAGTGTCACTCTACACATTGAGTACATGTGAGTACCTATAACAACATGATAATATTTTCATGGCTTAATCAAGTGAAGGCATCCTATCACTGGTGGTAAATATGTTTCTGTTAGTAATGAAAAGAAAGGCCAGTGGAACTATCTTTAAAATTCTACTCTACTTTACATAACTTTTTGTAGAAAAATCTTAAAAGTCCTGGAAAATATAGAAGTTAGCTTTTGTCAGTAGATCATCTATAAACATTTACCTCACATTCTGAGTAATATTTTTCAAGAAAAGATACTTTATTCATTCAGTTTTAAGATTGAAGGAATTAAATATCTATGGAATCATGTTCTCTTTTCAACTCTTGGTATTTTACCTGTCCTGGAAATCTTAACCTTCATGCTATCTCTCAATTTTTTTTGTCTCATATATAATTTACTTGAGGATTTCACATTATAGAAAGCAATGACTATTTATAGCCATTAGAGGAAAAAGTACTATATTTAGATACTACTTCAGTATGTTTAGCACCAAGTTTAGATAGGACAACAGAAAAAAATGTGTGTGTGTGTGTGTATCAGGAGGGAAAATAGCTTTATATTTATTTTTATGTCTTTAAACATTTTTTCCTATGAATGGTGATATAAGAGGAAAATTAAATGAAAACCCATACTTAAATGCAGTTTATCAGTTATATGACAGATTGTGTTTTTTAACAAGGCTGTCACTAGGGATCTAAAATACATCCAGTATTAACAATAGTCTATTGCATGTATAATATGCGTAGGGCATCCTGCTGGGAAATGGAATCCAACCCTTCTAGAGAACTTAAACTTTATTGAAAGAGACAGGCAAAGACACAACTACGGTACAGTGTGATAAATAAAGGCTGTCATAGAGGACGCACAAGGTGTGGTAGAAGCATATGTCAAGGGTATCAAGCTTAGCTTTGACAGAGCCAGAAAGACTTCTTGGAGGAACAGACATCCAAGCTGACATGGACAGCAAAGGTAGGTGGAGTAGGGAAAGTTGATGGGGCAAGGAACTTGGCTGGAGTGGGACTAGGGAGGAGAAGAGATTTTAATCAGAAGAAACAATTTGTGGGAATGTCCTGAGGTGAGAAGAGGGTGAAGACTTAAGAAGGAGTTGGATAATATGGGGTTTTGTAATAATATTAAGATGTTTGGACTTTATTCTAAAGTGATGAGAAACCACTGATGGGTTTTAAGCAGAAAAAGGCATGATTAGATTTCCCTTGTAGAAAGATTGTTCTGACAGTTGTATGGAGAATGGATTGTAGGAGTCCATTTGGATATATAGCTAGTTCAGCTAGGAAGGTATTCCAGTAATTACGGTGATAGAATATGATGATTTGAACGAGGTTAGAGAGCTGATTAAGAGAAAGAATGGACTGGACTTTGTGACTGACTGGGGGAAGGAGGGGAGTGACAAAAGGGGAGAAGGAAGCCAAATATTGTATTGATTTCTGACTCATAGTTTGAGTGCTCATGGAATTGTTGATTTTGAGGGACTTACTGATGATCCAAGTAGGAAGAGTTCAGAAATTGTCACTCTTAGAAGTGAAAGCAGAGTGAAGATACAGGTCTGGGAGTCATGAGCATCTAGGTGGTCAGTGATGCCATGGGAAAGGATGACAATGCCCAGAGGGTGGAGAACTAGAGAAGTGGATGGCCCACGTGACAACCCTAAGAACAAAATGAAGAGGTAGACTAGGCAAGATATGCCTATAACACAAAGGAGCAGCCAAAGGGTAGATGGAGAAACTTCACTGGTGATGTATATGATTTAAGTCATTCTTCAGGGGGAACATGAATTTGTCCTTGGTCATCCATTCCCCTTTTAAACTCCTGGCATATGTGTAAACTGCTTATACAAGGCTTGCTGTCTAGATAATTTGTATTATACTGTATCTGGACATATATATAGTAAAAATAGATACTGTGTTAATCTTCTGTCTTTTTGTTCATGTATTATGCTTGGTTTCAGCATGAATGGCAATGTAGCAGATAAATACTTTTTTGCCTGTTTTTTTGCTCTTAATTAAAAAAAACCCAGCATATTTGAGAAGGTTCAGTACAATAGCCATATTTCAGACTTTTTGAGCAAGTTTGGCAGGAGGTCAGGGATATCATAAGACTTGTTGGAAATCAGTTCTTGTAAAATAAAATGTTGGTGGTTTGAGAAAATAATTCAGGAACAGATGGATCAAATTTACTTCCACACACATGAATTTGAACATGAAGTGGTTGACCAAATGCATTTTGCACTCATCTAAACATAACTCTGTGAATACTGAATTTTAAAAATGCTGATTTTTGTGTTATTTTACTCTTCTAATATTTGGCCATCATCTTTTACTAGTTAATTCCTTCTTTGATTTCTCTGGTGGCTCAATGTTTGGAGTTGCATACATAATTTTAAGGAAGGAAGTGCAAATCAAAACTACAATGAGATATCCCCTCACACCTATTAAAGTGGTTATCAAAAAGACAAGAAATAAGCAGTGCTGGCGAGGATGTAAAGAAAAGGGAACCCTTGTGCACTGTTGGTGGGTTTGTAAGTTGAGAACAGTCACTATGGAAAACCGTGTGGTAGTTCCTCAACAAATTATAAATAGAGCCACCATATGATCCAGTAATCCCAATGCTGGGTATATATCCAAAACAAATGAAACCACACTCTCAAAGAGGTGTCTGCACCCCCATGTTCATTGCAGCATTATTCATAATAGTCATGACCTGGAAGCAACATAAGTGTTTGTGGATGGATGATGGGATAAAAAAAATGTGGCTCTCTCTCGTGCGTGCACGCGCTCTCTCTCTCTCTCTCTCTCTATATATATATATATAGCATAGAATATTATTCAGCCATAAAAAAGAATGAAATTCTGCCTTTTGTGACAACACTGATGGACCTTGAAGGTATTATGCTTAAATGAGATAAGCTAGATGGCACAACGGGGGTGATTGATCATGCTCTTCTGTGAGGGCTCACTGAAGAGTGGGGGGCATGAACTTTCAGCTCTGGGGCTAGAGAGTGGGGCACAGCCATATTCATCCGGCCCATTGGTGCTGAAAGCCTTCAGGGATTGAAACAGCACCACCTAGTGGAGGCTGGAGCCTTGTACACCAAGCCCTGCCTCCGTACGCCCTGGAGATTCATTTCCACTGAACCAAGTCAGCCTGAGAATCAGCGCAGCAGGCCCCTTCCCCAAAAGACCAGCAAAAACAACTTGCTCACACCAAGTCTACTGACCACAGAGTGCTGCAAAGCTTCCTCTCTAAGGGAAACAGGATATAACTTCCTTTTTACTTTTATTCTTTACTTTTTATTTTTCATTTATTTTATTTTTTTCAATTCCCTTTTTAAAAATTTTTATTATTTTTTCCATTTTTCTTTATATGTATATCATGTGTGTGTGTGTGTGTATAGTATTTTGGAATCTAGGTTCTTTTAATAAGCAGACAAAAACACAACAAAGATCTAGTTTTTTTGGTTTTGGGGTTTTGTTTTTTGTTTTGTTTTGTTTCTCTTTCTTCTTTTCTTTTCTGGACAAAATGATGAGCAGAGAAATTCACCCCAAAAGAAAGAATGGGAAGTAGAACTCATGGTCAGGGGTTTAATCAATACAGATATAGGTAAGATGTCTGAACTAGGATTTAAAACAACGATTATAAGGATACTAGCTGGGCTGGAGAAAGCATAGAATACACTAGAGAATCCCTTACTGCAGAGATAAAAGAACTAAAATCTAGTCAGGCCAAAATTAAAAATGCTATAACTGAGATGCAAACACAAGTGCAGGCCATAAAAACAAGGATGGATGAATCAGAGGAGTGAGTCAGTGATATAGAAGATGAAATTATAGAATATAATGAAGCCGAAAAGAAGAGGGAAAGAAAAATAATGGATCATGAAGGTAGACCTAGGGAACTCAGTGACTTATTAAGACATAATAACATTCTTTTTTTTTTTTTAAAGATTTTATTTATTTATTTGACAGAGAGAGACACAGCAAGAGAGGGAACACAAGCAGGGGGAGTGGGAGAGGGAGAAACAGGCTTCCCGCAGAGCAGGGAGCCTGATGCAGAGCTTGATCCCAGGACCCTGGGATCATGACCTGAGCCGAAGGCAGACACTTAATGACTGAGCCACCCAGGTGCCCCAGTAACATTCTTTTCATAGAAATCCCAGAAGATGAAGAGAGAAAAAGGGGCAGAAGATTTATTTGAACAAATTATAGCTGAAAACTTCCCTAATCTGGGGAAGGACACAGACATCAAAATCCTAGAAGCACAGAGAACTCCCATTAAATTCAACAAAAACCGACCATCACCAAGGCAATGTCATAGCCAAATTCACAAACTACACAGACAGGGAAAGAATCCTGAAAGCAGCAAGGGAAAAGGCCTTAACCTAAAAAGGAAGATCAGGCTCGCAGCTGATCTGTCCACGGAAACTTGACAGGCCAGAAGAAGATGGCAGGAAATATTCAACATGCTGAATGAGAAAAATATTCAGTCAAGGTTTCTTTATCCAGCAAGGCTGTCATTTCAGAGTAGAAGGAGAGATAAAGAGTTTCCCAGACAAACAAAAGCTAAAGAAATTTGTGACCAGGAAACCAACCCTGCAAGAAATTTTAAGGGGGGCTCTTTGAGTGGAGGAAAGAAATAAACAAAAAAAGACCCAAAGTACCAAAAACTAGAAAGGACCAGAGAACATCACCAGAAACACCAACTCTACAGATAACACAATGGCACTAAATTCATATCTTTCAATAATCACTCTGAATGTAAATGGACTGAATGCTCCAATCAAAAGAGGGTATCAGAATGGATTAAAAAAACAAGATCCATCTATATGCTGCCTAGGAGAGACTCCTTTTAGACCTAAGGCACCTGCAAATTGAAAGTGAGGAGATAGAGAGCCATCTATCATGCTAATGGACATCAAAAGAAAGCCGGAGTAGCCATACTTATATGAGACAAACTAGACTTTAAAACAAAGACTGTAACAAGAGATGAAGAAAAGCATTATATCATAATTAAGGGGTCTGTCCAAATCAAAACCATGATGAGATACCACCTCACACCTGTCAGAATGGCTAAAATTAACAACACAAGAAACAACAGGTATTGGCAAGGATGTGGAGAAAGGGGGAACCTTTTGCACTGTTGGTGGGAATGCAAACTGGGCAACCACTCTGGAGAACAGTATGGATGTTCCTCAAAAAGTTAAAAATAGAACTACCCTATGATCCAGCAATTGCACTACTGGATATTTACCCAAAGGATACAAAAATACAGATTCGAAGGGGTACATGCACCCTGATGTTTATAGCAACATTATCAACAATAGCCAAATTATGGAGAGAGCCCAAATGTCCATTGACTGATGAATGAATAAAGAATGGAATAGTAGCCATCAAAAAGAATGAAATCTTGCCATCTGCAATGACATGGATGAAGTTAAAGTGTATTATGCTAAGTGAAATAAGTCAGACAGAGAAAGGCAAATATCATATGATCTCACTCAAATGTGAAATTTAAGAAAGAAAACAGATGAACATATGGGAATGGGGAAAAGAAAAAAAGGAGAGAGGGAAACAAACCATAAGAGACTCTTAAGGATAGAGAACAAACTGAGGGTTGATGGAAGGAGGTGGATGGCGGAAGGGCTAGATGGGTGATGAGTATTAAAGAGGGCACTTGTGATGAACATTGGGTGTTGTATGTAAGTGATGAATCCCTGAATTCTACTCCAGAAACCAATATTGCACTGTATATTAACTAAAATTTAAATTAAGGGGAAAAAAATAAGTCAGAAGGAGAAAAGCAAATACTGTATGATCGCACATATATGTAGAATCTAAAAAAAGCTAAATTTATAGAAACAGTAGAATGGTAGTTGTCAGGGGCTGGGGTTGGAGGAAATGGGGAGATGTTAGTCAAAGGGTACAAACTTCCAGTTATAACAGTAAAGAGTTCTGGGGATGTAATGTCCAGCACAGTAACTATAGTTAAAGTATTAAATACTTTAAAATTTCTAGGATAGCCGATATTAAATGTTCTTATCTCACACACACACACACAAGGTAATTATGTGAAGTGATGGAGTATCTTATTGTTGTAATCATTTTGCAGTATGTACATGTATCAAATCATCATATTGTACACCTTAAACTTACACAATGTCATGTGTCAGTTATATTTCAATAAAGCTCAGAAAAAATTCCTACTCAAAGCAAGAAATCTTTCTTTGAATCCTAGCAGACTTTCAATATCAGCTGTTTTTAAACAGTTTTAGTAAAAGGGAGTGAATTGAGAAATTTTTATATAATCTATTATAAAATCTAACCATTAGAAAATTATTTTCTATTCTGAGCTAAAGTCTACCTTCCTGGAGCTTCAGCTAACATCTTCATTACTCTTGTCAGCTGATGGCCCTCAAAGCTGATTTTCAGAACTGACTCTATATTCCAAATGAGGGTATATCATAGTTCTCTTAATATCACAAAATATTATATCAGCTGCCATACACAATAAGCTCACAGAGCCTATTATCTCTTTAAGTCTATAGATTTGATTCACATAAGCTTTTTCTTCTTTGTTCTTTCTTTTTTTGATTTTGAATAGTTAAAGGATCTTACATTCTTCCCTGATATATTTAATCTGGAAGGCTTTCAGCCCATCCAAACACTTTGTATGATTGTTTTTGTCTTTCATTCTACCATTCAATGCCTATATAAATCGTTCCAGCTTTGGGGTTTTAGCAAGACTTTACTTAGAGTCACTAATAATAAAATATTGAATAAAATGTCTCAAGAAGAAACAAATCACTAAGATATTTACCAGGCCCATATATATCCACTGATCTTTAGGTAGGGTTCCTTGAAAAATTATGAGTTGTCTAAATGCATTATAATCCATGATTATTTTCCATTCTATATATATATGAATATCAGGAGATATTTGCCAAATATCTTACTGATATATATATGTTTTGAACATTGTCTTGATCAATTAATATAGTATAATCTGCTAAAAGAGTAGAAATAAAGTTGTGGGAACATGATTTGTTTTGAATGAACTTACTTGTGTCTAGGAATCCACATTTTAAAAAGTCTGCAATAGTCTTTCCTTCAAATTAAGGTCAAATTAACAGTTCACAGTTTCTAAACTCCACTATTTTCTCAGCTGTAAACATCAAGACTTCCTACAGTCTTCTGCCAGCTCACTTATTTTGCTTGTATCTTTAAATGTTGACAGCAATAGCTCTTTGGTCATAATTGCTATTCTTTTTATCTTGTGATATACTTTTTTACTGAGCCTGGGCACCTAAACTTAAAGTAACAAGCAGCACTTTCATTTTTTTGTTGTTGCTGTTACTAAACTTAACTTCTTTTAACAATGTTCATAGCACATTTTCACTTGGAGGAAAATTCCCCTTGTAGAAAGAGATGAAAGAAATATAAAAGTTGAAGACCTCTTTTTGTTTGTTTGCTCTTGTTTTTAAGCTAATATTACAGCATCTTAAAAACAATTTGGAATGCTTTTTTCCCCCCTTGCTCCTAAAGGATCTAAAAGCTGTTTTATATGTGTGTTTTATTTTCAAGCTTCAACTTGTTCTGGTATTTAGTCTCTGCTAGAATTTTTACAAATTCACAAAGTCTCTTAAATTTATGTGTTGCTATATGCTGCTTCTTTCATCTTTGTGTTGTTTCTCAAAACAATGTATAAGACTTTATTCTTTTTAAAACTGCTAACTATGGGCGCCTGGGTGGCTCAGTCGTTAAGCGTCTGCCTTCGGCTCAGGTCATGATCCCAGGGTCCTGGGATCGAGCCCCGCATCGGGCTCCCTGCTCCGCGGGAAGCCTGCTTCTCCCTCTTTCACTCCCCCTGCTTGTGTTCCCTCTCTTGCTATGTCTCTGTCTGTCAAATAAGTAAAAATCTTTAAAAAATAAAAAAATAAAAAAAACTGCTAACTAGCATAACAGAAGGATAGGATAAAAAATATAGGCCTCTAGTGAATTTACCTTGAAAATGCAACTTACAAATATAAGTACTCATGAATGGGTCATTTAATATTATATGTGTGTGTGTATACACACATATACACATACCTATATATGTATACACACAGTGATCTTTTTAAAACAATATTTTGATAATATACATTATGACTCTATGTCAAATATTTTGTCAGGAAGTATAAGGTATAATTATTACATTGTGTTCTCAATAAATATAGAACTATGAAATGTTGATAGTGGGCTGCATAGAACTATCTTAGGAATCATCTTCTAGATGAACATGTAGTTGATTATTAAATACTAATACTAAAAATTAAATTTATACTGAGAAGCAGAATTAAGTATTAGTTTGCATGTGTAGTAATTTCATGTTTAAAATGTTTGTGAATTTTAAATATGCAATGGAAATGAGCAGTAAATAACAATAATAAAATAATAATCTAATAACTGCTATTTAATGAGTACTTACTTTGTGTCAGGACTGTGCTAAGTCCCTTAACATATGTTACCCTATTTAAGCCTTTCAGCATTATTGGGTAGTTTTCACTATCCTCAATTTTTTAGGCAGTAAAAGAGACAAATCAAATAGTAAATGGTAAAATCAGGATTTGAAACCAGATCTGAGCAGACCCACTGAATCCTTGATAGGAGAAACTGTCTAGACATACAGACTATAAGAGGGAAAGGGGCTCTTGTTCTACCAAATAAATTTAAACCCAATTTGCATTGAATTTGTAGCTTTAGTCTTCTAACTCTTTTCCTTGAAAGGACTTGTTTTGGAGAATGTTTTCCCTTCCACCATTTAGTCACACTCCTTGTTTATGAAGAAGCAAAATAAGATGTGTTTAAAGCACAATGAAATGAATGAGTACAGCATAGGTCTCTATAGTAAAGCCATTGTGGGATTACTCAGAAACAAATTAGGCTTCTTTTTTTTTACCCTAGGGTATCTAGAGTTGGCAGCAAGAATGCCAAGAAATAAACTCTATGCAGAAAAAATATATATATATATAATTCTCATGGCAATTATTTTTATAACTGAGGCACTTACATGACTAGTTAGAGGTTTATTCTCCAAAACATAAGTCGAGCAGTTATTAAAAGCTGATGAAACATTGTGAAAATATTTTACTTAGGCATTTGATTTGAAAATCTAGCTTTGCATCATAACCATTTTTTCATTTATTCACTCACTCATTCATTCATTCATTCATTCAGTAAACTTTGTGAATCAAGTATCCTGCTCCATGCTGGGGTAAGAAGCAATGTGATGTAGTGATGAACATTCCAGATTCTCAGTCAGACTGCTGAACTATTTAACAGAAGTGTACATGGGCATAGTCACTTTTCATTCCCTCTTCAAGTAGTTATTGAGCAATTAGGTGCCAGGCACTGGGCTAGGTACTGGAATACAGACTGAAATCAGATACATTTCCTTTCTCTTAAGAAGACACAGACCTGCTAAGTGAAATAAGTCAATCAGAGAAAGACATGTATCATATGACCTCACTGATATGAGGAATTCTTAATCTCAGGAAACAAACTGAGGGTTGTTGGAGTGGTGGGGGGTGGGAGGGATGGGGTGGCTGGGTGATAGACATTGGGGAGGGTATGTGCTATAGTGAGCGCTGTGAATTGTGTGAGACTGATGAATCACAGACCTGTACCTCTGAAACAAATAATACATTATATGTTAAAAAAAAAAGAAAAAGAAAAAGGATAGTAGGAAGGGAAAAATGAAGGGGGGGAAATCAGAGGGGGAGACGAACCATGAGAGACTATGGACTCTGAGAAACAAACTGAGTGTTCTAGAGGGGAGGGGGATGGGGGGATGGGTTAGCCTGGTGATGGGTATTAAAGAGGGCACGTTCTGTATGAAGCCCTGGGTGTTATACGCAAACAATGAATCATGGAACACTACATCAAAAACTAATGATATAATGTATGATGATTAACATAACATAATAAAATAAAATTAAAAAAAAATAAGACACAGACCAAAAAATCACAGTGCAGTGCAGGAAGTATTGTTAAAACTGTGTAAGCGGCTATGGGAGTACAGTTCAATCTGGATCTGGTTAGATGTGTATTATAAGACTGTCATTCTGTTGGAAAAGAGAAGTATAAAATCAAAGTTGGCATGAGCCAGGCAAGGTTATTGCAGAATGAAGATGATAAGGGCCTGAGTTAAGAAGTGGTGGTAGCATTGGAAATGTGGGATACATTTGAGAAACAGAAGATGAAATTGGCGGTAACTGGAGATTGGTTGGTTGTTAAAGAATACATAAGAAGGGGCAGATTTGGGGAGATGCAAGGAAGTGATAAATTTGTTTTCTGATATGCTAAGTTTGATATGCCTCTGGGACACCCAAAATGAAATGTCTAGACAATTTTTAAACATAGACATCTGAAGATTAAGCAGTATTTTTGGATCAAGACACTGATTTGGAAGTCATCAGTATATGTTTGACAGTTTTCTAGTTTTAAAAAGTACTCTAATATTTCTACAATGTAATGGGAGGAAAAGATACTGAGATAAAATTTAGAAGATGGTACAGTTCAAGTAAATTTTTTTTTCACCAAAGAGGTAATAGCTCTTTCAAGATCACTCTAACATTATGAAAATAAAAGGTAATAGAGACCATTATTTTGACTACGATTTCAAGTGTAGTTCTTATCAATTGACTATACTACGAAAATGAAGAAATTAGAACTTTTTTCTTTCCTCAAACTTCTTAAGTCCTGACTTTTTTGGTTTTAATTCTTATATTTCAGGATTTGTAATATTTACATTGATTAACCTTAATTGTAAGAATATAGAAATGCTTGCAAACATAACAGCTTCTTCATCACAAATATTTTTTGTTTTAATTTCTCTTTGAGTTAGCTGGATATCATTATTAATTTCTTTTTTCAGAAGACCTAAGAGAAACTCTTTCTGAATTCTTGCATGTTTGAGAATATGCATACTTTAATATACAAAGATAATTTGGCTAGAGTAAATATGTTGAGTTACACTTCCTTTAGAACTATGTAGATATTGCCCCTACCACCTTCTGTAATTTAGTGGTGTTGTGAGAAGGAACAATTTTCTTTATATGCCTGCCCATCAGAAAAATCATTTATTATTAAATTGTAATAATTTAATACTAATATTATTTTATCTTAGTCACACTGCAATAGCTTTTATTGGATCATCAAATGCCCTTTCAATCTTCAATCATTTCTTTCATTATTATAATTAAAAATTTGCTAGTATAACTTGGGGTTTCTTATTTCATTTTCCTTTGGTGGAGGGGGTGGGGGTGAGACCAGTTGTCCTTAAGTTGGATTATCTTTGCCCTCTCTATCTTTTTCCTAATTGTTTCCATCTGTCTTTTCCCTTTGCATAAATCCACAGTATCTCAAACTTTTCCTCTGTATTAGAAATTCCACTTTTGGCTTGCTTATTATGTTTTATTTCTGTTGGTAATATATTCATCAGTCCTGTAGTGGTGGCATGCTGGCCTAAAGTCTCCCTTTTATTTTATTCTCTCTTCTTACCATCTCAAGTTTTAGCTATGGATCACATTGTTACTAAGTATTTTTGTATTAAGCATTGATGAGGAAATTTTCTTCTGTCCTTGCATAATATGTTCTTCCATACTGGCTTCTTCATCTGTATTTAGCAATGTGCATTGCCATGTTTATTTTTTTCTCTGTATTGTTTACAAAATTGCCATTCTATATCTTTTTTTTCATATGATAAGCTACATATCATTCTTTTTGATAGAATTCCCACTTAACATTTGACTTAATTTACCTTCTTGCCAACTTAAAATGGAGAACTGGGGATTTTTATGTCTACTTTTATATAACTTAAGGATTTAATAGGAGAAGAGTGGGAAGGGTGAGCTCCATTGGTCTTGGCTCTGCTATTTCTTCAACATCTTACTAAATTCCCCACCTTAGGGTTTACCCCACCAGTTAACAATGTATGTTATTCATAAGAGGGATACCCTTATTCTTCCCATTATATATGGAAGCCTGAATATGATGATCTCTAATGGGTTTTCAAACTTCTACTGAGATCCTGAGATTTTATAGTAGTGGATAACAGCTTTCTACTCTTCAGAATTTTATTTTTTCCCCCACAACTTTTATTGGATGCCCCTGAATAGAGGTCTCTCCAAATTGAAGGTTTTAGATAAAACCAGGATGTATTATTGCTCCACTTACGGGGATGGCGTTGAGGATGGAGGAGAAATGAGGAGCTACTCTGAGTTGGGATGGAATCATCTATTTCTTTTCTTGGCTGCCACTTTAAAGTTCATGGCATGTGATTTTACTCTCTTTTAGGTACTGCTAGTTTTTACCTTACTATTTTCTTACTGGTTTTACTTTAAAAAAAAAAATATTATAAAGAACTGAGAAGGGACAGAAAGTAATGCAGCTCCATTAAACTGTCTTTACTCAGGTTTATGAGTTATGCTCTCTTTAAAATTCATTTCAAAAATATTTTGGAACTGTAAGTTTTGGGGTGCCATTCAAGTTCAGGCATATACTCTCAAACAGATACATCTCAAAAAATTTTTAGAACAAAAACATTAGAATGATAAATTTTTCATTTACAAAACTCTAAATTTGGAATATGTTTGGAAAATTCATACTTTTAAATAATGAATTATTTTAAAGTGGAAATACAATCCACAAACATTGATTAGCTCCCTGCCATTTGTAGAGCAATCTACCCTGTAAATCTGCCAACTGGAGTATGCAGAGGGTACCATAGTTGTTCGTATTAAAAATGATTGTTATTTAAATTGGTAAATGCTGAAGGGATGCACAGTTTAGTGGGCAAACTATAGTTAGCTGATAGATGTGCACTTGGTGACATTCATTCTGAAGCAGAGTAAAGAGTAAACATTTGAGCCCATATTGAGGATGGTAGGGACAAAGAGCTACCAGTCAACAGTACTGAGAAAGAGAAGTCATCCTGGCCATGAAAGAAAAGAAGGGCATAGAATCACAAAAGCCCAAGGTGGAGAGAATTTCAAGAAGGGAATTGTTAATAGTTTTAAAAGCAGCTGAGAGATTGAGAAAGATAAGCACAGAAAAAAGTCAAGTATGTTTGGATAAAGTGACCTTAGACGATTTAGTGAAAGCCACAGAGAACTGGGTTGAGTAATTAAAGAGAATCTAAAAGCAAGGGCAGGCTAACCTTTGAAAAGTGAGTCATAAACAGCCAGAGAGAAATCTAGTAACATATAGAAAGGGTTGGCCAAGGTCAGGACAAGAGTTTTCATCTTCCTAAGATATAGGCTACTATTCACATTACAAGGCAGAAGAAAGGAAGAGGGTAAAGATACCAGAGGATGGGGGACTAAGAGCTTTAATAAAAAGAGGAAAATAATCCAAGAATAGAAGGAGAAACTACATGTTGAGGAGAGTTATGATTTCCTCTTAGGCTGTCAGGGGAAACATGCAAAACAGTGTTCAGGGTGGGAGGGACCTCAAGGGGCCATTTATTTTACTTTAGCTTTCTTCAAATTTTCCCCTTACCCTTAGGTCCATCATGGTTAAGAAGAACCCTTATATGGTTCTCAGAAAAAGAGATAGAAAAGTACAGGTTGTATAGTCTTTCTTGTTCTTATCCCCAAAATCTAGAATCTAATAATTTTTATTACTTAAGATATTCCTTTTCTTTCCTCTAATTCTATGCAATGATAATATGGAAATTAAAATGTATTATCTATTTACCTCAGGTTTCCTATGAAGACTCATAGTATGAATATTTATGAATACATTAAAACAATTTATCAAATCAAAAATCAAAATAATGCTACTTTCATTTAAATACCTATAGGGGATTATAGTCCTTTTAATCTTTCCTTCAGTTGTCTGCAATCTCATGCTCTAATCTGAAAACTAATTGTATTTCTAATGAGTTTTCAATATTAAATGTCAAACATACATCTAATTTGTTTAAACCAGTTTCAAGGGGTGCCTGGGTGGCTCAGTCGTTAAGCGTCTGCCTTCAGCTCAGGTCATGATCCCAGGGCTCTGGGATCGAGCCCCGCATCGGGCTCCCTGCTCCGCGGGAAGCCTGTTTCTCCCTCTCCCACTCCCCCTGCTTGTGTTCCCTCTCTCACTGTGTCTCTGTCAAATAAATAAAATCTTAAAAAAAAAAAAAAAAGTTGCAACATGCTCATATTTTTAGGGAACTTATTTCTTAAGCATCTCAATTATTTAATATATCTGATATATTAAGTTGCTGTTGCAGAGATGTATCTACATGTCATTGTCTACTTTGAAGAAAACTTCACCAAATTAGTGACTAAGCTTGACTTCAGTTCAGGGATTTCTGTTTGTCTTGTTGATTTAATAAGCCTCTGGATCTGATCCCCAGAGCTTATTTCTATGCTGTCTTATGATACTGCATGACATTCATAATTATTCAAAATTCTGTGGTTAAGAGTACAGGGTTTGCAGTCAGATCTGAGTTTGAATCCCAGCTCTGCCACTGATTTTTCATATAGCATCTACCACATTACTCAATTTCTCTGAACTCATTTCCTCACCCAAAAATGGGGAAGGGAGCTATAAGTAAAACCTGAAAGAGATACTTCACTTCTAAGCATTTCAGAACCCCACTATTGGGCTAATGCCAAGAAGAGAGAGGCTCTTTTTTTTTTTTTTTTTGAGAGAGAGATAAAGTATGGGGGGTGTGGGGGAGAAGAGGGAGAAAGACAGAATCTTAAGCAGGCTCCACTCTCAGTACAGAGGCGGATGCAAGGCTCGATCTCATTACCCTGAAATCATGACCTGAGCCAAAATCAAGAGTCGGACTCTTAACCAACTGAGCCACCCAGGCATCCTGAGAGAAGCATTTTTGACCAAAGCCTGGTGCCATTGAATCACCAGGAGGCTCAGGGCAGAGGATGGCTACAAACTGAAAAAAAAAAAAAAATGTGCCTGCTGGTTGAAACAGTTCAAAGTAGTAGCAGCTGTGCCCAGTGAAGCAATAAAAATAATGAGAAGTGGTACACATGTGATGCTTCACCCAAGGGATCTAAGAAAATATTTGATTAGGGAAAGCACTTTGCATGAAGCTGGAAGACCCACATTAGCAGGCGATGGCTACTACACAAGGGAACTTTAGGAATTATAAATAAGGTCATATCTACATCCAGAGGTCGGGAAGACCTAGGAAACTTAAGGCTGCATCTATGACAATATAAACCTCTACTTTTTTAAAGCATCTGATTTTTAAATAGACTCTATCATTTGGCTTTATTTTTTTGAAGCTGGGTTTTTTGTGTATAAGCATGCTGTCATGGCATAAATAGGGTTATAACTATAATATACGTAAAATATCAGCAATGTGTATGTTTCGTATAGTCTATGAATTAGTTTAATATGTTATAATGTAGTTACATAACTACTACTTTTGTATTTATGATTAACTTCATTTTTACTGCAAAATTATTTCCCTCCCCCAGGTCTCCCAATCCCCATAATGGAGCCCTGCTTTACTCTCTGAGCTTCCTCATCATATACCCATTCAGACAATCAATGATTTAGGGGATAAATTGACTAATTTTCCTCAACACCTTACAACTTTGTCTTTCACAATCCATTACTTTGCCGTTGCCCAGTTTATTTTTTTTAAGCTTCATGAATCCCCTATTTTAAGAATCTCTTTTGCATATGAGAAGAATACTGTTAAAATAAAACATTTTCCCCAAAATTAAAGCGTTATATGTTGATCAAAGTGATTCTGAAAGTTTAAATTTTAAATGTTAGAATTTTATGTTATTGTTAATTGTATTCCTTTTTTTTTATGTTATGTTAGTCACCATACAGTACTTCATTAGTTTTTGATGTACTGTTCCATGATTCATTGTTTGCGTATAATACCCAGTGCTCATTGCAATATGTGCCCTCCTTAATACCGATCATCGGGCTAACCTATCCCCCCCCGAAACCCTCAGTTTGTTTCCCAGAGTCCATAGTCTCTCATGGTTCACCTCCCCCTCTGATTTCCCCCCTTTCATTTTTCCCTTCCTTCTCCTAATGTCCTCCATGCTATTCCTTATGTTTCATATATAAGTGAAACCATATGATAATTGTCTTTCTCTGCTTGACTTATTTCACTTAGCATAATCCCCTCCAGTTCCATCCATGTTGACGCAAATGATGGGTATTCATTCTTTTGATGACTGAGTAATATTCCATTGTATATACGGACCACATCTTCTTTATCCATTCATCTGTTGAAGGGCATCTTGGCTTCTTCCACAGTTTGACTATTGTGGACATTGGTGCTATGAACATTGGGGAGCATGTGCCCCTTCTTTTCACTACATCTGTATCTTTGGGGTAAATACCCAGTAGTGCAATTGCTGAGTCATAGGGTAGTTCTATTTTTAACTTTTTGAGGAACCTCCACACTGTTTTCCAAAGTGGCTGTACCAACTTGCATTCCCACCAACAGTGTAAGAGGGTTCCCCTTTCTCCACATCCTCTCCAACATTTGTTGTTTCCTGCCTTGTTAATTTTTGCCATTCGAACTGGTGTAAGATGGTATCTCAATGTGGTTTTGATTTGAATTGATGGCTAATGATGTTGAACATTTTTTCATGTGTCTGTTAGCCATTGCCCAGTTTAGAACCTTACCACTTTTCCTAGACGACTCCATTGGTCTCCCAAATGACCCTCCTGCTTGCTATTCCCCTTTCTGTACTTGTGCTGCAAGTCTGAGCTTCATTTGATTACGACATGCTCTAGCTCATACAATACCAATAATTTCCACTTTGCAAGACAAATTCAGAATTACTCATTCTAGCACCTCTGCACATTGGCTCCCACATACCTAAATTCTCATTGGTCTTCTGTGTTAACCATCTGCTCCAGTCCAGTTGACCTGAGCAGTCAACTTCACACATTCTACCTCCATAAAGATATGCCTGGAATGAAACTCCCACTACTCCATAAAGTCAACTTGAAGAGCATCATGAGGGTTCTCACTCCTCTGAGCCCTTGTAAGCATATACTGTTGACATCATTCATTAAATAATGAATCGTCTTCTGTCTTACTGTAACTATATGGTTTTTCATTTCTATCATTTGTTCTAACTTCCTTGTCTTATTTCCTAAAACTATTTTGTAAGCTCACAAATCGAATCTTGCAGTCTATTTTATCTAGCATACGTAGCACAAAAACTGAACTATTACATTCTCAATATTTTTATTTTGGCTTTGTTTGTTTATTTATTTATAGATTTTATTTATTCATTAGAGAGAGAGAACAAGCAGGGGAAGTGGGAGGCAGAGGGAGAGGCAGAAGCAGGCTTCCTGCTGAGCAGGGAGCCCAACACGGAGCTTAATCCCAGAACCCTGGGATCATTACTTGAGCCAAAGACAGACGCTTAACCGACTGAGCCACCCAAGTGCCCCTAGTTTGGCTTAATTTAGATATATCATTACAACCAAAAGCTATACAGTGTAAAGTCATTTTTTCACATTACTGTCCATTTTTTTCTTTAAATATTGAAGAAGATAGGATCACAAAGACAAAATTTGAGAAAAATCAATAGAAATGGTTATTATTGATTAGGCTGAATGGAGATAAAGGCTCAAAAAACTTGAGCTATAACCATCTCCTTTTCACTGACATTAACTCAGAATAACAGCCGTCATCAATATAAACAACACATTGTTTTAAATATTTTTTTTAAAGATTTTATTTATTTATTTGACAGAGCGAGATACAGTGGGAGAGAGAGCACAAGCAGGGGGAGCAGGAGAGGGAGGAGAAGCAGACTCCCCGCTGAGCAGGGAGCCCGATGCGGGGCTCGATCCCAGGACCCTGGGATCATGACCTGAGCCGAAGGCAGACGCTTAACGACTGAGCCACCCAGGCGCCCCAAACAGCACATTGTTTTAAAGTACAAAATGGAAGAGCATTATTTTTCTTTTTGTTGACTTATGCCAGAAATCTAGAACTTTAGCATCTCACATTTATTATGAAACCACAGGTTTGCAGTATGTTAGTTTCAATGAAAACAACCCATTTCGTAGTAAACATGGAGGTGAATGAATGTATTTTGCCAAATACAGCACAGGCTATACATTTTAATTTATTTTTCTTATATGACAGAACACAAACTCACAGAAACTTCATATTGGAGATAAGGACTTAGTGATTAATGACTCTTCCCACTAGTTCCCACTAGAATGTGTATCTCAAAGGAATGTATCACTTCACCACTGTATCTTCAAATGCCTAGAACAGTGCTCAAAGCCTATTAGTTTATTGAATAAATGAGTGAAACAAAAATTATTTCAAGTCTGTACATGTTAACATTCTAATGTGCAAGTGCAGTGCTGCAGTCCGTGAAGAGCAGATGCAAGATCAACAAGACACAGAACTGTTTTCCAGAAGTTTGCAATCAAGTTGAATTAACTGAGGTCTGTTCTAAAGTCATGAGATTGGAGCAACAGGAAATACCTCTATCCTATCTCATTCTAACATCACTCATTTCTCATTTGTATGCAAACCTAAAGCCATATGGGCAAGAACAGTTAGCAAGGAGAAAGTATTATGAATTTTGTAGGAAGTAGGATAAAAAATAAGGTTGAAATGAAAAAACTCTTTTAATAATACTGAATGTAGCAGTAGGAAAAGGTAACTGGAGAATGGTTTAAAGAGTCAAAATGTATAGTTCTGTCAGAGATTGAAGAATACTTTGGCACAACTCTGAGAGTTTATTTAAAGAATTTCTACAATGGCATATTTACTTTGCATTATGTAACTCTCATTTGTGTTTTTGTACAAAAGTTTTTTATCTCACCTATAGCTAAGCAGGATATTCACAAGAAGAACTCCAATGAAACAATAAGCAACCTCCAGTTTAGGGATCTACTGTAGCATTCTGGAAACCTCCACCCAGTTTGATTTGCTTTGCTTTTCTCTTTTCTTTTCTTTTCTTTTTTTTCTCAGTTGCCTTTTTCTTTTTGCCCCCCAGCTTTATTGAGGTATAATGGACAAATAAAACTTTTTTGCTCCCATACTCCCTCTCCTGAATATGAGTGATCATATGTATGTACATGCACATACATGTGCACACTGGTGTGAACATTTTATCTTTGATGTCAGATTTGCACAAAGATTTTGCTTTCTCTCCTCTCTGTCTTTGATTATACCTCAAATCTGCTCTGTTGAATAAACTTCCAGTATCTTCCTCATACTTGCCTAGTATCTAAACCCTGCCAAGACCCTGATCTAGACTTAGCCTTGATTCTGAAAGCCCATACTGGTCTCATCTCATCAAAGGTAATAAATAAAACACTATTTTATAGATGAGCAAACCAAATGCCTGGAAAGGTTTATTAACCTGCTAAGTACCATAACAAATTGGAAGCAGACCTAGACTAGAACTCTATGAACTGTATTATCCATAAAATAGAAATATAAATTATTAACTCCAAAATGTATTAACATACCTTTATTACATTTATGTGCTTCCAGAAATGTAGCTTTTTTCTTAATTGATTTATTAATTTATGAATAAATTCATATGAAATGAATAAATAAATACCCTAAAAGTATAGTTGATCCGCTTGGAATGCTTACCTTCAGTGGAAACTTATAAAACCTGTTCGCCCACCAAGTATTTGGCAAAGACTTCAAAGATAGTTAAACCTCTGCAAAGATGGATAGACTGTATTTTGTCATGTATTTATGATGACAAGGAAAGATTCCTTTTGGATCATAGATGAAAGTGAGATTAAAACTTTAGTTCTCTATTAGAAATTTGTCTGTGAATCACACAAATTTAATATTTTAGGGCTTAGCCTATAAGTTGACACAAAAATTAAACATGTCTAACCACTTTTAGGCAGTTAATAGAGTGTAAGTGCAATTAACCATATAATCAGGAACCCGGACTCTCACAGTTCATTATCAGAAACAAAGACAAAATTAAATACTCAGTCTGACTAAATGATGATTTAAAGAAGCTGGATGTTAACATGTTTTAGCTCTAAAGAATAGGAGACTAGGAATCAGTTTCTCTTCCAAATACTATATATATATAATTTATATTATTTAGTAATATAAATTTAATAATTTAATACTAATTTTAATAATAAAATGAATTTAATAATTTTAATTATATATATAATTTCTTTAAAAATGCCAAATCAATCAATTTTTGTTTAAAAAAGGAAACTAACATTTCATTAAGAAACTACCATCACTATTATTTTATTTAACCCTCATTTAATATTCACATGAGATGAATAACCCTGTACTGTTTTCCAGGTAAAGAAACTGTGTTTCAAGAAAATTATGTTACTTTTGTAGGATCCCTTAACTACTAGGTGGTAAAACTGAGATACAAACTTGGAACTATCTTTTTCTTTAAAGATTTTATTTATTTGCTTTAGAGAGAGAAGGAGAGAGAGAGCAATCACACAAGAGCAGGGGGAGGGGCAGAAGGGCGAGGGAGAGAGAATCTCAAACCCTGAGATCATGACCTAAGCCAAAATCCAGAGTCTGACATTTAACCACTGAGCTAGAAACTATCTTACTGAAACCTAGAACTGTCTTACTCCAAAACCCTTATGCTTTGTCCACTACTTTCAGAGGTAAAATTATCACAAAATATTTTCTAAGTTTTCTTTGATTGCAAACCATCAAGAATTATAATAACAGCATTTAAAAAAGTGAACATAATCCTTTATGTCCTTTGAAGGCATTGATTCTGTTGCCCTTTACCAATATGCCTTTACCAAAGGTATGAACAGTGACTTGGAGGGGTCTGTCCTATCATACCAAGCATATCACATATACTCATAGCTCACATTAAATATAATTTCTTTATAAACACATTTGCAAATGTTGCAAATAACTAGCTGAAATTGTATTTTATAGAAATTTATTCAAATACATTGATTTATATTTTGAAATATTTTAAAATACATACACTAAGTCCATTTAAAATTTTTAGGCCCTACATTTTTCAGTAAGTCCAGGTAAAACTCACAGTCTCCAGGCATTATACCTTTATTGAGTAATGGGAAAAAGCTGGAACTGAGAAAATAAAGGCAAAGTGCCTTATTGAAGTTACTTGGTTAGTGGAAGTGAGGACAAGTATCCTTATTGTCTAGTTTTCTTTTATTTCACCATCATATGCCTCAATATGGTATTTATTCTCGAAAGCATAGAATTCTGTACAAGGCATATATACAAGGCATATTTTGGGATCTCTGTTCAAGTGGTCTTGCATATGATGCTCAGGGTTTGAGCAGAATTTCAATCGGATATTTAATGACATTTGGTTGTTAAAGGAAATATAACTGAGGTATTAATGGTATTAGTATTTTCTGAAATAAATAAACCATAATATACAGTCATAGGATGATGGAACATAATGAGCAATCAGTTATATAGTGTGCTAGAATATCTGGGCAGAAGTTAAATACCTGCGTGTGTATATGTATATGTGTATATATACAATAATAACCATAAAATTGTTAAATTTCAATACAGAGAAAGAAGATACCATCTCATCAAATCTCTTCATTTCACAGATACAGAAAATGATGCTCAAAGACATGAAGTGATTAACCCTTTCATATAGGTAGATCAGGTCAGACTTGAAATTAATATCCAAATTTCCTGAATCCCAGTATACAATTGGTTTTGTTTTTGTTTTTAATTGTTCCCATGTCGCTGCTGCATAAATAGGGTAACAAAAAGCAAACAATTTCTATAGATAAAACATGGTAATATAGGCAATAACCTAACCAGTATTCCCTTTAAGCAAGAAAATTTGTACCCTACATCCTCATTTTAAAGATCAATATGATGAGTACTCTGAAAATTATTAACAAGCACTGAGACAAGCCAAGTTAACCAGTTCAGATCCTGATATTGCAATATTTCTTCAGTCCATGGTTTTTACTTTGATCATTGCTCAAAACTTTAAGCTTCTTGCTTTTTTTGTAATACCTCAAATATTTCAATAATGGCTCAGGTTTAAGGTTGGGTTTCAACTTCTTTGTATTTCACTCATAATGGTGCATGACCTCACATGCATGTGTCAGCATATCTGCCTTATGGGAGAAACTGCTTAAAACTCAAGGCTGCTGTTAACAAAAGAGGAGATTAGACAGAAAAGATGTCAGGAAATTTTAAAGACAATTTTTAAATTAGTCCATACAGTTTTGTTCACATTCAACAATAACATTTATCCTTCAATACTGAGAACCAAATGGGTGTCACCAGCAGATACAAACTGGCTAATGTGTCAGTTCTTTTTTTAAAGTCTTCTAATTCCTTCAATGCTCTAGACCATTTGTGCAGATCTGATTAACTTGAAATCCACTTTTAGTCTCTCTCATCTAATGCTTATATTCTAAAAAATTAAAAGACACTATTTTTAAAGAAACTTTGGAAGGTTCCAGTGAAGATCAAAGTAAATGTCTTTGATCTTTCATAACCAAAGCCTTCCTTCCAAATATCATTGTTTTTATTTTGTTTAGTAAAATCCTAGGCAATAATAATAGATATTAGTCTAAATTCTCTTTCAGTGGTTTTTGAGTTGCCAATTCCTTAATTTTAACCAGTATTTTTTGGGACACTTCATCCCCAATTCTTAAAATCACCATTAAACACAACCAGTAAGTGTAATGACCATATTGACAGGTTTTCCAGTTGAGGAAAGTAAATCACACATATTCTTTGCATCAACAATCTAAAATAATTAATGGTGTGCCCTTATTGCTATTGGCTCTAAGACTCTGATGACACGCCAGACATTTTCATTCATTATTTTCATCTTCAAAACAACTGTATGGGGTAGATATTATTAATTATATTTTATATGTGAGCAAATTAAGCTCAAAGAGGTTGGATGACTTAAGGCCACAGAACTAGTAAGTGACAGACGGGATTCAAGCCTAGGCCTTTCTGGTTCCAAAGGTTATATTTTTTTATTATACCATGCTTCTAGACATATAATTTTTCTAAGGTTGAAGTGGAGTGGACTGAGAACAAGAGAATGACAAAGTAGATAGTGTAGTGAGGCATTTACTTGAGACCTGGCAATAATGGGATAAATAACACAAATGATAGAAAATATGTGTGTTTATATGGAGTATAACAAATGCCCTTACTTACAGATTGAAACAATTTGCTGCTTCTGACTTCCCAAATCTTCAAAACTTCCAAGATCCATACTTAGATAACTTGTTTAGCCACACATGCTGACTTTGCTAAACATTGAAAATGAGAAGGACATAAAACTCATCAAAGAAGAATAAGAAGTGTTCTGATTGGACTTCGAATTTAAGTAGATGTGTTGAACTGAGGTCATGCAATTTAGGATTAGTTATTCCTTGGAGCCCATGCATATGGAACAGCTGTCAGAGGTAGGATAACACCCATCCCCTAGATTGTCTGGCAGCATGTTAGTGACTCAGCAGATAAGTAGATGTGAGTCGGTAATCTCAATTGCCTGACTGGTGATGTATATGTTTAGTTGGAGTTTTTAAGAGCAATAATTGTTTTTCAGGTAGTTGTACTGAGCCTATAGTAGATATATTGCTAACATTATTAAGATAATAATTACTCGGTAAACATTTCCTTTTAAGCACATTGTGCTTACTCTTAAGAGGCTCTAGTAAATTGATTTTTAATACCAGTGCCTCCATCATTGAGGCATTACTTCCAGGAATGTTATGCGTATTTCATATGGAATTAGAATGAGAGCTATTTATTTTATCCACTATATCTAAAGTAATGTGTTTCATTCTGAACTCATCACCTTTCTCCACTCCTCTGCAAATGTGCTCTGCCTTTGTATGAAAGGCCCATCTATAGCCTGAACTCAAACTTCTTTTTTATCATCACCTCCCTCTCTGCCATCCAATTAAGCAAGTCCACTGACCATGCACCCAGACTTTCTCCCACATACCCATTCTTTGCAGCCTCAGAGACCTTTCTAGAATAAAATCTGAGCATGTGAGCCCTTCTGTTTGCTGGTTCCTAATCATAATTCCTTAAAAATATTTATAGTACCCCCCAACATAGTGCCTGCTTGATCTCCACCCCCACGCGATGCCATTCCTTGCTGCATCGTACTGGACTCCTTTCAGTTCCTTGAACCTTGAATGCCTTGCCCTACTTCTGATGTTTTCCCTTTGTCTTGAATGGTTGGTCTTCCCTGCTTTTTTTTTTTTTTCAAGTTTCTCTAAACTTTTTTCTCCATTCAGCCTACTGACTGGGTTATGTGCTCTTACTATGTGCTTCTAAAGTATCCTGTATTTCTGCTAGCACAAACTCCATCACATTTCATTGTGAATCCTCACATGTTGCACACTACAGGTAATAGTAGATGAGCAATAACTAACTGTTAAATGAGTAAAATTTGGGTACTATGCTGAAAAGTATGAGTATCACCATGGGGCAGAATGGTGAGATTTCTGAAAACCATATCATAATTGGAAAGCTAAATGTAACTGAAAATTTTAGAGAAGAGAGAACTGAGGGCAAAGGAGTTATCTGTCTACAAACATATGAAGGGTTCTCAGTTGGAATAGGTATTACACTTTTTCTGAGATCTTTTAGAAGGACATACCAAGATCAACAGTTGAAAGATTCAAGAAGGATATTTCAACTAGATGTAAGGCAGAACTTTCTAACAGTTAGAGCTATCCAGTCATAACCATGATGCTTCAAAAAGAGCTAAACTGTTCATCACTGAAATGGTCAAGTACAATCTGACTAATCATCAGTTGGAATTCCTAGAGAAAGTAATCCTGCATACAGTTGAGACCAAAATAGAACCAGTACCGTGGCTTTTACCAGTTTTACTGAATGCTTCCTTTGCTTGTCAAAATTAATGAAAGAGGATGTTTTAGTGGAAGGTAGGGTGGCTATTGAGCATTACTTTTTTTCAGTGATTATTTACACTTATGTCAAGTCCAAATGGTAAGGTTCATTTTCACACACATACACACACACACACACACACACACAGAGGCAATTCGAAAAACATCATAGAGGTTATCATAGAGTTTATTAGGTTGTAGATGCCACGAGACTGAGTTAATGTCCATCTGTAGTTGAATGTGGGAAACGTGAATTTAAGCCACTACCAAACTGTACTCTACTTAGCAGTATTTTTCTAGCTCTGAGCTGCTAGAAGACATATTTCTGATAAATCTTTCTAGAAATGAGTAAAATGAAATATAGCTGAGCATATTAAAAACTGCAACTATTTGGTAAAATAAAGTCATGGTAAGGGCATTCTAAGTAGGACAAAATTTCCATTTAAAGATTTCAGGTGGAAATGGTTAGAGGACAACTAGCCTGTCTGACCAGTGATGCAGGTCCAAGCCCAGGAATAAAGTTTGAGTTAGAGAATTTGGCTTGATCCAGACTGTCAAGGATCTTGGATATTAGGCTAAGGAATCTAAGTATTATTCCATAAGGAGCAGAAAGTGAGCAAAGGTAGTGAAACACAGGAATACTACTTGGAAAAGATCAGGCAAGAATATGTAGAGTAGGTCTCAAATATAGTGCAAATTACATATGCCTTTATCACAGTAGTTTAAAATTTTGACAATTTAGGTGTTCTTTTATAATTCCAACCATGTTGATAACAGTTGATCCTTGAACAATGTGGAAGTTAGGGATGCCAAATGCTCATGCAGTTGAAAACCTGTGTTTAACTTTTGACTCCCCCAAAGCTTAATTACTCATAGCCTACTGTTGACTTGGAAGCCTCAGAGACAACATAACATGTAACCATGATGCTTAACTTTTGTTAAACAATTTATGACTTTCTTCTTTCCTGAATTTTTACTTTTCCAAACTGTCCCCTGTGACAGTTGATCTCCATATTTAAATGACTTCTGATTGAATTCAGTGTATCACAAAGCTGACTGACTTGTATTTCACTTTCTACAGAGGCCATTTCCATGACAATGACAGGAGTCTGTGAAATCTTACACACTGTGCATGTGGTCAGTGAATTATAAGTATTTGGCTTTGTGCGTGCACCTGTGACTACTTTTCAGTTGAGTGGAGATGCTGTTGTGTACTTATAAAATATGGCATTTTCAAGCATTACTGATTTTATTGTAGCTTTTTATCATTATGTATTATTTTCAGCTGTGGGTGCTAAAAATACAACTGTATATAAGTATTCTCAAAGTCATTTTCTGTTAAAAGGTCCTCATTTGGAAAATGCACTATAAGCAAATCTTATAATAAAATAAGCTAGAGACAAGAAAATGTTACTAAGAAGACCTTCAAGAAGAGAAAATACATTTAGAGTACTGTACTGTATTTAAAAAATCCAATATAAAATACTGTAAAAAAAATCCATGTATTATAATTGGACCCAAATAATTCAAACCCATGTTGTTCAAGGGTCAACCATAGTTGTCATGTTTTTAACCACCACCACCCTTCACCGAAGGAAGCTCCTTGCTATTTGCTTGGCTTCTGGGAGAAAATACAGACCAACCCTGTCCCAACAGGATGATTGATGGCAGTTTTGGGGTTTTGTTTTTATTTTTGTTTTCACCAAAACTCTGCATGGAATAGTTCTACAAGTTACAGAAGAAGAAATTGAGAATTACAATGTACAGATATTTGGGAAAAACTTACAAACACATCTTTTTTTCGTATATGCTTCCTACTACCAAATGTTTGGTGACAATTAGTATGGATGCTACTGTATTTGTAATTTGGATTTGAAGTGCTTAAAGCATGTAAATCAGTGCAGATAATGAGGATATTAATGAACAATCTTAAATGCCAGTAATTTTATTTTTCAGTTTTGAAATAATCCTCTCAGTGTTTTCTTAGTCATTTTTTTCATCAAAACATTAAACTAAAGCTATTAATAAAAAATAAAATCTGAGTATTCTATTCTTACTCATTCTAAATCTTATTATTACATAATTACATTATTGATAAAATATAAATTTGATGACTTATGTATAAATTATGTTTTAAGTTGTTTTTATTTTTGTTTTATCTTATTTCAATTTGCATATATTCATTTGTCTGTAAAATTTGGAGCAGGAAATTATATTCCATTTCTTCTTAATTTATGTCAAAGTTTCAGGTTTCTTTTACATCTAAGAAAGCTGTGTTCTCATAGGAGCTTGATGCTAAAGCTTTTCAGATATTTTACTGAGGTGAAATGTAGGCCTATAGCTCTAAAGACAATGAGAGGAATTCTGTGTTCTAGCTGCTGCACAGAAAAACTTAATATTAAAAGGGGAAAAAAAAAGAATCTCAATAGAAAGTGGATTGTGGTATGTCTGGAAAAATTGCCAAAAAGAATGTCAAGTTAAGTTAGAAATAAGGAAATGGAGCTGATGCCTGCAATGAACTCATTTTTATGTATTATACTAGCAGTATATCCATAATGATAGACATGTTAATAAGTACCCAGATAACAGAAATACATAGAATACAATCTTATCTGACTCAGAAAATAATAAAGCAGCTGGAATGTTGTAATGTAATGTATAGATATGCTTGTAAATAATTCACTGGGGCCAAAGTAAATTGTTTTAGTGGTTTCCTTGTGTAAAAAGTGAGGGAAAGGAAGAATAAGGTACAAGATCCACTCTAAAATTATTTTTCTTGCAGTCATTAAGTTCCACTTACACAGAAATCTTACATGCAAGCCAGTCAAATGGATTTTTTAGATAAAATGATGTCATTTTCAATGCTTTTGATAAGTAATGAACTGTTTGATTTTCAGTATTGACTACAGCTTGCTAACTACTCTCTGGTAGCTTATCGTTGAAAAAAGGAGATAGTTTAAGGGGAATTGCTAGGTAAGATGTTTATTTCACAATTCAAAGGAAATGAAAAGAAAACCTACCCCCTATTTATGGACCCACATGCTAGTTAACATAGAAGGAAAGTATATAGTCTTTCAGTGGGATAGATTACTCCTATTTAATGGTATTGAATTGAACTCTTGAACTCCCATACTCTTGTAAGAAAGCAGCCAGACTGATTATATATTCAGTTTTCCACCATCACCATTTTACTAACATTTTAAAATCTGTTTCAATAATTTAAAGACAGCAAAAGAATAAAACTGGTCATTAGACAAAACATACTCAGGCTTTAAATTGTCCTATAAAACATAAGAAGTCCCCAAATTATTATTATACAAAAATATCTATGTATCTGCAGTCACTAGTTGCCTGTGGTGCTTAATTCAGAGCATTTCTATATGAAAATAATGAAACAACCAGCTCAAGTCTTCTACTACTAAAATTTACTTTCTCAGATCCTCAGAACCTGATTTTGCAGCCTGCTACCCAGAAAAGACTTAACTAAAGTCTGTTAACACATGGAAGGCCTTGTGACCCAATCTTTCTTTTTCTTTTTTTTTTCTTTTTTTTTTTAGATTTTATTTATTTATCTGACAGAGAGAGAGAGAGAGACAGGAGAGAGGGAACACAAGTAGGGGGAGTGGGAGAGGGAGAAGCAGGCTTCCCGCCGAGCAGGGAGCCCGATGCGGGGCTCGATCCCAGGACCCTGGGATCATGACCTGAGCCGAAGGCAGCTTAACCGACTGAGCCACCCAGGCGCCCCACCAATCTTTCTTTTTCTGACTCACATTAAAACCTATTACTTCTCTGAGAAACAAACTGAGGGTTCTAGAGGGGAGGGGGGTAGGGGGATGGGTTAGCCTGGTGATGGGTATTAAAGAGGGCACATACTGCATGGAGCACTGGGTGTTATACACAAACAATGAATCATGGAACACTACATCAAAACCTAATGACGTAATGTATGGTGATTAACATAACATAATTTAAAAAAAAAGAAAGAAAAAAGAACTATTACTTCTATAATCCATTCCTTCAGGGCAATACTAGGTGACAAAGGCATCGACAATCATTTAGAGCAAATGGATCCACTCACTGAGTTGCTATTTCTGCTGGAGTAAAGCCTTCCAGCTAGAGTGGTCAATGAAGATTTCATGGAGGAAGGGAGATTTGATCTTAGTCTAGGAAGATAAGAAAAACTACAGTAGATAGGAAGGGAAGATGGCATCCCAGTATGTGTACAAATCAGTCATGTTCAGAGTCAACTAGAATCCAAATGTAAATGTTAGCCTTCCAACTAATGTTTTGAATCAAGACAATGGTTTTTTAAATAAGTGTAGACATAAAGGTAGACAAACAGAAACATGAATAAATAACAGCATCTAACTCTAAGAATGGAATAATGGGTGAGATTTATTTTTCTGTCTGGTTATTTTTTTGCTTATATAATAAAAAAATCTAGTATTAGTAACTCTAAGGTCCTCTTATCTAATAAATTATCAAAGAAAATAAAAAGAAAAAGATGTAGAATTACCACTCTAGAATGAACTCACTTATGTTGGGATAGAAAGAAGTACATTCTGGTATTACATCAAACAGAATCTCACTTGAGGGTGCCTGGGTGGCTCAGTTAAGTGTCCAACTCTGGATTTTGGCTCAGGTCATGATCTTAGGGTCAGAAGATTGAGCCCTGTATTGGGCTCTGCACTTAGAGGGGAGTCTGCTTGAGATTCTCTCCCACTGCCCTTCACCCTGCTAGCACTCTCTGTCTCTCTCTCTCTAAAATAAATATAAACAAGCAAACAAACAGAATCTCACTTGGCCAAGCTACAATGAGGAACTTGCTTATAGTTACTTCCATGAGGAAGACAGAAATAAAATAACAAGAGTATAATACTGCTTATTTGTAGAAAGAAGAATGTTATTAATGTAGTGGAAAGTGCTTAGACCTTGGGTAGATAAGCTATGTTTAAATTTCAGACTACTGGGCGCCTGGGTGGCTCAGTCATTAAGCGTCTGCCTTCGGCTCAGGTCATGATCCCAGGGTCCTGGGATCGAGTCCCACATCGGGCTCCCTGCTCGGCAGGAAGCCTGCTTCTCCCTCTCCCACTCCCCCTGCTTGTGTTCCTGCTCTCGCTGTGTCTTTCTCTGTCAAATAAATAAATAAAATCTTTAAAAAAAAAATAAATAAAATAAATAAATAAATAAATAAATAAATTTCAGACTACTAACTTACTAGCTTCTTTGACCTTGAGCAGCTCACCTATCACCTTCCTTTTGTAAAATGAAGGTTATAATATTTATCTCACAGAGTTGTTGAGCATAAATATTATAGGTGAAAATTATGTTTTCAAACTATAAAATTACCAAAAGGAAGATACATTACTATTAACCACTTTAAATTTGCCTTTGAGGTTTATTTATTTACTTACTTGAGGGAGAGAGAGAGAGAACATGAGCAAGGGGAGCCTGAGCCAGGTGATCCTACCACCCCCAGACCATAACTCGAGCCAGACCAAGAGTCGGCTGCCCAACTGATCGCGCCACCCAGGCGCCCCTGCCTTTAAGTTTATATGGTTTTTAAAATTATATGTAGCTTTGAGGTATGCTTTTGTCTTTTATGTCCTAAATATACTTCAGAATATATTTGCATATGTTTCTTATACTGTAAGTGTCCATATAAACAGTATAGCTAGTTTTTGCCTTGATTCCAGTGACAGCTGTGAACCATAGAACTAGCATATGAAGTTATCTTTGCTCATCTCCAAGACCTTAAGCAAAAAGGTGCCCTTCATTGGCTGACTAAAGCAGGAATTCTGGGCTATTCACCAAGTCAAATGACCTGTGGCAGAATTTTGAGATGAGCCATTTTAGCTCAGTCATTCATGACATTTTACTTCACTGAAATGTGATGGTGAGTGGGTCTTCGGCATTATTTCTTGAAAACCTTTTACTCATTAGGGGCAAGTGGGCAGTGCTTAGGATCCATGAAGGGAAAGTGGATAATCCTTAGAGTACTTTGGAAAGCAAATCCAGCCTGAGTCTGTCCTGCTTGATCTGAAATTCCTGCACATATGGAAAAGTTATTTTCAGTAGGAAGGTACCTATGGCAAATGAGCAAGTTTCCTGTATTCAGTTTTAGAGCCCTCAGCCAAAAATAAAGGAGGCAATAGAAAAGAAATTATAAAGCAGTGATATTAACCATAATCTAACACAATTATTTTCATTTTTCTCTGTGTATTTCTTTCCTCTAACTAAATCTCAACTTTAGTACAGTTATCAACAATTTAGGTAATATAGATTAATAGACAATGGAGGAAATAACTGACTTATTTAAAGCAAGAAATAGGAATGATGTGAGGATTATGATTAAATATATGAGCTCCTCATGAGAAGACCTCATGTGCCTTATCATAGCTAATTAAGAGCTTGGACCGGTAAATTATAGGATATAAATTACAGCTTTTAACATATCAATTATGAAAAAGTAAAGTTGCCCTAGTCAATCACCCATTATATAATTAAGTCTGCCAAAGTCTCTCACACAAGCCAGAGTGGAGAAAAAACAAATCTACCATCAATAGTGTTGCTAGCATACATTATCTCACTCGATTCCAGCAGCACAACCAGTGTTGGAGTTACCGTGATCTGTACTTCATGGAACTGGAAACTAAGACAGCGATTCCCAGTCATGCCGTGTTCACTGATTTTAACATTAGGCCTCAACTGTATGCAAACCACCTCCCAGTTTTAAAGGCATGGAAAAGCAGTTTGGAGGTTACTGCTTCTACTACTACTGATTTTGGAATAAAGCAATAAATGTCCCAGACTGAGCAGAGACAATAAAAACATAGAGGGATAGAGTCAACCTATACAACAGAATCAGCAGAAAAGCCGTTGATAGATTTAGGGGACTAAGGGGGAGAGAAAGGTGTCAAAGGTGATTCCAAGGTTGTGTGGTTCAGCAAGTAGAAGAATGGGGATACTATTAACATAATCACTGAGGTTAAGTGTTAAAATGCTGATTTTATTTTTTTAATTTTTTTTTTAAGATTTTATTTATTTATTTGATAGAGAAAGCACAAGCAGGGGGAGTGGGAGAGGAAGAAGCAGGCTCCCCGCTGAACCCTGGGATCATGACCTGAGCCGAAGGCAGATGCTAACTGACTGAGCCACCCAGGCGCCCCTTAAAGGTTGATTTTAAATTGGATGACACATTTTGGCTAGACATTGACTTGCAGATGGTAGCAGGAGGAGCTCACTTTTTATATCTAGTTATAATACTTCTTGTATTCATGAATTATGAAAATGGAAATACAAAATCTACCCGAATGAGAAGATAGTCTTAAAGCAATTAATATTTAGTAAATGTAACTTATTTTTTAAAATGCTCTTTTGATTTAAAAAAAATAGTAATTTCATCATTTAAATCCATAATTTCAATGTTTTTTATTCATGGTTTTTAAAATATTGTGATTAGTTTCTGATCTATTGGTTTTAAAATCAAAGGATTAGAAATTTAAATAATTATTATTAACTTTATTCCATTTATAACCCGAGTTCACAAACCTTTTCTAGATACTTTGGTAGGTCCTGGCCTTTTTGTAAGTAGGTCATTTAGTGGAGGTTGATTTTATTACATGGATAAATTGCCTGTGATATTTGGACATATACTTGGGTATTTGACTTATATATATATATATATGCGTGTGTGTGTGTGTGTGTGTGTGCACATGTAGGTCTGTATATATGTTTTATAATATTTCGATTTTGTCAGATAGGAAGGAAAGTATAAAATGATGTTGCATTGAGTCAAGTATTTGAGTCAAATTATTCTAAAAATTGAATTCCAAAATAACTGTTGTTCTCAATCTTCATTTTGTGCATTCAGTTCTGTTTTTACAAGCAAGTCAATATGTATTTATATGTAAAGACTGTGATTCTGAAAATTGTTTCCTATAATGGTAGAAAATTGCTCCCAGAGAATGAGAAAGAAGGAACAAATGAACGAACGAAAGAAAGAAAGAAAGAAGGAAGGAAAGAAAGAAAGGGAGGAAGGGAGGGAAGAAACAAATTTTCTAGCTTTTCTTATTTTACACAGCACTTTTTCCTCAGCATTATTGCCAAGGTCAAACTGTAGTTGTATTCTAACCAGACTTGTCAATATATCCCCCTCTGATGATGCAGATTTTGGCAATTTATTTCACAAATTAGCTTTGTTAGGCACTATAATTGTCACTATATCAAATTACTCCGAGTGATACAAAGTCATTGAGTTAAATTCAAAGATAATCTTCTACCCACAACACAAGGAAGACTCACAGATTTGGATGTAACATTTTCTAGCATGTGCCGGGGGCCGCTGAAATACTGGGGAAGACCTGAGGGGGACAGAGTATGGAGAAGACAGTGACAGCAAACAGACTGGGAATGGGAGATGAATTCCCAGGTTTCAACTACTTTGCAGCTGGGACATTTGCTTCAGGACATTCCTCTCTCTACCTCAGGCTTTCACAGGTTCCTTCTGATCTCCAGGTATACTGCTTTTCTAGTGTCAGGGACAATGTGTTACATCTAGTAAAGTACTTGCAGTATAGAAGGTAGAGTACAGTAACAGGAACAACTTTGAAAGGTGCAACTTTAGGTCCTATGGAAACTTACCACTTGGGTGCACCCATTCCTCACAGTGTTTTTTCTTTCTTTCTTTCATAGTGGTTTTGTCTATTTGTTTCATCTGAAAGATTTGAATGGAGTTTGCATCCTCCATCACAATGTCCCACACAGAGCGTAGGTACTCATCATCTGTGTCTCCTGACTGAGCCCTTGGGGCATTTCAGTTTAATCCCCTGGTAAATTCTGCTACCAGATTGTGTCTGGAATTGCTGGAACAGTGTCACATCACTACTTGGTTGAACTCAAGGGTAGAAAATGGTGGGAGAAGAGGAAAAAACATCCCAAAGCTTGAAGCTTGTTCTGGAGCTATTCTAAAATAAAGAAACATGGAAATAACTCCTCTCGATTCATTACAGAACTTGACTAGATTTTTTATGAGAGGTTGTCAAGTACCACTAATTTACTGTTTGTCTTAAATATGGCTATGAACTAGAAACAATTAGAAAGAGCTGTTTGTAACTTTTTCAATCTTAAATTTGAAACTGAATGTGCCCTTAAACTCTCCGTAACAATCGACAATGGTGTGGTACTTGTATATTATTCTGAAGACACAAAAATGCACATCTTCTTATTCAAAGGACTCAGAATAGCTTCTAATGAATATATTTTATATTTAGTGAAATATAGTAATGTTAAAAAAAGAAACCTGCATTTCAGAGCCACTTGAATCCAGCTTTCTCACTTAATGGGCCTGGGAGGATAAGCCACTTGCCTGGCATAAACTTTACAGGCAGTAAGCAGCCATCTGAAATCTATATCCAGACCTGAGTGATTCCAGCGTCTCTACTCCTAAGTGCCATGTGCCTGCCACCCCAAAATAATAGTTGCCATTTATCAAGCACCTAGTCTTTGTACTGTACTTTATAGTACTATAATTGAATTCCCCAAAATGTAGACATTTCTATACTGAATTGAAATATATTTTATATTTTTGCCACATGCTGTTGATTCTACTCTCAATATACATGTATCAAATTATAAATGTCTCAAGTAGGTTTCTCCACGAAGGCAGAGATAGTGACTTAACTGTTTTATCTCCTAGAGCAGCTAACACTGTGTCCTAATCAGAGTAAGTACCCAGAAAGTTTGATGGATTGCCATTGGTTTGAGGATTTTTTTTTTTATCCATTTAAATTTAATAGCTCATGGGCATCTAACATCTACTCAACGCGATGCTCAGTCTACTAGTTTGAGTAACTATATCTATTATACTAGTTTGGAATAAATAGTAAAATTTTAGTTCTGACCCAATCCTTAAAACTTAAAGCCCTAAGATCAAAATAAGTCATACAGATGCTTTATAAATTAATGAACATGTGAAATAAGTTCCTCTATGTCTTGGCCAGAATTAATCTTACCATGGTCTGAGCAGTTGGGATTTCTGTCATTTACAGTTGTATCCTGGTCCTCATGTAGACATATTATTCTCCACTATCTAAACCACATGTTCCTAGAGGATTTAGAATAAGGACTCAAAAAATATTTTTGAATTGTATTGAATATATAAACCAATAAATAGCTTTAAGAGTTGGAAGTGAGAAGACAGTATTGGAATAAAAATGCCAGACAATGATGAAACTAGTCAGAGAAAATTTTTGAGATTTAAGTGAGTTTCATGCTGCAATTTAAATAAGAGAAATTGGTGGAAAAGATGGAGACTGATTTACACAAATGAGCCTGTCTAGACTAAGCTTTAAGATCTGGCAAAAGAACTAAAAGAAGGAACCAAAAAAAGAAAGCTTAGCCAAAATATGGCACAGGAATAGTGTATGGAAGGAAGTGAAAACAAATGGAGTGGAAATAAATGTGAGCAATCACATGAATGTTTGATAGATATCTCTAAAAGATTTTTATACTTAATAATCACATACTATTAGAATATGGATTTCATTTTTGGTCAAATACAAATCTGCTACAAAGATCTCTATTGCCTTTTGTAACTTTAAAGACATCAGTAGCTTGCCTTTTTTTTTTTTTAAGATTTTTTTATTGGGGCACCTGGGTGGTTTGGTCAGTTAAGCGTCTGCCTTCAGCTTGGGTCCTGATCCCAGGGTCCTGGGATCGAGTTCCGCATCGGGCTCCCTGCTCTATGGGGAATCTGCTTCTCCTTCTCCATCTCCCTCTGCAGCTCCCTCTGCTTCTGCTGTCTCACTCTCTCTCTCTCAAATAAATAAAAATATTTTTTAAAATAAATAAATAAAAATAAAGATTTTATTTATTTGAGAGAGAGAGAGAGTAAGCGGCGGGGAGGAGCAGAGGGAGAGGGACAAGCAGACTCCATACTGAGCCCAACACAGGTCTCAGTCCCACAACCCTGAGATCATGACCTGAGCTGAAATCAAGAGTTGGACGCTTAACTGACTGAACCACTCAGGCACCCCAGTAGCTTGCTTTTTTTAAAGAAAATTCTAAGGGACTCATATTTCATGGAAATTTTATTTGTAAGGAAGACAGGTTTACAAATATCACAGTATAAGACACATAACAATTCCGTGATTGTGTATTCTTATCCTGATGAATTAGGAGATAGGATACATCTTCTCTCTTATCAAGAACCCCCATCTCTTGAGGAAACTGACACTATCTGACACCATAGCCAGAATTGGAAAGGAGCTGGGTCATCTTCTGATAAATGTAAGTTTTAGGAGAACACCGTATTTCTCAGCATGGGTATAATGATGCAGGGGGTCGCATGTCTTCAGTATCTACTTGGTTGCAGGCACTGTGCTAAGCATTTTCTCACACCTCAATATCCCCCTTACGAAAGGAGGAAACTGAGCCCATAGAGGTTAACTACACACTCAGTACTGGCAAAGCTGAAATTCAAACACACGTATTACTCCAAAGCCAGTGCTCTACCTACTACCAATACTGCCTCCCCACATCACGCAAAAGTACCTCCGAGTTATTTTCACCTGCAATATCCCCCCACAAGTAGGCAAACAGAGAACAAGAAAAATGAAGTGAATTGACCCCTACTGTCATTCTGTCATATTTCACTAAGATTTCTAATTAAAATCAACACAAAAATAAGCAGTATATGTTATTATTCAAAATGAGCAAAAGTAGTAATTTTGCTGAAATGAAGTAGAAATAAAACTATTTCATAGTTTTATGATTTGCCCTTTCATTTTTTCGTTCATTTAATTTGAAGATTATGCTAGTTCCTTTTTAATACTTACAGTATAGCAAACCTTGGCATTACTAAGAACTGGAACCTCATCTTTGGCTCACAGTTAACATTCTGACTGAATGGGCTACTTGGCTGCCCAGATTGAGTATTTATGGGAAAATAAGTCAATCAATTGTGCAGTACATGAATCTCTGAAAGTCACTGCGTCACTTGTCTTTAAATTATTCAGCATGGTTTGGCATTCAATAACTCATAGAAATAAATGCTGAGGAGAAAAAAAAAGGCTTTTCTAAAAATTCCTTAGAAATTAATACCAGTTAACTCCTAAGTAATCTTCAAAAATTGGACTTTTCTTTGTTTTATATTGCCATTAATAGTGAAAAGGCAAAATAAATGCTGAATAATCAGCAAGGATTGTGGATTAGAATGAATTACAACAACAGTTCCACAGAAGATAAGAAAACTGAGAATGAACCAAAACTGTATGGACTGTGAGTCCCTTACAGCGTTTATTTGAGTACATTTGATTGGAGGTCCTTGGAGGTGACAGGCACCTCAGGTGTGGGGTTGATGATTTCCTACCTATCCTTAAGTTCCAGGAAAATCCTCAGTGTGATTCTTGGAGCTTGCAGTCAAGGTGCCCATTGCCTTTTGACTACAAATCATTCATTTGGTAAAACAGAAGATCTCCATGATAAGAGATTATGTGCATATGAATGTCCTAACACTGGAAATAAATCTCCACTTTAACTTTGTTGACCCTGCAAAACCTCCCCATCATCAGAAATTCCTGGAGCCCCTCTATTTTGAACAACTCAATCTCAGTCCAGCAATGTTCTCTAGCTATCATCCAATGTCTCAGGGTTATCAATCCAGAGCTTTCAAAACCTCATTAGTTAACTTAGTGTCAGAGTCCTAAAGTGCAAGCTCCATTTAGAAAATCATATGCTACATCCAGAATGGACTGGGGCTTCTTTTTCAGTCTGTGGCATCAAACAGCCCAGTCAATTGGGAGACCCAATTCTCTCTCCTGACTAGACTTACTATCTTACTATCTCAAGGTTGAACAGAGATAAGTGTGATATTTAATTCCTGTGTCTCATATTAATTAATTTTTAGGATCCTCACCTATTTGAGAAAATGCTTTGTTTTTATTCCTCATTTCTAAAAATGTTTAAAGCCAAAAGTGTCAGAGAGAAAGTCGATCTCCCCCAAATTCGGCTATGATAGGAAGTTCAATAAATGGCCCCAGAAAACTATTTTACTTTGTATTTCTGATCCCACTTTTTAGATGTACAGTAAACTTTTAAATGGCGCCCAAACTCTTGGGTACTTACCCAAACCTTCACTAAGCTCCAGGCCTCTTAAAGTTCACTCATGCATGATAGACATCAGGTCCATTAAATTTAATTGTAACCGTATTGTCTCTATTTAAAGTAAGTGGAAGACAATGAATGCCACAAACTTTAGTATTCAGAAGACCTAGGTTAGCTTTTTACTGAAAGACCATATCCAGCTCTGGGTTCCAAAGGCCAAGAGAAAAGGAAAATTTGGATTGAGTTCATTAAGGCCCTTATAGGGACTAGGAGTATTCAATTTAGAAAAGAAAATAATAAAGAATAATAATAAAGAAAAATAATAAAGAAAATAATAAAGAATTATTTTTTGTATTTAAATAAAATAAACTTTTATTGAAGAGAGTAAACAAGGAGTTATTTTAGAATAAAGTGGGGATATCACCCAAGTTTGATAAAACTATTTTCTAACATCTAAAATTATTGGATCTAGAATTGAAGAGTAGGGGTAATTATGGATTCTTCTTTGAGATATATGAAGTGGAGCAAGTCTCAGGGACTTGGGTTGATTTTTGTATCTTTCACAAAGATGTGTGGTTAAATTAGGTATTTTCTGAAGTTCTTTCCAATTCTAGATTTCTAATACTGGTAGCCAAATATACAGTCTTCTCATAAGTCTACTTAAAGACAAATAATGTTTAAATCTAGAAATTTGATGAAGTAAATTGCAAAAGTTGGCATTGCCATTTATTTCTAAATAGAGAGGATTTGTATGTATTTCTCTAAATAAAAATACAGAAACCAAAGCAGTTAGCTCCAGATTATGCAAGAGTAAAAGCGAACAGCACACAGTATAAGAATAGACAATGCAGCTCTACGGTATAGCCTCAGAGAGCTCATCATCAATAGGCCCTTAATCAGAAGATGAATTGAAAATACAGAAAAATAAGCAGTTTGCTACAAGGTCACTTAGACTGGGAGTCCCAGAAAATATTTGAAAAAGTTGAAATTAGGGGCATCTAGGTGGCTCAGTCGTTAAGCATCTGCCTTCGGCTCAGGTCATGATCCCAGGACCCTGGGATCGAGCCCCGCATCGGGCTCCCTGCTCTGCGGGAAGCCTGCTTCTCCCTCTCCCTCTGCTGCTCCCCCCGCTTGTGCTCTCTCTCCCTCTCTGTCTCTGTGTCAAATAAATAAAATCTTAAAAAAAAGAAAAGAAAAGAAAAGAAAAAGTTAAAATTTGTCTTTGGTCCTTTTCTAACTTTACATGTCAGGCTTCAAGTCTCTTTTTACTGCCATCTGGCTCTTTAGAGTCATTCCTAGAAGCAAACACATTGTTTCTGCTCTCTCCACCATAAGGACATACCCATTGCTATTAAATTTTGGGGGGCATGATGACTTCAATTCAAAATTTTTAGTTCTGCTTCCCATTGTTTTAAGTTATGGTTGTTAACCTATGCCCAAGGGTGATATATCCTAAACAGGTTGTGTATCTGTTTCCATAGTGCTTCTGCTGCTGAGAATTCTGGGCCATTGGATGGAAAAGGACTGAGAGCACATTTTGCTGCCCTGAAATCCTACCAATCAAATGCCTGCCTCATCTATATGTTTAGACCAGCATAGATCAACTAGCAAACAGTCTGGATGTACATGTTAACATCTTTCTATTCTGTTTCCCCTCTATCAAATATAAACAATGCATGTTTTTCTGAATCTAAAAGCAGATCAGTCTTTCAAATACTTCTATAACTGACTATTTCTGCAAACTCCAGGAAAGGTTAGAAAAAAGGGAAGCTATGTTTAATTCATTTAACAGTGATTATAAGATACCTGTCTCATTAAATGAATTGGGAGGGTTTGTTAATTATGTCTCTATAATGGAAAATTTAATTTTCTTTGCTACATTAATTGGAAATAAGGAAAGATTTTCAGGGATTTGAATTTTAAGTAGCATTAATGACAGGTGATTCCAAGAACACTCAGTTATTTTCTGGGAAATTTCAGTAAAATTGAAGAGATTTTTTTAGTTTACCAGGATTTAGAGCTGTACACAATTGTTATTTGTTAAAGAATATATCACTTTTTAGGGCTCGAAGAAACAATTGCTTAAATAAGGTCATTTAACACTTGAAGTTTTTGTTGTTGCTGTTATTTTGTTTTGTTTTGTAGAGAATGTTCAGGTAATATTTGGAAAAAAGAATTTTTGGGTCAGTCAGAAATATTAAGTACAAATGAGATTATGAAAATTCTGTTCTTACGTTAACTTTTAAATATCACATGCAAAGGTTGTATTCCAGAACACATCAGCTAATGACACCTAACATTTGCTGCACTTTACAACTTTTAAGGGTGTTCACATTAATTCTTTCAATCATTGCAACAACCTTGTGAAGTAGAAAGGATGGACATTATCTCTACATTATAGATGAGAAAATAAAGCTTGGAGATGTTGTCCCTTACCCAACCAAGACCACATCGATAGTGAAGATTAGTATCTAGGTTTCGTTTGGTTCAGTATGGTGTTTGTTCTTTTGTTGCTGTTTATTTGGTTTGTTTGGTTGGTTCTTATATTTATTTCTCCAGTAATCATGGTTATAGATCATTTTTACTGGGGAAGCGATGTAGTGTTTGGCTTTTTTGCTGCAGGAACCCAACGTTAGTCCAGAAATCTCTGGTTGTCACACACATTACTATGCACAGGCAAGGGCTAATCAGTCCCTTTTAAACTATTCTAGTTTCCAAAAAGAGGCTGAAGATGCAGGGAGATGACATTACTAAAATGACACAGTTCTCTGTGAGATGCTATTTGCATCTAAGTTCTCTCCAGTGGCGATTAAAAACAGAGAAGTATGGAGTCAATAAGGGAGATAGAACAATGCCATCTAGTGATTAGGAGGTCTGGTAAGAAGAAGATTTCTAGAGAAAATCTAAATTTGATTCACAGGGATACTTAAGTATAATTCCTAATCTACTAAATTTAGTGATCTAGACAAAAGATTTATTTAAGGTTCAGATTTGCTTGTCAATAGGGCCTGGAAGTCTAATCCCATTTACAGAGAATTCACTATGTAATGCAAACTGAAATTTGCAGGGCCAGCATCATGCAGTAGAAAATGCATGGGCTTTAGAATCAGACTTATCTGAGTTTGTCTGTATAATCTGTCACTTACAGTGGAGTAACTTCCACAAAAATTACTTCACCACTCTGATACTTATTTCCTTCATCTATAAATGGCACATATTTGGCTTTCAAAAAACATTAGTTACTATTTTGGGGGGCTTGAATGAGAGCCACAAGGGTCATTTACATAGCTCCACTATGTTCAAACAGTAATAATACCTGTAGCAGGACACTTAGAAATCAAGTTGGGCAACACCTTACAAGGTTGGCTTGGGGGAGGTAAATTCTAGGACATTGTAGAAAAGTTGCTGCTGTGAGCAAAGACAGTGATGGAAAATTGCTGTAAAATGACTTCCAATCTGAGAAGATTTTATTTTTCTATTTATTTATTTATTTATTTTTAGAAAAGGGGGCAGAGAGGGGCAGAGGGAGAAGAAGAGAGAGAATATTAAGCAGGCTCCACACCTAGCATGAAGCCCGCCACACGGCTCCATCCCAGGACCCTGAGACCATGACCTGAGCCAAAATCAAGAGTCGGATGCTTAACCGACTGAGCCACCCAGGCATCCCAGAAGATTTTAGTTTTATGTTTATTTGTAAATTGTGAGTGCGTACCATTTACACTTCTTATTAAACCAAAATAAGTTAACATTTATTGAGATAATACATTTGAAAATGATTTTCAAATGCTATAGCACTTTAAAGAAATAGAAATAGAAACAAACCCTATTTTCATCCGGAATAAATTTGCTTTGGTTTCCCATCAGCTGAACACCTTCCTGGATTTAGACTCAATGATGAATATTCTATTAGAATTTTACTTTCTTATGTATGCTTCTCTAATTAGAAAGGAATTTGAAAAAAAAATCAAAGACTATTTTGCCTTGGTATTCTTAAAACAGATTATTCACTACAGCCTGTACTTGGACTTATTATGTTTCTGTTATTCAAACTCCTTTTGTCCACCCATATTGTTTAGACCTATAAAAAAACCAACACCAAGTCCTGCCTGTGTGCAAATTAATGCCATGACCTTTGCTGTCTTACTTGTATTTCTAGAAGCAGCACTTAAATGTGAGATAAAAATCACCTCCATTCAATAAGTAAATAATGTTTGTATATTGCAGATCACAGTCATTTATCAGGAATAAGGCAGATTTACTTTTTACAGGAAATGGAAAGTAAAACCACAACAAATGGATGCAACCCTTCAGAATGACTCTCAAATGGGCAGTACTGAAAATTGATCTGATTACTTGTCAATTGCATTATTCAGACATGACATCAGCAACAAAGCTGTGGCCAGTGCTAGCTCATTGCCCACCCCATGACAAGCTTTCATAAATAAAAAACCTACTCTATAGAGATATAAGCATCTCTTAGACTGTAATTTGAGGTTCGGAACCTAATTCAACAACTTTCCACCATGCTCATTAATAAGCACTAAACCGGTCTCTATACAAACAAGAAACCATTTTGTACCGTATCATCACCAATGTGTCATTCTAGAGGAAAAGCAGACTGTTGACTGAGACAGTTTCTATATTTCTGATGTTGTTTATGATCCATTGTTATAGACTAGCTTGTTAGATTAGGACTGACTGAAATCCTAAATTGAAACCTTTTGGCCATGACATACTCTCTGATGTTCTTCAAACAATTCTGTTCTGTTCTATCAATGCAAAGACATCATGCTTCTTTACCTGGGGGATTATGTTCATTGAGAATCACAAGCGATGCTGGTGTAGGTCTTCTTTTTCTGATCTGTGAACAACAAAGGCCCAGCTAAGGTCAGTGAGAGTCAGACGCTGCCCCGGGTTACTCTACAGCTTGCAGAACTGTTCCATCCTCATCTTTTCCCAACATAAAAAAGCAAATTTCTGGAGAGCACACAGTAGGTACTCACTATTTTGAATTATGGAAAGCCAGAGAGTAGAACTTTCAGATATTAGTATCACCTTCTTTGACCAAAAAAGCTACCTTTCCACAGAAAAGAAATAGTTGTGTATAATCAAATGATGCCACTGAAATAATATGCAGCATAGGTACAAGGATGACTTGCTAGTTTTAATGGCTCTCTTGGAGCCCCATAATGATGATGCTTTCAAGATCCATTATCCTTATTTCTAAACAGGTTAAGAGAAGCTCAGAAAACTTAAAATTTCTAGCAGGTTAAATTTAACAGCCTGAGTTCTTAATTTCAATTAATATTATAAGGTTGTCTTATTTTCTAGTAACATATTTAGGACAAATAAAGAATGAGTATGGATTTTAGGAGAGTAATTCATTTAAAACTAATAGGTTTGATGTGGGTATTTTTTTCTTATTTTAAGAGTTACAGGAGCATATTATGATTAGACTTTCTAAAGTGTTCTTGATTTCTTAAATATATAGGTAAATTCTTAAAATATATGTCTGTAGGATAGAGGATAAAATTTACCAATGACATTTTGTCTAGGACAGAACCAATGTTCCATTCAATATAGATATATGAAGTTCAAGGTTATATTTATCTGGCCTGAGTCTGGGAGGATCTATTTCAGATTATCAAAACATCCTAGAAAGTTATGAGTCTCAGATTCAGTAAGTATTTTTAAGACTTTGTGTAAAATATTTGGAAAAGGATTCAATGATAATTGAGGTTGTAAGAAATTAATGAATTAGATTGATGACCCCATACATTTTTTCTGCTTTTGCCTCCCCACTGTTGTAATTTTACCACAAATGGTCTTTTAAGGGGTTTCATTGCATCAGGAGTCTAAATAAATCTGAATATGAAAGGTGATACAGATGTAAACCAATTTTACATGAAAGAGAGAGACAGAAATATAGATATATAGGTATATTAGACATAGAAAAGGAATCCAGGAAATGTTTAATACTATTTTAATATCTGAATAAAATGTCTTTTAAATTATACATACCACCTACAAATCCTATCTATCATATATTACACATACTTATAATTACTGCTTTGAATATATGATGAAAAACATTAAAAAAATATTAACCCTAAAATATGAAATTATTTCAAAGTTTAATGCTTTCATTGTTAAATGAATCTTTTTTATTTTATAAATAATGAAATAAAAGGTTGCTAATTCTGAGAATTGTTTAAGGTTTCTCTAAATGTTGAGCTTGTTAATTCAGTAAGCAAAAGCAAACAGATTTTTGGATCCAAATCTGAATCACTAATATAACCATTTTTTTTCTCTAACGGGTGCAATTTCTTATCACATGAAATGCTACATTTTAGTCAATAGGTCACCCAATGCAACTCAAATACAAGTGCCGTATGGAAACCAACTTATTTCTTATTCACATATCCTGGAAAGTCACAAAGTTAGGCAAATTCAAGAGGTAGAGAAGCTTTCAATTAATAAGAATGTATGTCCGTATTACTTTATATACAGGAACTGGTCCCCACCCAATTCCACCTACCTGCTCTGCTGCTTCAGGTGCAATCTGACTCTGGAATAAAGGCACAGCAAATTGTATCTTTTTGGGACTGTTGGGCTCCATGATAATGACGAGAATTAGTCAGAGACTGGAAGGGCTCAGAAAGACTAACCCCAGGTGGTGTCTGGGATGTGTTTCCTCAGGCACACTCCACCCAGCCACACAGGGCACTTCGTAATAAATAGCTGTAATTCCAGAGCGAGCAAGTGAAGATGCCGAGGTCTGAGTAAATCCCTTCTTCAACTCCACAGTGATGCCTGGCTTGTCTGTTCCCCCACCAATCTCTTAGAACGTCTCAGCACAATACAGAAAGAAACAATAAGCTAATTGTGTGCTTCTTCACTAATACACATGCCAGGCATTCACTCAGCAGCTAATTGAAAATGCAATGCTTGCCTTGAAGGACCCGCTGCCCTGGGATTTGAAAGAAAGGCTCTATCCACTGTACATTACTAACCGGCTGCTCAAAAGTGCAATGTAAGCTCCCTCTGAGTATTGCAGGGATGGGCCATTCATTATTGATGAACATAAAGCAGGAAGTTTTTAGAGTTGGGGGCAGGGTTTGGGTATGAAATAATTTCATTTCTCTTGTAGCAACTTGTAAGTCAGACGCCTTTGCCATTTCACATTCAGGCACCAAATTGATGAATGGCCGCAGAAGGTAAGCCACAACCAATAATATCAGCTATATTTCAGCTGCGAGATCTAGTTAGGTAAGACTGACCATGGGAAGCAGAGCATCCGTGGTGTAGTAATACGGACACCGCTGCCCCGGACTGAGCAGATTTTAGTTCAAGTTGCATCTCTACCATTAACAAGCTCTGTGTCCTCAAGCAAATCTCAGACTGTGTCTAGGCCCCCATACCTTAATCAGAAAAACGATGGGAGATTGGACTCGGTGACCTTTAAGCTGTGTTCTGTTCCAGCATTCTATAATTGTAGTTCACAGTTTTCATTAGAGTGGAAAGTATTGGACAGCTAAATTTAGCAAACAGCTTGAAAGTCACTGCTGCTGTAATGACCTCTATTTCATTTCCTGGTGGAGCCAGTCATATCCTCTGATTTGGAAGAATACAGAAGTGACTAGAAAACATTAGTGAAACTTAATGATATCCAACATTGTGGCTTATTGTCAATAGTGGGGATATACATACAGTAAAGGACTTGGAAAAAAAAAAAAAGCATAAAAGGGGTTATCTCCAGAATGCTGGAGGATGATGGTCATATTGGCTAGTGGTGAAGGTAGAGGGAGACAGTGACCTGATCTCCACATCTGTTAAAATCTAAGGGGAGGCAACAGCAGAGCTAAAATGGCCTTCCTGTATTCAGCTCCTTTTGTGAAGGAAGCCTGAAAATGAAGCTGTTTAATGGGAGAAAGAACTTGAGTGCTCTACTTTCTTATTTGAAAGACTTTATTTGAAGAATACTAGGTTTTTGATACGTTTTTGGATTTATAGAATATATTTAGGTACTGAATATTATTCCAGGTATTTACAAATGAGGTTTTCTTTCTTTTGTTTAAATTCTGAGTCCGTACCAGGAATCCATCTTAATGATTTAAGTATGCAATGTTCTGTTGAAAGAATATGGAAAGTAATATGCATTATTCAAGTAGTTTTCCATACCCACTAGGGGAAAAAACAAATGAAGATGTGGATGTGGATGTGAAAACACTTTCAGCTGGAGAATAGTGCTGACGAGCAAGACATCTTGTGATGTGCTCATCCTTGTAGTGTTGAAGGGAAACTTATAAATTACATTTTGCATAACAGTTTACAAAAGTCCCAGCATGAATCCTGAATCAATATCATTAATGTAGTAATTTTTCTGAATATTTCTTCAAATTATACAAAAGGAAAACAAGACAGCATTTCTAGTGAGTAATCAATCCAAAATTTCGCTTAGTGTAGTAATTTAGAGCATGCACTTGGCAGCCTTGAGTTCAAACCCTGACTCTTCTACTTGCTCACTTTATCAGTTGGCAGTAAGAGAACTTTATTCTTGTGAGGTTTAGATGAATTAATTCTTTATGAGTTCATTATAAGGCCAGTACATGATAACTACTCAGTAAAAGATAACTATTATTTTTCTTTCAATTAGACTTTTCAAAAGGCCTAAACATATACATTTTTAATATGAATTACTAGGAAACCCTTCCTGTTTGGAATAATTTGATACCGGTTAGAACACGGGTTGATAAATTGCAATTCCAGGGCACGTTATGGTATAAATAGCAATAAAATCATTCTCATTTACTAATTGCCCTATTTTGAATAGTTTAACCAGAATAGTATAAAAGAACTATCTAGACCCATTAAATTTCTTCTTCACCAGATCAACTCCTGTGCATCGTTCAGACTCAGCTGAGTTTTGTGCCCTCTAGGTAGATTTTATAGATTTACTTCTATCTGTGGAGGGTTTAGACTCACCTTTTCTGTGCTCCCAAAGCACCCAGCATACTTCTACCTAGTATAATAACTACCCGTTTGTCTTTTCTGTTTTGCAATGTCACTCATTCACATAGGGCGTATTTATTGAATAGGTAGTACATCTACTCCATGCCAGGCCTTTTGCTACGGCACTGGAAGAGAAATTGTGTTAGAAGATGTTTGAGGTCTTTTCCAAGCTAAATTTTATTCCGAGAATCACTTAAAATGCAACTTAAATGTGAAATTATCAAAAATTTTAATGAGCTTACATGAGCAGTATAGTTATACTAAATTCAGATGTACATTTTTTCTCCCCATTAGAGATAATAGTAATAGCTAACACTTATATATCACTTACCATGTGCCCAGTGCTGTTTTAAGTGCTTTATCTGCATTAATTTATTTAATATTCATAATAACCCCTTGAGGTAAATACTAATGCTATCCTCATTTTTAATTTACAATGAAGAAACAGAACCAAAGAATTTAGGTAATTTGCCCAAGGTTACCCAGCTAGTATGTGGCAGAAACAGGATTCAAATGCTCATGATATTGCCTAGAGCCTGGGCTTTAATCAGATGGCTAATAGCACATAAGGGCCTACAGAGAAGTTGGTGGAAGACACCAGAACCTACAATGGTTAGATGTTCTAACCATTCAAGTTCCATGGTAAAAGATCTTAAGATGAAGTGGCATATGAATAAAGGAAAGAAAGTAGCAGATTATAGGATACTAGTAACCAAGAAGATTTTACATTTCAAATTAGATGTCAGAATAAAATGGAGACTCTAGAGCTGGGTGTTAAGTCACCAAGCTGACTTGAAAGAAGACAATTTTACTTTTCTCTTTTTTTTTAAAGTAATGGGTTCTATCATTAAAGATTAAAAATGCCTCTAGAATAAGCAATAACTATAGTCCCTCTTCAAGGTAAGTGATACTGTGAATAAAGAAGGTAGTACATTAAGAGAAGAGTCCATTAGGCCTTCCTGATTTTCTTTATAATATCTGACCCTATTTCCACAGCTCTTCAAGACTCCTCTATAGGCCACACTTTAACCCACAGCCAGCCTTTCTATGGCCTCCCCTACCTTCCCAGGAAGCTTTCCTGCCCTCCCTCCTTTTATCCAAATTGGATTCATCCTCTAATCCCACTTCTTAGTAAGTTTTACCCTCAGATTCTCCAGATAAGATGCATTGCTCTTTTTGTTCCTCTCCTGGTATTTAATTATATGTAGTTTTATGTTATTCTATAACAATGTGTTATGTGTTCCTTCAGGCTCCCTTCCTAGACTGGAAATCCTTTTCTATCCTATCCTAAATATATACAGAACAAGCATAACGTTGGCCATCTAGTCTTACCAAATAATTCCATTTAGGCATCACCTATCTGATATTGTCAGGAAATAAGGTTTTTCAGTATATTGAATATCATCAGGTATTATTTTGTTTAACATTTGGTTAGCTCGTTGAATATCACCAAAATAAAAGCAAATATTTATTAAACATGTTTATAAATATGTAGGATTACATTAAATGCTGAAAATACCATAATGAACAAAAGCAGACAACATATGATAGTGTCTAGATACATATCTGTTGAAAAGATTTCTAATCCTAATACAGTGGTTTTCAACTGCATGTTTTCAACATTCTGATGATGGCAGACATATTTGAGATGCATTCCCTTCTATGTCTCCTCCTTTAGTTCTAGCTATAACTTCATTTCTTTCATTAAGGAAAGCCCATCATAATGCAAGCAAGAATGACATTATAATTGGGATTATGTAGAATAATCTCAGTTATTTTTAATGCAAATAGTTGGAGAATTCCAAAACTTCCAATATTAATATTAGCAAATTACTAGTAAAGCACCAATACCTAATTGGGATGAAGAAGTGTATCTGTAAAATGTGGTCAAATACCACTAATATAAATGAAGTGGGCCACTAGCTCCCAGTACCTATTTAAATTAAATTTCTTCCAGGGAAATCATTAATCATATGAATTCCTTCATAACATCTTCAATTTCATCCATTTTATTTTATTTTTTATTTTTTTTAAAGATTTTATTTATTGAGCGAGAGAGAGCAAGCAGGAGGAGGGGCAGAGGGGGAGGGAGAGAGAGAATCTTAAGAAGACTCTACACTGAGCACAGAGCCCAATGCGGGGCTCAGTCTCATGACCCTGAGATCATGACCTGAGCTGAAATCAAGAGTTGGACGCTCAGCCGACTGAGCCACCCAGGCACCCCAATGCTATTTTAAAATCTTATATTTTTTTCAAATTCTACACTTATAAGAAGACTTCTTGGCCTAAGCTTGCTATTTTATAATCTTATAATAAAATCTGAACCCCCACAGTACTTAAGTATAAAAGTGTACTTGCAATCACTCTTAATGCTTAAAGGCTGACATCATTGATTGATTCATTCATTTATTTAGTGCCTGCCATGTCCTTAAAATTGTTCCTTAATTGCTTTATGATTGCATATTTTTGTCTTCACTTTAACAATTTTGATTTACTCTAGGATCCCCATATTGACTAATGCAGTGTTTACAATATGTGTTGAATTGAAGAATTACTACTATGTTATATAAATGCTCAAGTTATTTTTTCCTCTTAGCTATGGACATGTCATTTTGTTTAATATATAATATTTTCCTGGGTCATCACTCAATCATTTCATCTTTATTCTTGTTGAGGCAGGTTCACTAAAGAAAATCAGAAACCCATGAAGGGTTTTCAGTAAGTCTATATCAGCCATGAGGCTAGAGCAATAAGTTCACCTCAGAGACAGGGAACTCTAGGGATTTGTAGAGTTCGGCTTCATTTGAGAGACCCAAGGCACTATGCAACTTTATTGACACCACCCTTGGGGAAGCAATTCACTGGACAGCTCAGGCAAAGGAACTTCATGGGGAGACAGAGTCAATCACAGCCTGATGTGGACCAGGGGACCTTTGAAATATTAGGCCAGGTGAACTATAAAGAAGACTTTCAGCTCAGATCCAGCAAAGGCACAGGAGTAATGGGAAGAAGAGTGGGAATCCAATCTTACTCTCTCCTTACCCAATCTTTTTCATTTGTTTTGGTAACTTTCACTTTCATTCATTTCCATAGCTTACTTTTAGTCTTTCCTGCCTTTTATTTGGAGGAGATGATTATTATATGAACTATAGAAATTGCAATTCTTGACTCTACATAAAAGTGTATTAGTTTATAAAATACTTTCATAAATATCATTCATTCATCCAACAAATATGTATTGAGCATCAAATTCAATGCCACACCACTGGGATATGAACAAGATAAGGTCCCAACCTTCAAAGAACTTATAGTTAAGGGAAGAAGGCAAAATCCTAAACAAGTGAGCAGCATTGAGGTAAAGATGCTATGATAGAAAGTGGTAATAGGAAATAGAAAGGAGACCTGGGTAGGAAGATGATGGGTGACGCTGGGTCACAGAAAGTTTTTGTTTGCCTACACGGTATTTTTTAAATTGAGATGACATTTTAAGACAAAAATAAAAGATATCCAGCTTCTCTTAATACAATAGAAGGTCTGGAAAGCTGGGCTCTCATATCCACAAGGTCACAATCAACTCCAGTGACATAAAGCTACCTTTTGTAAACATGGCAATGATTTCTACACTGCAAATCACTCTGACACAGTGTATGCATGGTATTACTACATAACCCAGCTAGGTTCAGCCAGCCTCTGAGCTAGAGGAGAGGAAGATAGGCATGACAACATTGTATACCATGCAAAGAAATGTGGGATTTACTGTGAAGGCAACAAGTGTAACTAGAAAGATTTAAGTAAGAGAGGGTCATAATCTGATCGGAGTCTTAGAATGGTCACTGTGGTGTCTGTGTGGGGGATAGATTGGAAGGGGTCAAGACCAAAGGTGAGAAAATCTGAGGATGTTATAATATTCTATTCAAGAGATGACAAAAGCCTTAACTAAAGAAATAGTAGTGAAGATGGAGAGGGAGATGGACAGAATGTGGTTATTTAATGGAATTGGATGGTGATAGGGGAAGAGAGAAATGGAAGAATGAATCCAAGATTTCACATTCAGCTTGGTATACAGGGATATCACTCATTAATATGTGGATGGTTGCAACATTCTACATATTCTTCTGCAATGTGCCCTTACTGCTCCCTCATTAAGAGGTGGAGTCAAGGGGCGCCTGGGTGGCTCAGTTGTTAAGCGTCTGCCTTCGGCTCAGGTCATGATCCCAAGGTCCTGGGATCAAGCCCCGCATCGGGCTCCCTGCTCGGCAGGAAGCCTGCTTCTTCCTCTCCCACTCCCCCCCTGCTTGTGTGCCCTCTCTTGCTGTCTCTCTCTCTCTCTGTCAAATAAATAAAATCTTAAAAAAAAAAAAGAAGTGGAGTCAAATTCCCCTGCCCTTGAATCTACCAGCCTTAGTGACTTCCTGTAACCAACAGAATGCAAAGGAAGTGATCCTGCATGACTGCAGAGGCTAGGTCATAAAAGAACATACTAGTTCCACTTAGTTCTCTTGTAACACTTAACTTCCTAGTCCCTCCATCTGGGAATGCTCCCTCTTAGAAACCAGCCAGCATACTGTAAAAGATGGAGGATACACATGAAGGATACATGTAAGCACTCTGGTCAACAGCCCCAAATGAGCCTACCCTTCAAGTCCTTCCTGCCACAGTGTCAAACATGTGAGTTAATAAACCTCCAGAGCATTCTAGTCCCCAGCTGCTCAAGTCATCCCAGCTGTTTGAGTCTTCAGAGCTGATGACATCAGGTACAAAGAAAGCACTTCTGCTCTGCTTTGTCTGTCTACACTCCAGATGCTCCATCTTGGGACATTTTCTTTCAGAACCCAGGTGGTATGCAGTGAGAAGCCCAAGCCATATCATGTATTGACTCCAGTCAGTTGCCTCAGTGAAGAACAGCCTTTGAATCACCACAGCCATCCCATGAGACATTGAGTGAAGAAGCCTCCAGATAATTCCAGCCTCTAACCATGAGTTACCTCCAGCTGTTTGTGTGTTCCAGCTGAGACCCCATACATTTTGGAGCAGAGACAAACTTTCCTCACTTTACCCTATCTGAATTCTTGACCTATAAATCTGAATATAAATTGATAGTTGTTTATAGCACTAAGTTCGGAACAGGGATATATAGTCAAAACTCAGTAATTGTTGGCTACTTTTAAAGTCACTATTATTTTCTTTTTACAGCTGACCATTAAAACTGTGTGTTTATAACTCAGAAGTGAAGTCTGTCTGAATAAAGATAAACATATAAATATATGAGTGATTGTCAAATAAGCCTTTTTCATATAAGTCTTAATTTTCATGATTAAGATTATTTTTACATGGAAGTAGATAAAGTAATCCAGGCAGTATGTAGAATGCAGAGAAGGAAATTAAGAATTTTGAGAATCCCAAAGGTTAGGGAGAAAAGAAAAGACAGAATGGAAACAAAAATTAGAGTGGTAAGAAGATCAGGGAAGAATCGTAACATGGAAATCAAAGTTGAAACAGTTTATTTAGGAGCATTGTAATCCTCACTAAAAAATAACTGTAGAGAATGTAATTATGATCTTTCAAAAATATCTGTTGAATTTTAGTAACTAGGATGAGGGAGAAAGTGGGAGATACATAACTGAAAACAAAAATTGAAACTAGTCAAAAAAAAAAACGAAAAAACCTTGGCTAAAATTAAAAAAAAAGTCTCCTTCAAACACAGGACCTTGCAGTAGACAGCAAGAGCAAGAATGGGATTTTTAGGTCTGTTTTATAGATGCATAAGTCTCAAGTATGTCCTGTGCTGTAAGGACGTGGCCAATAGAGAGAGAGGTTGAACATATAGAAGAGAGAGGGGAAAACTTGAAAAAAGAAATGCAAATATAATTTATTTTAAGTTGAAGAGAATAAAATGTAGCAATTTATTTCAGATCTATTTCAGATTACACATCTCTTTTCTGTGCTGGAATTACTACTCCGGATTCCTAAATAGTAGGCCAGTTTTCTTTCTATGAGGCCATAGGTGCACTTCTCAAATAAAGAAATGAATAAACAAATAGTCCATTTATAAAATTCTTCACATTTTATCAATTTCTGATAATACAGTGGGATAAAATGATATTATAATGGCATTGTGTTGGGTTTGAATTTGGAATAACTTCCAAAATCTCACTCCTGATTGTTGGTATGGCTTTCAATAATTAAATTTTTTTCAAGGTGTATTGTTAACTACAGTTAAGTAAAAAAAAAAAAAAAAAACAAAGTTCTTAAATAGTACGTCTAATCTAATTCCATTACGTATTTATATGGATATATACACATATACACCACACGCATGTAGTCATGCATAAAATACATATTGACATATACATATACACATATTTATGTTTTTGTGTGTGATGTGAGAGAAATGTTTGGAATAACCTGTTCTGATATGTTACTAGGGATTTTCTCTGGATGATGTGATTATAGATCTATCTTTGCTCTTTTTGCTTTTCTATTTTATATAATGGGCAGGTATTAATTTTGTAATAAAAGATTAGCTTTCATAATAACAAAAATAATACTTTCTTTAAAAGGTCTTAATTTTCATGATTAAGATTATTTTTACACTCTCCCTTAAATCAGAGAAATTAAAATAGTTTTTCCAAAAAAACATATTTTGTCTTTTAATTAAGGACAGACTGCTTTGGATGAGATCATTATTTCCATAAGCATATTGAATTTACCTCACCTATTCAATAAAAAGAACACTGTTCTTAATACTCATATTTACCTTACCTAAAGGACACAAAAATACTGATACAAAGGGGCACATGCACCACAACGTTTATAGCAGCATTATCAACAATAGCCAGATTATGGAAAGAGCCCAAATGTCCATCGACTGATGAATGGATAAAGAAGATGTGGTATATATATACAATGAAATATTACTCAGCCATCAAAAATAATGAAATCTTGCCATTTGCAACAACGTGGATGGAGCTAGAGTGTATTACACTAAGTGAAATAAATCAGAAAGACAAATACCGTATGATTTCACTCATATGTGAATTTAAGAAACAAAACAGATGAACATAGGAGAAGGGGAAAAAAAAAAAAGAGAGAGGGAGGCAAACCATAAGAGGTTCCTAACTATAGAGAACTAACTGAGGGTTGCTGGAGGGGATGGGGGAGGAAGAGGGGCTAAATGGGTGATGGGTATTAAGAAGGGTACTTGTGATGAACACTAGGTGTTATATGTAAGTGATGAATCACTAAATTCTACTCTTCTACTCTAAATTCTACGAAACCAATATTACACTGTATGTTAACTACAATTTAAATAAAAATGTAAAAAAACCCACTCATTTATCTATAAGAGCAATATTGCAGAAAAGAATGCAGGTACAGAAAGGGCCTCTTAATAGATTTGCTGATATATGCAATAAAATGCCTGTGAGCTACAATAAAATTGGGAAAACATCAGGAGAAATTTATTTTCTTATAATTTTCTTGAGGAACACTATTATTTTCTTGTTTAGCTTAGTTTAGTTCTTTCTCTAAGCTGTGGGTAACAAATGGAACATATCCTTACTTTTACTGTTGCATAATTAAGATAGTTTGAATGAATCAATGAGAAAGAATTAACAGAAGAAAATGTAGCTCCTTAAACTTTAAGGAACTTCAAATCTTCTACCGCAAAGGAATGTTCAAAATGTGATCAGGCAAGGTGTGAAATATATTCAGGTAATATTTATCAGTCAGAGAAGTGTAAAGGAACAGTTTTCTCAAAGTCCTGACAGTCCTACTTTTTAAGATGTCTTTCAAAAGAGAGACTTGAATGGACAGAACATTCTGAAGAAAACAAAATAGGCAACAAGTACTCCTCAGCTAATATACTATCTTCAGTTTAGTTCTTTAAAACATGCCCTGAACTGTCAGCTAGAGAGCGATCAACATCAATTACTGCAAATATTTTAGATTCATAATTTTTCAAAGCAGGATTTTGTGAGTCACCTAAGTGCCTTGTAACTTCATATGACTGATGCCAGGCACAGTCTTGATTGTCATCAAAATTTTGGTGGACTCTTAAATCCGTTCATTCATTTTACAGGCATCAGGAAAAGTATGCTGTGTACTACCTTTATCGAGAGATTGTTTTGAAATGATTAAAGAAGAAAAGACTGCACTCCTGAGATGGTGAGACACTTTACTTTAAAATGTATGTAATCTTTCGGGGTGCCTGGGTGGTGCAGTCAGTTGAGTGTCCGACTCTTGGTTTCAGCTCAGGTCATGATCTCAGAGTTGTGAGATCGAGCCCCACGTCAGGCTTAGAGCAGAGTCTGCTTAAGATGCTCTCTCCCTCTTCCTCTGCCTGTCCCCCACCCTGTGCTCACTCTCTCTCTCTCTTTCTCTCTCTCTCTCTCTCTCTCTCTCTCTCTCTAAAATAAATAAATCTTAAAAAAAAAAAAGGTATATAATCTTTTAAAGGGTACCCAGGTATAGTTAGTGAACGATCAGGTAGATCCCAGCCAGCTGCTGCCGCCAACCTAATTATGACCTGTGGGGACCAGTGAGGGTTCTGATTTACCATTCTCAGTGTAGGGGCTTCTTAAACCCAAACCTGACCTTCCGTTCATCTTCAGTTGCTTCCGTTCCCCCCGCCCCACCCTCACCCCTTCATGGTTGGACAGTCTCAGATAGTTTCTTACAACCCTGGGACACAACCAGAAAACCCGAGTTCTCCAGAGGAATTCCAGGAAAGGCCCATCCTGTGTGTAAGGTTGTGATTGAGATGCTTCAGGTTTATCTTAATTCTAGAAAAATCCCATCTCAAAGTGGATACTAAATCTTTATAGAAGGGGTATGACCACAGTCTTTCCCAGTTATAATTTATGACAAAAATAGAATCTAAGTTCTGGGATGACATAAAAAAGCAGGTAAGACTTTTCCATTGAATTTTTGGTTGTTCTGTGAAGTGTTTTAATAGCATCTTCTGCTCGCCTCATTTGTACCTGCAAATACTGTATAAAATCCAATTTGAAATGTATGTAGTAACATGAAGTTCGTGAAGTAACACTGAGACACATGTCAAGTAAGAAACAGTCTCAGAGTATAATATCCTATGTTACTTTAATTAATATGCACAACCGTCTCTTGGATTACTGTAGGAAAGCATGACAAACAGCACATACGAAATTTAAATCAACTCTAGATATTGGTTCCAATTTTCTTTCCTTAATGATTTTTTCAAACCTAAAACTCTCTTTATACATGTATATATAAACCTTGTGTTGGAAATACTCCAAGGTGGCATAATTGACTGACTTAAATTTCATCTCTTATCCCTAAATTTCCCGCCTCGGGTAAAATGCTAATACTTAGGAGATTGCTTAAAAGGCAGGATACAGGGAAGATAAGACTGGAGGCATAAGTCTGCATAAGCCACAAATTAATTCATCAATCTTCAGAAACAGAAAGCTGATGCTAATAGTAATTGAATTGATAGGCTTCTCAATTTTTTTTTAAAGAAAACAAGATATAAATTAAGTATACATGTGATTTCAAAGTTTCAAATAATATAGATGTCAGTGAGGCCATGGTATTATATGAATGAATATTATGTTCATATTGAATATGTTTTCACTTTTAAAAAATATATTGGTTTAGAACATCTCTGTGAAAGGAAGCCAGTTGTTTTCTGTGCTCTCAGTTTCAAAGAAAGATCTACTTCAGCAAAAATCCCTTTTGTTCTGAATTACACCTCAAGAAATGATTAAGTTGGTATGTTAACACTTATCATTTTGCCTTTTTTAAATTATCAATATAAAACTTGATAAACACTCTCTTCTGTCTTACTTTTTGTGCATCTACATTCCTACTACCTAAGTATTATTTACACACTTAGTACTTTGTATATGTTCTCTTTGTTCTAACTTCCATTTAAATAAAAATAAATTCTTTTTAAGACGATTGCAAATTTTTGGCTTCATATTGTTGCAATTTAGCAATCTTCTGGTTCTGCATGGACTCTAAAAAGGAACCTGATAGCCGTTCTTGAGTGTTTGCCTATGTTTCCACAAGCAACATACACTTATTCATATCCACAAATAATCTGAACTAATGGAACATTAAAAAAATAGAATAATTTACTGATTAGGATGACTCACTTCCAGTAAAAGCAAACCTCTTAGTGAGAACATGAAAGCTATATTAAATATCTGAGGGTGTTTGCCATTGTTTCTTGGTCCTGTTGGTCGGTAGTGACTGGACACAGTTGGTCTGTAAATAAGAATTGCTTATTTATCACATTTATTTCATAACAACCTGCTGTGGGGATGATCAGTGCTATCCCATAATCTCTGTTTCTTGACAATTTAAAATATTATAAGCCTTTTTTATGATTCCTATCCACTTAGTTTTAAGAGCATATGACTCATTATACTGTTTGTGTAATATATGCATAATGATTTTGGAAGCAAAGCGATCATTCTTGATTCAGAAAGAACATGAAATTTCTAGCAGGTTGTAATGTGCTGAGCCTTATTTTCCAGTGCAAATAATGAGTCATGGATCAAAATGGATGATAAGAGTAGATAATTAAGAAAGTACAATAAGGAAGTCAACTTAGATCATCATCTGGCCCTTTAGAGAAGAAAAAAGATTAAAAAATCTTATTTTCTAGACACATCTCAGGCCACACACCCTACAGCTACCACTGAACTTCTCATTCTTTCTTGAATAACCCAAACCCTTATACAATGCTGCACCCTTTGTACATGTGGATACTTTGTTCAGAACATCCTTCTACTCCAGGGGCACCTGGGTGGCTCAGTCAGTTAAGCCTTAAACTCTTGATTTTGGCTCAGGTCATGAGCTCAGGGTTGTGAGATCCAGCCCCGTGTCGGACTCTGTGCTGAGCATGGAACCTGTTTAAGATTCTTTCTTTCCCTCTCCCCCTTCCCCTACTTCCTCTCCCCACCTCTAGAAAAAAAAAATATATATATATCCTTCTTCACTATGTCTGTTACTTGACAAAATACCTCTTCCTATAGGATTGGGTTCAAATGCTCCCTCTTCTGAAATGTCTTCCCAGAATCTTCTGGGCTTTCACAAGGCGTGGTTAATACACTGTTTTCTGCTCTATTAAAAATTAATTATACTAATAATTAATGTAATAGATAAATAACATTCATTGTCAGCATACACCCCCAAACAAACAAGAGGCTTAGCATGTCCCTTTTCCCAGTCTTCACACAACCTGAGATGGTGAAAGGATCTTTTATTTTTAACTTCAGGGTTTTTTTCTTTACAGTATATTTTGGCTATTTCATTCTATTGGTTTATTTGCCCACATTGGTCCTATATCCAACTTCATCTTGGATTCATTCTCTGTTTTGCTGAACTGTGTTCTTCAGTAGTTTTTTTAGAAATGATTCATAGGTAGTAAATTCTCTAAGTCTTTGCATATCTAAAAATGCAAATCTTTATTTTGCCCTCCCACATGAGGTGGTTTGGCTGGGTAAAGAACTGCAGGTTAATGTTTTTTCTTTCAGAACTTTGATGATATTTCTCTGTTGTCAACTTGTATCCAGTATTGCTGATTTTAATTAGAAGAAAACGCTTTCATAGGCAATCTGATTTTTTCTCTTGAGAAACTTCAAGGATTTTATCTTTATGTTTCGCATTCTAAAACTACATTAGGGTGTGTCAAAATGTAGGTAGAGGCTTTTTATTCATGCTACTCAGAAACTTTTTGGATCCTTTCAATATTTTGAATGACTCACTTGCATGGTTAAGTTTCTTCAATTAGTTTGTAGTTTGGGGTTGCTATTTATATTTGTGGTTGGCTATTTTTATCATAATAGGATTGTTGGAATGTGTTTTATCAGGTCAAATGAGAACCTCTTTTGCAGTAAGCAACATTAAATTCTGAATATAGAAGACTGCCTTGGATGTTTGGGAGGAGGGTCGGGCTGGGAAAATTTGCAAGGTGTACAAACAACTTTGATGTAGGGTGTGAGGGCTCCTCAGCCCTGCTGGTTGTTACACCTTATCTGGCACACTGCCCTGGGAGTGTCCCGTGTCAGAACTCCCATTTCAGAGTGTCCCATTCCCAAATTTTTCCTGTGGACAAAGGGAATAAGTGGTTCTCCTTCCTTCCCCGTCTTTGCTGTGGATTTGGAAGTTCCAAGTTAGCTCAGGCTCTACTTTCCTTCATCTCCGACCCCAACCTTCATACAAGTACTCTCCTAAGGAGGTAACCCACTCTGTATATGAAACAGTCACCCAGGCTTTATCTTGGGGAAACACAGCTGCTGCCAACTGCTTTTGGAGGGTGGGGAGGAGGCAGCCCGCTGGCACAGATTATCCAAATAAAGTCTTTAATTAATTGCCCTAACTGCCCTCAGGGGCCCCTCCCTCTCTGATTTGTTCAATCTGAGCATGATATTTCCCCTAGTTTCTTTAAGAAATGCCAAAATAGGGGCGCCTGGGAGGCTCAGTCGTTAAGCATCTGCCATAGGCTCAGGTCATGATCCCACGGTCCTGGGATCAAGACCAGCATCAGGCTCCCTGCTCCGTGGGGGGCCTGCTTCTCCCTCTCCCACTCCCCCTGCTTGTGTTCCCTCTCTTGCTGTGTCTCTCTCTGTCAAATAAATAAAATCTTTAAAAAAAAAAAAATGCTAAAATAGTGTAGAGCCTTCTCCAGCTACAGCCTTTATTTTTTAGTTCTCTTTTATGGTTTCTCCAGCTAGATGGTCCTATCTGCTCTTTCCCATCAAGAAATTCTTCAAAATTTCTGGTGTGCTGAGTTTATCCTTTTTTTTACTTAGGGTGTATTATGGATGTATTATCTAGTAAAATATTTTCTGTAATTTCTATGTATTTTGGTAGAGTTTCTGCAATTCCAACAGACACAAAAAAGGTAGCTAGAGCATGTTTTGGTTCTTAACTTCCACGAATGTATTGCACTGTACACTGGGGTAATTGTTCTTTGTTCATGTAAGTCTCCTCTGCTGTAAAATGACTCCTGGATGGCAGCACAGTCATCCCCAGTGCCTAGGCCAGGTGTCTGTAAGTGGAGAGGCTACATGAACAAGAGCACAGAAATAGAAAAACACAAGTGTTCATGGAAGAGAGAATTCTGATTTTTTTCTTTTAATGGAAAACAATAGAAACTGGTGGGAATGATAGAAGGGAGAGGGGTGTATTTGGAGCAAACAAAACTCTGGAATAATGGAAGACTACTTTTTATGTGGCATTTAGATTATTCTTAATCTTTTTCTGAGCCTCAGCTCTCCCATTTGGGAAAAAGAACATAGCTATAAGATGGCTAAGATTATTTTCCTGTTTAATCACTGTGTGATTCTATGAATTAGATATTAGAACGCAATAGACTTTACCAGACCGCTGATCTCCCCCCAGCACCCTCCAGATAGAAACCATATGGTGTGCACTCATCCTAAAATGAGCAGGACCAGACTTCAGTAAAATAATGAAGAATTTACTCTTTTCTGTGATTTACAAGCAGCTCTCTTTTCCTTTCAGACACTTCTCCACTACCATCCTTAATTTTCCCTCTTTCAACCACCATTTCCCAGTGATTTACTTTGTGGCTTATTCTGCAAATCTCTGATAAGGCATTAACTGATAAGGAGAGTATTAGCCGGTAAGGGCTGAGAGCAGATGCTTTATAGAGTTATATACAGTTTCTTGAGGCAGCATTTAATTAAAAGCATTATTTTTTATTTTTCAAGATTTTTTTCAGTTGTAAGGAGAAAAAGTAACATATAAATCACGTGGTTGAACAAATTTGCCATCAAAGATAAAGATAAACATACAAAGATAAAGATACACACACACATACACACATGTACATGTATATATATATTTAGATCCTTGGAGCCTCCTGCAATGGCTCCTGATTCTATGGCATGATTACCTAAATTAAAAACATAATTAATTGCCTATTGCAAAAGTTCTAAAATGCTTAAAAAGATAAAATCATACTAGTAAAATGATATACAGTGACATTGATATATGAGCACAGGCATACTCCTGAGCACCTTCTCAAATTCTACTCCTGGATCAGCCAGCCACCTCTCTCTTGCCTCACTATCAACTTTCGGTCTATAGCAAATCATAACTTTTTTTTTAAGATTTTTTATTTATGTATTTATTATTTTTAGAGAAAGAGAGCATGAGCGGGGGAAGGGGTGGGGGGGGAGAGAGAGAGAGAGAGAATATTTCAGACTCTGCACTGTGTACAGAGCCTGACGTGGGGCTCCATCCCACAACGCTGAGATCATGACCTAAGCCAAACCAAGAGTCGGAAGGTCAACTGACTGCACCACCCAGGTGCCCCTAACTTTTTTTTAATAGTCTTACACTTCTTCACTGAAAATGTGGGTTTTTTTCCCAGTTGAAGCTAAAATGACTTGTTTCTGATTCTTTACATCCACACAGATGTCAAAATATTTCCACATACTTCTGCCAGGATTCTTCAGTCTTAAATTGGAGCTAGAAAGTTCTAGGGTGAAGACTAGTCAGCATAAAATTTTTTTTGTAAAAGATACATGTACAGTAGTTGATAGCATTAAAATTTCCTTGATATAGGGATGCCTGGGTGGCTCAGTCGTTAAGCATCTGCCTTTGGCTCAGGTCATGATCCCAGGGTCCTGGAATCTAGTCCCACATCGGGCTCCTTGCTCAGTGAGGAGCCTGCTTCTCCTTCTCCCTCTGCTGCTCCCCCTACTTGTGCTCTCTCTGACAAATAAATAAATAAAAATCTTTAAAAAAAAAAATTTCCTTGATATAGAGCAAATTCAAACAGACCTAGCCCTTGATTTCTATAATGCACAATGTAAGAGAGATCTTGTTGATTCATACTTAAATGACTTAAAAATAAAAAAAATCAGTTGAATAAATAAATATTTAGCACCCATATTTTGTGTGAGGAGAGAAATTATTCACCAATATTAGCATTTCTCAAAATGAGGTTGCTATATTCAAGAAAAGTTTCTACAAAAATCTTTAATTGTGAGTTTTCAATTTAATCACAGTTTAAAAAACAATCCACACACCCAAAATGGTTAGAAGTTACAGAGTGAGACGACTGAGTAATGCTGAGGATGCAGAGTGACACCTGGGTGGCTCAGTCGGTTAAGCGTCTGCCTTCAGCTCAGGTCATGATCCCAGGGTCCTGGGATCAAGCCCCACATAGGGCTCTCTGCTCAGTGGGGAGCCTGCTTCTCCCTCTCCCACTCCCCCCTGCTCGTGATCTCTCTCTCTCTCTCCCTCAAATAAATAAACAAAATATTAAAATTAAAAAGTGCTGAGGATGCAGAGCAACTGAAATTCTTATGCAGTGCTAGTGAGAGCTAAAACGACACAATGGCAGTATCTACTAAGGCTTAATATATACACAGTCGATGCAGTCAACTCTGCTCTTAGGTATTTATCCACGTACCTCCCAGAAGTGCAAACATTTAGGCCTCAAAATACGCTCCCAAGAAATTTATATTAGCATCACTTATAATAGCCCCAGTTTGGAATGAAGCAGGGCAAATGCAAGACCAGGTAAGAATCATGAAATTGAGATATGTTTCAAATAACCATGTAGCACCATTATTAAATGCATGAATCACTCTGTTTATTGTACAACTTTATCACACAAGTTAGTCACACAAGAAATTTAGAAGTGGGAATTAACGAAGCACTTGGAAGAGGGTATGGGAAGCAGGCATCACAGTGCCAGCCGCGAGGCACAAATGTGGTCCTGTGACAGGCATTGGCTTGGATTGCAGTCAGGTTGCCTTTTGGGCTGACAGAGCCTCCAGAAGTCTGGCTGGAGCCATGCAGTAGCTCAAAGACCAGCCATGTTCTACATGTAGAGCATGGCTGGTCTTTGAGCTGCTGCTAGGCAGCTGCTTCTTTGAGGGGGTCCGTGTAGCTGGGTGTAATGGTTATGCCTGAATCCATAGGGCCTCACCGAAGTCTTTCTGCAAACGTTGGCAAACTAGTGTAGCTTATCTATTGGGGCACTTTAAGTCCTGTGGCAGGTGTAGACAAACAACTACTACAAAAGTTCACATTGGCCACTGTGATTTCCTTTTGTCTTACTCTTAGTTTATTCTCTTTTATGAGTAGGATTTTACATACAAAGTATGTGACATGGAAAGAATCTAAATGCCCAGCAACAGTAGAATAAATTCTGAAACAGCCATGTAATGGAATACTCCAAAGCAATGAAAAAAATGAATTGCCTCTAGATGCTGCAACATGGATGAATCTCACAATAAGTTGAATAAAAAAAGCCAGACACAGAAGAGTATATACTGTAAGATTCATTTATAAAAGGGTAAAAAAAAAAAAAAAAGCAAGCAAAACTAACTATAATCAGAGGACTGGTTACCTTTTCAAAGGGTCTATTGATTGAGAGAAGGCACAAGGAAGACTTCTGGGGTGCTTTTATTAATCCATATCTTGACCTGGAGTTGAAATTAACCTCTAGGAAGAAGGCTCCAACTGCCCAAGATCTGGATGCATAGGCACTATTCACCCACTGTGCTCCCTCTCAAGTTTATGTCATTATAGCAGATATAGTAGGTGCTCCACCCATACCCTTTTGGATCTTCCTTATAAGTCTTGTGCTTCCTTGTGAGTCCCTCAGCTTCTGTATATTGCACTTTTGACAGCACAGAGCTGTAATCTTCAGAAGACTGCTCTTGGGTTACTGGGGCCCCTTTGGCCATACCTGTATAAAGCTGGAGGTGCCAGGGAGCTTGTTTCTCCCACAGGGCAGGTTATGGTCAATGACTGGTGAGGAATAGTGAAAGCCCCGTTCCTTTCCCTGAAGACAAGACAAGCTCTGAAATATAATGTCCTCTGCCATAGCTCCCTGTAGGATCAGGCTGAGGCTAGGACTTGACCTAAAACTGCTCCCTTGCTTAACTTCTTTCCCTTTCCTGTCTGGCTTCCCCTGTGCCTCTATTGGCTTTTTCTGGAAGTACTGCCTTAACAAATCTCATGCTCACAAATTTTTGTCAAAGTCATCCTCTGAGAATCAGACCTAATGAGAATCAGACCCAAAGTGGCCATACTGGAAATCCAGTATTGTATGGATGTAGCTTTCTTTCCCCTACTGCCCTTCAAAATACTTACCACCATTTTTCTTATGGCCTAGAATTTATACCCCAAACAGTTCCTTTTAGGGATTAAGGTCTTGAAAGGCTTCCACTTATTGAATGGAGACACAATCTGGGAGGCATGTTTATGAAACATCTATCAATGACTTGCATTTTAGCAAAATGCAGTAAGATTAGCAAAGCAGTCATCTGACAAGTCCCTCAGCCACCAGGAGATCCACCAGACGCTGTGATTATGGGGGCAAGAAACAATGTTCAGGAAAGGTCCCAAGCACAAGCCTCGCCTGGAAAGGAGAACTGATTAGGGCATGAGGGACACATTCCTTAGGCCAGATTTTGATCACCTGGCCACAGGAAGGGAAGAAAGAAGACTCAAAACAGAAAGTTTTGAGCAGAAGATGATTCAATTTCATGAGTTTTATGTAGGACAAATCCTGATCTGATTAATGTTTATTAATTCTATGTATAACCAATGGAATGAAAGCATGTTATGATTTAATAAGCCAGAGGGACTTACACTATTTTTAAGTGGTTGAGAATAGGGAAATTACTACCAGTCCCACATGAAACCCAGGTGACTTCATGAATTGAGTGAGATTTCAGGAGATTGCTTCGTAAGAGTTAGTATAGTTATGCAGTGGGAAAGCACATTAATACTACTTATTCCAATTAAAACAGCTGATCAAATATTTTTTTGCCCAAAATCCATTTTAGAGTTTAATAATATGAACAGCTGGTGGTATGAGCTTTATAATTAATTACAGAGTGAGTCAGTAAATATAAAATTATGTAGCATTTCAGATGGAAATTTCAAAAATGATGTATTTTAAATTTTATATTTCCCAATTTCAATGTACTTGTATCTAAAATAATCTTAAATTGACCTTTTTAAACAGCTTGTGCAAAAAAGAAAGGTGATAGGGCGCCTGGGTGGCTCAGTTGGTTAAGCGACTGCCTTTGGCTCAGGTCATGATCCTGGAGTCCCTGGATCGAGTCCCGCATCGGGCTCCCTGCTCGGCAGGGAGTCTGCTTCTCCCTCTGACCCTCCCCCCTCTCATGTACTCGCTCTCTCTCATTCTCTCTCTCTCAAATAAATAAATAAAATCTTTAAAAAAAAAAAAAGAAAGGTGATAAATATTGCATGATTGCCTTAATTGGAATAAATGGTAGTCAAAATTACCAAAAGAAACTGTGACACAAAATGAGGTGAATAAAACAAAACAAAAAAAAATGTGTATAACATAAAAATGTGCATAGAGAAAAGGCTAGAATGCCTTTATTATCTTTGCATTATTTTCTTTGTTTTATAAATGGATAAGTCATCAAAGAGCTTGTGAAGTTGACAAAGGTCACCTACAATGAGATTGATTCCTTATCAACAGCTGTCTCCATGATGGCCTCTATTAGGATTTGAGAACTTTGCAGCTTCCACACTAGCGCATTCTGTAACATGAAACCTATGTCTTTAACTTTTCAGAAGTAATTTTTTAAGGAGACATCTCTAGGAAAAAAACTTCTCTCTATATACATATACACAGATAAATATTATCTATCTGTAGATATAGATACAAAGATATACATAGAAAGGATTCATAACCGGTGAAGTAACAGTAAACTGATAACAGGCAGAGAAGTTGGAGCCTGCCTTCTGACCATGGATGTCTGCCTTTGTTTACGTAGTTGAGAAAAAAATGAGAAAGTCTATAGGCAATAGGTAATACATAGAAAGATAGAATGTTCGGGATTTTTTTTTTTTTTTGCTAACTGCTTTGTCAATTGTGATCTTTCTGATGTTTCTTAACCCTTATTTAGAGGTTCCCAAAGTTTTTGGTTCATGTTTCCCTGAGGTCTCAGTAAATTTTTCACCCTGCTTCTAGGCCAAAAGAAATACCTAATAGTATACCACTCAACACCAAGAAACCACAAACAATCCAATAAAAAAAGGGCAGAAGACATGAACAGACATTTCTCCAAAGAAGACATACAAATGGCCAACAGACACGTGAGAAGATGCTCAACATTACTCATCATCAGGGAAATGCAAATCAAAGCCACAACGAGATACCCCCTCACACCTGTCAGAATGGCTAAAATAAAAAACACAAGAAACGACAAGTGCTGGGGAGGATGTGGAGAAAAAGGAACCCTCGTGCATTGTTGGTGGGAATGCAAACTGGTGCAGCCACTGCGGAAAACAGTATGGAGGGTCCTCAAAAAATTAAAAATAAGACTACCTACCCTATGATCCAGTAATTGCACTACTAGGTACTTACCCAAAGAATATGAAAACACTAATTCAAAAGGAAATGTGCATCTCTTTTTTTATTGAAGCATGTTTTATAGACAAATCATGGAAGTAGCCCAAGTGTCCATCAATAGATGAATGGATAAAGAAAATGTGGCATATATACAGTAGAATATTATTTAGCCATAAAAAAAAGGAATGAAATCTTGGCATTTGCAACAACATGGACGGATCTAGACAGTATAATGCTAAGCGAAATAAGTCAGTCAGAGAAAGGCAGATACCATATGATTCTATTCATATGTGGAGTTTAAGAAACAAACGAACAAAGAAACAATAAAGAGACAAGCCAAAAAAATAGACTCTTAACTATAGAGAATTAATGGTTACCAGAAGGGAGGGAGGTGAGTGGGGGGGGATGAATGAAATAGGTGATTGGGATTAAGAGCATATCTTGATAAGCACTGAGTAATGTAGAGAATTGTTGAATCACTATATTGTACACCTGAAACAAACAACAAAACACTGTATGTTAACTACATTGGAATTAAAATAATAAAAAAAAAAGAAATACCTAACAGTTCCATTTATTAAGTAGTTACATTGGAGCACCTTAATAACAGTAGTTGGTGTGATGTCCTGACAGATGGCACTGTGCTTTCCCCTGACAGTTACACTCCGGTGGGGCTCCTGCAAGTTCCTCGCAAGAGGCCTCTGAGCACCTGGGCTCAGCTTGGGACCCAAGGCTCTAGGTCATCTGTGAACCAGGTGGAGTGAACAGCAGAACTGGAACTGGAGGAATTTGAAAACAGGTGAAAAGGACTCTATGGAGTTATCTTTCTCTCACTGTAGGAACTCCAGAAGATTACCTGTTTCTAATAAAAATGCGTATTGCTGCCCTTTAAGTCTAATTACTGTTGTGCTCTCCCCAGTAAAGAGGAGAACAGCCGATCTCTCCTACACAGTACATACAAGCAGCCTGTTGCTGTATCAGGTTTAGCTATCTCATCCTCAGACAAAAACCTCCAAAATTACAAACCCTCTAAGTTGGTTTGTTCTACTCAATGTTTTACTTTTGCATTTTCTATGACTCATTCTCCAATCCACATAACCTCAATAACTGTACAAATAAAGTCAGTCTCTGTATCTGAATCACACAGAAAGATATAAACAGATTTTTTTTTTTTTTTTTTTTGTAAATACTAAAACTTCGTTTGGTTCAGTCAGATTTAAAATATAAGCATAAGTGAAATTTGTTTTCTGGGACCCTGAAGGGACATCCCAAAGAACTAGGTAGTCTTCTGAACAAATCTGTGTGCTTGCCAGTTGGATGAAAGGTGCTGGATGAAGTAAGGTGCCCTGGACAGAGGGAATGGTGGTTTTAAATGAATCTGTAGATGAGAAGGCATAGAGGAGGATGTTTCAGTTGTAGGCGTGGTTTGGTGATGGAACTGTTTCTCACACAGGCAACTCCATGAAGCATGTATGTGGGAGAAGAGCAGCAGGGATTTGTTTTCTTTAACCAGTGATTGATTGGTGATTCTCCTAAGCCACACCAAAAACGGTAGAGAGTTTCTAATTAGACTCTAGTGAGGACGGAATAATGTGTTCAGAGTTAAATACAATTCCTAAAAATAAAAAAAAAAAAAAGACCTATAGATAGAGTGGCCTGCCAAGTGCCAGGCACCATCTCAGTTTAGTGGAAGATCCAGCCCCGTGGTAGAGGATGAGATGGGGAGTGACAATTCGTGCCCTCCCAGAGTAGGGCCTGGTGGTTCAGAACAGCAGGAGATTCCACCACACAACTCCTACAACTCCGAGGAAACAGGAGAAGGGGTCAGGCAGTTCACTTTCCTCCCTGACCTCAATTTACTCTTTTTAAATGAGGGGGTTGGACTTAGTGATCTTGAAGCCCTATGGTTCTGATTCTAGCACCATATGAAGTTCACCTTCAAAGTCAGAAAAAGAGTTGCAGCAACATAAATAGACGTCAGGGCATAAACCCTGTGTTATCCAAAGGGAAAATAAAGATGACAGACTGCATGTTTTAAAATAAACTCACTGCGGTTTTTAATTCTCAATTCCATCCTTGAGTTTTATGAGTATTGATTTCCTAAGAAAAGAAAGCCTACAGCTGCTACCTTCCTTAAGTACCTTTCTATTCATTTTAAATAGAGCCATTAAAAGTTTTCAGGCCCAATATACATAACTTTCAGTTTAAATGTCCTTTTTACCCTCACCAAAAGGACCTTTCTTATATAACAAAAACAAAAGGTTTACTTTTGTACACATAAAAAGTTAAGCTTGACATTTATTGAGCATTTATAAGAAAACATTACCTCGTTTTGCCTGGAAAAAAAAAAAGCCACCTCGACTGACATGAAGTGTCATTGACAATGCAATGCGATGGGCACCCTGAGGGAGCTTGACTGAAGACATCTGTGATTTACTTCAGGTCACACAGTTATTTTATTTATCTACTTCATTTTCATCTTAGGTATCCCTCACAGTACCTGTCGAAATCTCCTTGCTCTACAGACAAGGAAACTGAGTTTCAGAAATACTACGTTTTTAAGCAGAAAATGCTGTAAAAAAACAAAACAAAACAAAAGAAATACTACGTTTTTACAATAGTATTGGATTTGAAAGTAGGTCTACCTATCCCACAATCTCTTGCAGTTTTCTCTTCTACCTTGTGGGATTCTAGCATATAATCCCTGCTTTCCAAATTGTACATTCTCACATGATCAAATGGAAAGAATACCTTCATTTTTCTTCAGAGAATGAGAAAGAGGCAGCTGTAGAGGAGGGATGAGGGGAAAAGTTATGCTCAAGAACTGCCACTTCTTACTCTAACATGTTTGCAGACTTACTTTGCCCTCAGCCTGTCCAGACCTTCTACTGTACCCAAATTAGACTGCCACAGTTCCTGGATACACCCTCACTCACCAGCTTCCACTTCTCCATGTTTTTCTCTCCTGGAATTCCCTTTCTCTCCTCTCTGCTTATGGAAACCTGTTCATCCTTTACAGTCCATTTCATGAGTCACTCCCCTTCCATAAGTCTCTTCGAATCTCAGTTTTCCTCAGTTACAGAGTAGAGAAAAGAATTTCTACTGGGATCATAATAACTACCTGGCAGAGTCATTAAAATGATCATGTGACACCTCAGTTAGTGATAAGATATAACAAGAAAATAAACACACTATTTCTCACTGTTAAGGATAAAACTTTAGTATGTCCATAGCTTTTATCCTCACTCTTAGATAATGTTCTGGCATTGAAAGTTCCAGTCTAGTCTAATAATTACAAAACTGGCATCCTATAAAGAAAATATCTAAACTCTTACTCAGTGTCAAGCTTTCCTCACTCCTCACAGCAAGGAGGGGAGGCAGGGATGGTTGGCTTTTTAAGCAGTTCCTCCTCTGCCTCCTCTCTCACTGTGCAGGCCACAGTTCTGGCCTCTCCAAAGTCATCCTAGGAAGAAAGGGACTAGAGGAATGGGGGCAGGTTACACAGTTGGTGTAATGGAGTCTGACCTCAGTGCCCTCTGGACTGAAGAAACATTGCTGACTTTTCCTCTGATGGACAGTTTTGCTCTTTGGAGATTCTCACTCAAGATCACCAATGAAACTCCTTGGTGTGCCCTCTTCTGGGTAGCTCTCTTCTGAGCATTCAGCAACTCACCATTTCTTTGGGTATCGTAACCCACTGAGGCTATCCTTTTGGAAGAGATTCTCTTTTAAGATGACCCAGGTCAACTCACTTTTGGGAGGGGTCTCATTTTGTCCCCACAAGCCAGATTGAGTGGAAGTACATACTACCCCGGTGGATTTGCTATACACCTCTTGACTTTAGACTTCACAGTCTTAAATCAAACACCATGGTCTATCTCCCTCAATTTCCAGGACACAGATACCAAAATCTCCTCAGAGTCTTCACTCATCAGCTTGTCATGAAAGTAAAGCATCCTATTCTCATGAGGAGGGAGCAGAGAATAATACCACACAAAGACATCTTTCTAATCTCCAACTTTGTTCTATTACATCAACTGCAAGGTATGATCAAGCTGGCAGGGGCATCTCATTATCCCTTACTGTATTATGCAAAGGTGGTCCAGCACTTCACTTTAGTATCTGGGGCATTAGGTGGGGGGAGAGAATTATTCCTTGGAATCTACTACATTGTTCTTTTTCTTTGAGTTCCATTTTAACAGTCTGTTACATAGATAGTAGGCTTAAGCAGTAACTAAACCATGCATGTGAAAGTCATTAGGCACCAAGGAAGCTTTTCTCTTTCTCTCTCTAGAGTCAAACCTTAATTCTGCTTCTCCTTGCTCATAATCTCTCTAAACTGTCTTTGTTTGTCTATGCACATACAAAAAACAGCTAACCCACAGCTTCCAATGTTATGTTTGCTCCCACATACCAGCAGAGACTAATTAGTTTGAGTACCATGTCGAAATTCCTAGAGAAGAAAGATAATTGGCCTAGTCTGGACCAGGTGTCTGTCCCTGATCCAGCCACCTTTGTCCAATAAACAGGTTATCAGAGCCTCTCCCCGAAGGCAGGGAAATTCTTAGAGAAAGGAGGTAATAGGCTGGGTAGACACTCCCTAACCGTGTCAGAAATACATGTATTGCCCGGCACAAGGTCTAGCCTAAGTGAATACTTAGCATGTTTTTCTTCCCTTTCAAGACATTTATTCTCTTCTGAGGAGTTAGATATACTGGACATTGTGGTTAGTTTTCCAACATTACTGTCCCTCTTCCTTAGTCACTATCCAAATTTTCATTCAGATACCTTCACCTCCCCTGAACATCTCATACACAATTGTTCATACGCAATCCCTCTCCCTGGTCACAGTTATTTGTTCCAGAATGACTGATCTCAGGCTGACCAAATCAAAGGACAGGTTTTCTGATGGTTTCTAGAAGAATGGTGTCCTCCCTCTTCTGAGAACACTCTTGAAAACGATCCCCTCTATCTCCATAGATGTGCCTGGAGAAACACATTCCCATGGAAGTTGTCACAACCATCTGTGACAACAAAGTAGAACCAGGCTTAAGAAGAAGCTGAACCTGCATGAGACAAAGGAGAGATAAAAGGAAACAATCTTGAAGACATGATTGAGGCAGCTGACAAACCAACCCTAAAGCCAATTTATATGTCAACTGCCAGTTATATGAGCCACAAATCCTATCATTTTAACCAGTTTGGATAGGATTCCGGAAAGAACTAATTTGTATATTCACCCAAAATTCTAACATGTGAGGACAAAATGTCAGTGAGTATATTTGCAAAAAATTCTGATGTTCCCTAGAGGACATTGTAAATGAACTCTATAAAAAAAAAAAAAAAAAAAAAAAAAAGAATCAAGAACTAAATCTTTCCAAAAAGAGGATAAAAGCAATCTTCTCAATGAATATAGCAGATATGTACAAAACTCAGGGAGAGGAGTAGGAAGGTGCTTGAACTGAATCATAAGAAATGGCTGAATTTATAGTAAAAGGTGATATTTCCAGGTAAGCTCATGGGATCCCCTATGGGTTGTCCTCTAACTCTGCCAATGAAGAGTTAGATCTAAATCTCTCAAGAAATTGAAGAGGGTAACAGGAAATATGTAATACCTGGTAATACAAATAGGACCTGAAAGTTAAAAAGTCTACTCTATGTGGAAACTATATACATTAATAATATTGCTAGGGGGATTATACTTTCTATCACCATTAGTAGGCTCATCTAAAGGAGCCCCTGCACACCAGAACCCAGGACCAAGAGGAGACAGGGAGACCTCAGCCAACCCCGTGTCACACTCCAAGGTAAGACGGAAAATGTCAGACAGGCAGCAGTCCTGAGACCAGTGTGGGGCCCATGCATGTACTACCCATAAGAACTCTATACCAGAAACCCTGAAGAACCCAGAGAAGAGAACTTTGTCATAGGAGTTCTACCAATACCAAGAGATCAAGAGAGGTGAGAGAAATAGCTTAGAAAAGTGTACTGCTTTTTTTTTTTTTAACCATTGTTGTTACCTAGTTCTCAGTTATTTTTTATGCATGGGTAAGAAATCTTACATTTGTGCAATGAAATAATATTTTGAAATACATTACTATGCTTTTCTTTTTGGCACTTTCTTGTATTTGTTGTTGTTGCTTAATCTTACCCCTATTCAAAACTGGAGCTGTTCATTACCTCTGAGAGGATTAAGATTGTTATCATTGAAAAGGAAAAAGTCAGTAATCAGAGTTTGGCTTTTGGCTTCCAGAATTAGGTTCCTAAAATCAATTTCAGTAAGGACAGTCTTGAATTTGGGTTTTGATTTCAAGAGCCAGGCAAGAGATTGAGATAGACAAAGTTTTTGTTCTTTGTGTGTTTTTTGTTTGTTTGTTTTTAACTCCATAATCTTTCCTTTAAATGTCAAGAAATAAATCCTGGAAGGCTGAGAAAAGAGTTTTTACTAAAAACCTTTAAATATGAAAAATAGAGGAGATCTCAGAAAGGCAGTTTTCTATCCCAAAGAAAGGAAACAAAAAAATAACAAAACCTCCCTTAGGTGTGGTATCTTGGACTGCTTAGGGGCTGCTGTAGCGAAATATCACGGACTGGGTGGCTAAACAATAGGAATTTATTTCTCACAGTTCTGAGGCTGGGAAGTCCAAGATTAAGGTGCTAGCCTATCCAGTTCCTTGTGAAGATCCTCCTCCTGGCTTGTAGATTGTCACCTTTTCTCTGTGACCTCATTGGCAGAGAGAGAGAGCAAGCATATGGTATGTCCTCTTATAAAGACACTAATCATATTGGATCAGGGCTCTACTCTTATGACCTCCTTCAACCCTAATTATTTCCTTACTCCAAATGCAGCCAGTCTGCGGGTTAGGATTTCAACATATAAATTTGGGGGGGACACAATTCAGTCCAAAGCATGTGGAATGGATCCTCAGGGTGAGTAAAGCATGTAAGTGAATCATAGATGAGTTTCCAGAGAGTCCCCTGCCCTGCCTCCTCCCCAGGTGAAGAGGAGAGTGGGTTAGACAATAAACTAGCTGGCAGAACACTCTCAAATAGCTCAGTTCTATGAGCAAAAAGGACTTTAATTTGTTTTGGGCCTGGAATTCTGATTGGAGGCAGCCTCAAAGAGTGTTCTATGCCAAATTGCCATGGGTTTCATAAAGTAAAGGGCAATCAGGAATATTTAGACTGAGAAGACCTATGAGAGCACCACCCTGGTGCAGCACCTTCATCTTTATCTGCGGACATTTATACATGCTCAAGTTAGAGTTGCTGTAACGTTTAGCAGAAGGCTGTAAGGAGTCCCCTAAACCAGACACTGAATGGAAATAAGAAAATTTCACTGGACCTGAAATACTAACAAAGCTGAAATAGGCTCTAGTCAGCAATGGAGTTTGGTCTATTTCCTCCAGACTCAGTGGCTGCTACCATTTGTTGGCATTCTACTACTCCAATATACCATGCTATATTTTAGTAAGAAAACACTTATTTTTATTAGCATAGTGTTGTTCTGGAATTTTTTTTTAAATGGATGCATCCTTATACCAAAGCACAATTGCTCACAGAGCTTAACCTCCTACTACAAACAACTACAAAACTGGACAAAGTGGATGAAACAACTGTTTTTATACATTGAATAACTGTACTTTCTGAGAGAAGGGAACTAAGTAAGATGAACCCTGTGGTTGCTCCAGGAATCTCTGGGCTGCAGTACAGGGAGGATAAACCCAAACAGAAGCTGGTGGATATAATGGGTTCAGAAGACAGAGCTTAGAGATGAGGGAGGCTGAGGCAGCTAGAATTTGCAGGGAGAATTACCAGAGAGGAGGGAACTATGCAAAGAATGAGTCCTAGAAATCTGCATAAAGGTCTTTGGTGGGTGAGGTGAAATTCAATATTGCCAGCCAAGAAACAAGTGCTGGGAGAAGATCATTACTAGGGAACTGTAAACTAAACTATCCTCAGAATTTACATAAACCTGGGAACCATTGAGTTCACACCAGTGTGAGTGGAGAAATGTTGTCAAATACATGGCATTTCATTAGCGAAACCAGAAGGTTCAGGGGTAGTAGTGGGTTTAAAGGCTACTATAGACCTCTATGAAAAACTGAAAGGCAAGCTTTGAATGAATCAAGCTGATCTGCAAGTTGCTTACCCTGCCAGAGCAATATCTGATACTGTTTAAAGGAAGATCACAAAATCCAGCACTCCATGGCATAAAATCACAATGTCCAGCATCTGTTAAAATTGTTACTGGTCATGTGAAAAAGCAGGGAAATGTGCTCCACAACCAAGAGATAAGTCAGTTAATATAAACAGTTCCCAAAATGACAGACATGATGGAATTAACATCATGAAAAACATGATGAGAGAAATGGGAGATATAAAAAGAACCAAATGGAACTTCTAGAGATGAAAATATAATATTACAATTGAATATTTCATTGAATGATATTAATAACAGATTAGATACTACAGAAAAAAATCCATGAACTTGAAGACTTAGCAATTGAAATATAGAAATTGAAATATCCAAAATGAAGCATAGAGGGAGGCTGGGTGGGGGGGGGTCGGGTGTTGGAGTGGGGTGGTGGTGAGTTGGTAGTATGGTGACGGTGGGAAGAACAGAACCACAGTGACCTGAGGAACAATATCAGAAGTTTAACATACATGTAGTTGCAGTCCCAGAAGGAAAGGAAGGGTAGGAGGACAGAAAAAAAAATTTGAAATAAACTGACTAAGAAATTTCCAAATTTGATGAAAATATAAACCCACAGATCCAAGAATCTCATCCAAGAAACTCAAACCACCCAAGGCAAACCATAATCAGATTGCTGAAAACTAGTATTAAAGGGAAAATCTTAAAAGCAGCTAGTGTTGAGGAGTAAGGGCTGGAATTGGTATGATTTATATGTTGAGATATTCCCAGAGAATCATTATACTCCTTTGAAATCTTACATTAAACAATGATGCCCTCATTTAGAAAGCATCCTATTATACCACCACAATTCTCAATTTGAAGTTATACTTCATATTACCTTAAATAAAAGTCAAAAAAACCTTTTTCAGTATCTGTAACAATTTACACAAAAGCAACCTGTCATCTAACTACACCAGTATTCGAGGGCATTTTTTTCTTTAATTGTAATTAAAAACCAAATAATATTATTTCTAATGATTAATTAAGCACTCAGCATTTTATGAATCCTTGACTTAATATTTTTATTCTCTTTATATTTTTATCTGTTAATTATAATAGAAAATTTTTGACATTTATATTTTTATGCATTTATTTTCATTTTAAAATTTTTATTTATTTTTTATAATTGGAGTATAGTTGACACACAATGCTACATTACTTTCAGGTGTGCAATATAGTGATTCCACAAGTTTATACTTTATGCTATGCCCAGCACAAGTGTAGCTATATTATTACAGTATCATTGACTATATTCTTTGGCATTTATTTTTAAATTTGTGATTTGGAATTTTTTCATGAAGTTTGTATTTAAATTTATAAGCATTTAGTTTCATTAACTATTTTGACTTCTGAACACACTTTCAAAATTAAAAAAATAACATAGATATTGGTTTTTAATTTTATGAAAAATAAATACCAACGTATTTGTATCATAATTTCACTCCCTTATTAGAATAACAACTCAGTAGAAATTGCTCTGCATTTCTCATTTTGAGAGAAAATATAATTAATTGTATCAGCACAGTAAAAAGAAAAATGCCAAAGGGAGAAGAGGAAAAAGATTGACTCTTTAAGGGTATGTAGACTTGTCTTGACTTACTATTTCCATTAATTAGAGTAACTTACAACTGTAAAGAAGTAAATGTTGTTGTTGTTTTTTAAAGGTTTTATTTATTTGACAGAGAGAGAGACAGTACAAGCAGACGGCAGTGGGAGAGGGAGAAGCAGGCTCCCTGCTGAGCAAGGAGCCAGATGTGGGGCTCGATCCCAGGAACCTGGGATCATGACCTGAGCCGAAGGCAGACGCTTAATGGACTGAGCCACCCAGGCGCCCTATAAATGTTAAGTTGTAGAAAAACTGATAACATTCAAATTATTTTTGCCCAGTAGCATTGCAAATGAATTTGCCTGTATAGATATGTAAATGGTTTCTATATGGTAGAAATAAAACACAGGTTTTAAAAATCAGTTTAACGGGGTGCCTGGGTGACTCAGTGGTTAAGCATCTGCCTTCGGCTCAAGTCATGATCCCAGGGTCCTGGGATCAAGCTCCACATTGGGCTCCCTGCTCAGTGGGGAGCCTGCTTCTCCCTCTTCCTCTGCCCCTTCCCCCCTGCTTGTACTCTCTCTGAAATAAATAAATAAAATCTTTTAAAAAAAATAAATAAAAATCAGTTTAACAATTTTATTCTATATTCTTTTTTTTTCAATTATAATATTTCTGCCTGTCCAGTACATTTTCCAATTAGCTTTATTATCCCTCTAATTCTCTCAGTAATGAATGAAATCAATCTTTGACACTTGCTAATTTTATATTTGTAGAAGAGCCATGTTTTAAATTATTTTGAAAATTATATTTTGATGAGTATCAAATGCAAAGAGATGGTGAGCAAGCTTAAATTTTTTTAAGAATTATTTATTCAAGAGAGAGAGAGAGCATGGGGTGGGGGGCAGGGGCAGAGGGAGAGAGAGAATCTTGAGCAGACTCCCCACTGAGCGTGTAGCCGGAGGCGGGGCTTGATCCCAGGATCCTGAGATCATGACCTGAGCCAAAATTAAGAGTCAAGATTATTTACCCTTATATGAACTTTGAAGTTCACAGAGTTGCTGAAAATAATCTTAAACAAAGGATATGGGCTTCTTTCTATAGGAAGTCCTATAAAAGCCTATGTTCTATATAAGTCATCAGAGTTGAAGAACAGTGGTGTCTGGTCTGAGAATAGCTGGCCTGCACCATACCCACTTCTCCAGGGACCCTGCTATGGAAGGGTTGTAGTTGCTGTCTTGTCTTACTCAACCTTCGGTCTTAAATTAATAATTTGATAAAATTGGGTTTCTTTCTTTGTAAGTAAATGACTTTAGATCCAGAAGAAGTGACTAGTTGTTCAAACAGTAGAAAGCAATTTGTATGGAACTTGCATAGAAATGCTAACTCACTGGGCCAAATTCTGTATATGTCTCTATGAAGCTGGGCAAACACAAAAGAGGGAAGCTCATTCACATTTTTAGGCTTTCATAAACAAGGATGACAGAGAAAAGGATGAGCTGCTGATGCTTTTCCATTTCATCTTGTGAACATTTCATTCTGGAAATTATCACCAGAGCTAAGGTCTTTGAGTTTGCCATAATTAGATTGCTTTACAAGGAATGCAGCTCAACTGGTACTTAGCTACTGTTGACATTGCAAATGTGTGCTGCACAAGGAAGGACATACTTCACAGAGGGTCTGAGACAATTCCAAATATGTACCTGCTGCCACACTGGCTTCCAGTGCCAAAATGCCACACACAAAGGGAAGTATTTCAGATATATTTAAACTTGAATTCACCTCCTTAAACTTAACATAATTGAAGTGAGTAAAGAGAAACACACGGAATAATCTTTTCTCACTATTTAAATAGGATTCTGCCAATATTTACTATTTCTGCTGACCACATTTGAGATGATATTTGCTTCCTACTTTATTTCCCATAATCCATGAACTGCTTCTCATAGAGGCAGTTGACAACGCAATCTTCTTGCTCTGGGATTTATGGCTAAAGAGGTTTAAGAAAATTTTCAATCACACCAGATTTAATAAGACAGATATCATCTCCATGATCACCAAGAAGAGTATTGTAGTAAAAAAAAGATACAACCTTGTCCTGACCTTTGACAAAAGCAGCATATCATCTGCTCTGAAACATCAAGTATAGTTCTGGCCAATATACTTTAAGAAAGACAGAGTAAAGGCAGAAAATAGATAAAAGGAAAACAAACTTTTGAAGGAATGTAGATGGTGGGTAGTGGGTGGGAGGAAGCTACATTATGAGAGAAAAAAATCAAATTGTAGTTTTTCAGTCTTAAACTCTGTGTGATGGTTTATTTGAAGCCTCCAAAATTTATTAAATTAATAGAATAGGGACAACATCTTGTTCTTCAGATTCCAGTAATATTAGAGATAAGAAAATGTCTTTTGAAATCTGAAAATTTAAGACACGTAAAAGAAAGTAATACATCACCCAAGCAAGGCAATGAATAATCTGATGTAGCCCAAAGGTAGTGTGAATTGAAAAGGCCTGCCCCCTGCCTCTAAAAGTTTGGGGATTGAAAGCCCTCTTTATTTTATATTGTTTTCAGTGGAAGGTGGTATAATTCTTTAAAAATCCTTGTGGGTTTCTTAAGTATTCTTTTATAACCAATTTCATTAGACAAAAGCCAGATTCACAAAGCTCCTCAAGATAAAGTTGTATAGTTAGGCCTTTTTTGAGACTGCTGTGGGAGAACACCATTAACAATCTTAGAAGCCCTATTATTTAACTGAAATGATGTGGCCAGGCAGGCATTAAGATCCTGAAAGGACGGGCAGCTGGGTGGCTCAGTCCTTTAAGCATCTGCCTTCCGCTCAGGGCTCAGGTCATGATTTCAGGGTCCTGGGATCAAGCGCTTCCTAGGGCTCCCTGCTCAGCGGGGAGTCTGCTTCTCCCTCTCCCTCTGCCCTTTCGTGTGCTTGTGCTCTCCCCGCCCCCCCCCCCAAATGAAAAAATAAAATCTTAAAAAAAAAAAAAGAGAGAGAGAGAGAGATCCTGAAAGGACCTTTCCTCTGTTTGAAATGTTCTATGAGTAACTGTCTTAAATCCTTCTGAGATATTAACAAGGATCTTACAGACTTATACTGGATTTGATCTTTTCCAGAAGCCATTGTTTCAACTTGTTTTTAAAGAATCTGGATATGACAAACAATTTTATTTCAAATCCAGCAAGTTCCGGCTCTTTTATATTTAGTAAATTATTCTTTAGCTCATCTCTTCTCACATTTTGTCATAGGCAATGAAAAAATAATCAGATGGCATTTTGAATATTCTGCTTGGAAATCTCCTAGCTAGATCTTTGAGTTTATTAAAGGTACATTTCCTCTTTGCCACATTATCACAAATGACCATGTTGGCAAACTCTGATCACCTAACAAGGGTTCCCTTTCCCTCAGCTTCCAATAATCTTTTCCTCTATTTCCTTTAAGGTTTTGCTTCAAGGCCTTTTAGGCTTCCACTAACACTCTACTTGAGACCCTTTGGATTTCACTAACAGCCTCCTCAAGAGCATTTCAACTTCTTCCCACAGTACAATTCCAAAGTCAGTGCCACATTTTAGGTTTTTGTTATAGCAGCATCCCATTTCTAGGCTCCAAAATTAGTAGTAGTTACCTGTTGATGCATAAACTATCCCTAAAACTTAGTGGCTTAAAGCAACATCTATTAATTATTTTGTTCATGAATCTACAATTTGAACGAGCTTAGCAGGGACCATTTGTCTCAGCTCTATATGACATCATCTGGGGTGGCATGACTGGCAACGAAAGAATCTACTACCAAGGTAACTCACTCATGTGGTTGGCAATTTGTGCTGTCTGTTGGCTGGGAGTTCAGCCAAGGCCAAAGGCTGGAGCTTCTGTTCTTTACGTTGGCCTCTTCCTAGATGTTCTGGCCTTCTTAACAGCATGGTGCCTGGGTCTGAAGATCAAGCATCCTGAGAGAACCAAATGTCAGTGCATGGTATTTTTTGTCCTAACCTTGAAAGTCAGGTCACTTCTACTACACTCTGTTGTTCAAAGCAGTCTTAAAGTTTCAGCCAGTTGCAAAGGAAAGGGATAGAGACTCCAGCTCTTGATGGGGAAGTGGCAAAATTTTAGAAGAGTATGTGGAACAGGATGATATTATTGGACCCATCTTTAAAAAATATAATCTACTACACCAAGTAAAAAATGATTGCATAAGGAATTAATATGGGGGAGGGTAATGTGTCTTATCACTGACACCAGAATTATGGAGAAGAATTAAACATTTTATAACATAGCTCTCATTTCTCTGAAAGTAAACAATATCTGTTGAGATGGATTATAGATCTAACCCAGGTTAGGAATCTTTTTATGTTCATCTAAAATAGACATATCCTTGTAAAATATAACTATCCTAAAAAAATTAAATAATTTGCACATTTCAATAAAAATCACTTAGTTTTATGGTAACAATAAAAAATGATCAATATTTTCCACCCAGTTAAGTTCCATTTAATAAGTATGTATTGAACAACTACATGCCAAGCACTGTTCTAGGTGTACTATGGTAAATAAGGCATGTTCCTGTCTTACTGTAGTTTGAAAGACATACACTAAATAGTTAATTATACCATAGTAAGATAAATGAAAAAATAATAAAGTTCTGTACTATATCTCCATGAAAATTAATGAAGTTGGATCCCTACCTCACATGTATAAAAATTAAAACTCAAAATCCATAAAAATCTAAATGTATGAACTTGAAGTATAAAACTCCTGAAAGACAACAGTAAATCTCTATGACCTTGGATTAGGTGATGATTTTATTCAAATTAAAAACTTTTGTGCTTCAGGTGCCTGGGTGGCTCGGATGATTAAGCGTCTGCCTTCGGCTCAGGTCATGATCCCAGGGTCCTGGGATTGAGTCCCGCATCGGGCTCCCTGCTCCTTGGGAGCCTGCTTCTCCCTCTGCCATTCTCTCTCTCTCTGTCTCTCGTGAATAAATAAATAAAATCTTAAAAAAAAAACAACTTTTGTGCTTCAAGGCATCATCAAGAAAGTAAAAAGACAGGACACAAAATAAGAGGAAAATTTTGCAAATCATATGTAAATCATATATCTGATAAAGGACCCGTCTAGAATATAAAAAGAACTCTTAAAACTCAATAATAGAAAAATGACTCAATTTTTAAGATGGCCAAAGGATCTGAATAGACATTTCTCCAAGGAAGATGTATAAATGGTTAATAAGCACCTGAAAAGATGCTCAATATCATTCAGAAAAATGCTCATCAAAACCACAATGAGATACTACCACCCACCCATTAGGATGGCTAGAATAATAATAAAAGACATGTGGAGGCTGTGGAGAAATTGGAATCCTCATACACTGCTAGTAGGGATTTAAAACAGTTCATATAATAACTCTATTTAATCTTTGGTAACTCTATGTTTAGCCAGCTACTTTGGAAAATAGCCTAGCAGTTCCTCAGAGGTTAAACATATGGTTACCATACACCCCAGAAAATTCACTTCTACCCAAGATAAATAAAAATATATGTCCATACAAAAACTTGTACATGAAAGTACTTAGCAGCATTATTCATAATAGACAAAAAGTGAAAACAGCCCAGTGTCCTTCAAATGAATGAATAAACAAAATGTGGTACATTCATACAATGGAATATCATTCAGCAGTAAAAAGGAATGAAGTACCGATACATGTTACAACGTGGATGAACTTTGAAAATATCATTGTGAAAGAAGTCAGTTACACAAGCTTACATATTATATTATTCCATTTATATGAGATGCCCAGAATAAGCAAATCTTTGGTTTTTTTGTTCGTTTTTTTTTTTTTTAAGAGAAAGAGAGGTGGGGGAGGGTCACAGGGAGAGGGAGAGAGAGAATCTTAAGCAGGCTCCATGCCCAAAGTGGAGCCTGATGTGGGGATGGACTCACAATGCTGAGATCATGATCTGAGCCAAAATCAAGAGTTGGACGCTTAACGGACTGAACCACCCAGACTCCCCCAGAGTAATCAAATCTATAGAGACAGAAAGTAAAAAGTAGTTGCCTAGGTTGGGGGTGGGTTGAGGAAGACTGGGGAGTGACAGCTAATAGGTACTGGGTGTTTTGGGGGTGATAAAAATGTTCTAAAATTAACTCTGATGATGGTTGCACAACTTTGTAGATATATTAAAAACCACGGAATTTACACATTAAATAGGTAAACTGTATAATGCGAATTATATTTCAATAAAGCTGATCCACACACACACTCAAACATAAAGGTATGTACTCCATAGAGTGGAGGCATAGACAAAATAGTGATCTCTGCTTGGTAGATCACAGAGAGTTTCTTGGAGCAAGAGATGTTTGAAATGGGTGACATTGGAGAAGAAGGAAAGGACTTCCAAGCAGAGAATGGAATATGCAAATACAGGGAAGGATGGAGCAGCACAGTTGAGAATGGCTGAGGCACAGCTGCATATTGTGGGCTTTCGAGAAATAGGCTTGAAGATGCAAAAAAGGGTGCATTCGGACGTTAACTCAAAAAGAGCAGGGCATCATTGAGAGTCTTTGAGCAATAAGGGCAAAGAGGTGATGGAATCATATTTGCATTTAGAACAATCACTCTAATAGTGTGGAGGAATATGGGCGGCAGATGAACTACTGTAGGCAGAAAGGCCTAGGTGGCAATTAGTGCCGTAATTGCAAAAGGGCCTAAGAAGCAAGAGGGCCGAAACTGAGGTATGAGCAGTGGAGATGACTGGGTATGAAGGAGTTAGATGCTCAGGACTTGTGAAGAACAAAACAAAACAAACAAAAACAATTTATATTTGGTAAGTGGAACTGGAACTTGGTGGGCCTTTTCCTTAGCTATTTCAACAAGGGGAAAACATAAAAAGTAATCTGAGATGGTTTATGCTTCATAAATGTGGGCTCGCTTATACATTTCTTCCCAAGAAGAAGCCAAATATGTATTTTAATAAGTACATAACCAGGGACTTATAAATACTGTGAAGTTCTTTTATAGTTATTTTTGTACATCATCGTTGTTAATTAAAAGTCCCATAATCTTTGAGAAATAATTATGGCCTTTTGTCCCAGGAACCATCAAAATAGGTTGGTGGGGAAGAAGCACCTGCTGCATATACTATTTTTTCTAGTATTGTATCAGAATCTTCTGGAGATATCTAAATATTCCTTGTTTAAAGGAGAAACCAGGAAGTTGGCAGTAGCCGTAACTTCTCAAAAGTGCCTCTTCTTTTTCTTGCCTGTCATGAGATATCAAGGTCATGAAATACTGATGTTCACACTTCCTGATCTTTAGTCTCTAAGATACACAAGTCATGGTGAAGTAACTCTTCCTCCCTTAGCAATCCTTGTGACCCAGAGCTGTAAATTCTCCCATCAAATAGAAGATGCCAACTCTTCCATTTTAATGACTTTAAAAATTGTCAAAATTGTTTGCAGTTTCTACCAGTTGTATTTATTAAACTTTAAATTGTATGACCTTCAGAATTATATCAACTTGAAAATCTCTTAGCTATTATGTATCAATTAGAATTATAATACTCTGAATAGTAGACCTTCTCAAAAGTAAATCATCGTAATGCACTCTGGGTATAGTACATTCTCTTTGTAATATTCCTACATTGATAATAAATTAGCTTAATTTGTTAGTTTTTCTCAACTTTTTAAGATCCATACTGCACCCTTTCAGAAGATTTCAGAAGGTTGTGTTTTCTGTTGTATTTCAAAGGAATATTTCTCCAAATACAAAAGTATAAAACAATAAAAACAACATGCCCATGCATATGTGCATAAAAGCACACATATACACACACAACATATATTCTGTAATTACTCTTGCCCAGCTAAGAATTGCTATGCTTAGAGGGTTTTAAAAGCTTAATTCAGTTGTTCATTATTCATCTTAAAGAATGAAAAACAGAAAAGAAACAGGAGGATTATGCTAAGAAAATGTTGTCAGGGGCATTCATAAGAAAACAATAAAGGGCTACAAATAGCCAAAACTAAGGATTCCAATTTTCCGAGGCCCCAAATCCTTTAAATAAATGATACAGGGTAAAGCATCTCACCATTGGCAATTATCCTAATTGATCATTTATTGCGGTACCGAGTGTATTAAAAATAACAGAAAAGATAAACTTGTGACAAACGTACCTAACACTGAGCTTTTCCTGAATTAAATAAAACTTAGGCATGACAAATCACACAATGTTTGTAGTGGTTTATTTAACATAAAGTTGGAATAACTTCAGCTGTATTTTCACTCAGTTGATTAAGATAAGACAGTATATCATCTTGATATCTTAATACACTGCTATTTTTTACTTTCTCTTCTAATATTATCATTACTACCTCTTGCTAATAGATACTATTTTTTGAGCTCTTACCATATGCTAGGCAGTATGCTAAATATCCTTATGTTATTATACTTTATTAATCTCCCCTAATAAACCAAAGATGTAGGTGCTAATGTTATTTTCAGGAGAGTGAAGCTAAAACAAGTAAGAAAGCAGTAGAGCTAAGCCAGGAACTGAGGCCTGTCTGCCTCTAGGCTGGACCTCTTCATGCTTATGTTCTTCTACTCACTTCAGTTATGTACATTTTTAGCAATATTTTCTTGAAAAATAAATGAATATAAATGTCTGTGATTTTTAGCAAATCTCAAACTCAGTGTTCAGACTAGAACGATACTGAAAGGGACATTTGTTGGCAAAATGTGATATTTAATCCAGTTCTATCAGATACTATAATGCACAGATTTGAAGAAGAAAACAGTGTTCTCAGAGTGGAAAAGTAGGGTTCAAGAAATCTCTTAGTAAGGAAATAATTTCTAGGTCTTGAAGGGAAAGAGGTGATAAAAGAAGAAAAAAGCAGAAAGGAAATGCTGAAATTAAGAACATACTATAAAAGAAATCTCTATTTCTCAATAGGTATCTGTGGTTAGGATTTTTCCATCATAGAAGTATTTCCTCACCAAATGACTTAAACTCAGGCTATTACTAATTTCCCCCAACTCTCTCCTCCTCTGTTCCCTTTATTTTTGTTATTAGTTGGAGAATATAAAGAAATTCGCTTTGTTGCTGCCTTGCTATATAATTCAGCTAATTCATAAACTAAGAGATAGTGTAAATGGACTGTTAACAGTTTTGCTGATGTTCCATATTGAGTTCCAGGTTGGTTTTAATGAAGCCAGGCATTCTGTTACTTGGATTTCTTAAAAAAGAAAAAAAAAAATAACTTATCTAGGGGCAGACACAAATCCAGAACCTTTGGAAGGTTAAACCTATTTTGAAAAGCTGTCCCCAGAATCGTGAGTGATAATTACAAGTGTGTTCTATAACTCACATAATTTCTGATAATGGATGAAGTTTCCTTCCTTTCATATATCTTCACAATAGCCCTTATCTATTGATTCCAAGTGATCTCTTCTCTTTATTGGAGGCTGCAGTGCTCCCCGGCTCTTCTACTGGGGTCCTCAACTGGCCAAAGTTGTGATGATACCATGCCGCACTGAAGAGGGGCGGGAGCCTCTCTTGCTATATCATCGCTTACTCCATTGGCAGCAAAGCAGCACTGCTTATAACCCAGCCTTCTCACATGAATCCCCTGTGAGTGTATCTTTGGTTGTTTATGCTTCACTACCATCTCTGAGATGCTTGTCCATGGGTGAGAAGCACTCAAGACAGACACTTTGCTGTCCTTCCCATCCCCTGTTCTCCTCTGATGCTGGCAAGCTCTCTTGCTGTCTGCCAAAACACCAAATTGACCATGGCTGAGTCTTTAGCATGAACACAAATTAGTGTGTATAGGTACAAACTGGTTCTCTTTTGGATGCAGACAAGCATTTAATGACAAATGTTGAACATGCATATTTTTATTATATTTTCTGAGATCTCATCATAAATTCATTTAACAGTGAATAACTGTGGAGGACAAGGCACTAGTGACAAAGCTGATTTTTATATGGCCTTATTTTGCTATTTGCTAATTTGCTAACTTTGCTAGCATTTGAATCAAGTTTCTCAAGATTCACAAAGGAGAATTTTTACTTTGGTAAAAATTTTTTTTATTGTTGTTGTTGTTATCTTTCATTGCTGTATAAGAAGCCAAAAGCAGAACATAAATAATATCACAATCAGTCAGGTGTAATCCTAACCCATTTTTTAGAATAGATATTAATTTCCCAGAAGAGTCTTTGCTTGGCCCATTCTGCCTGTAATGCCATAATGGGAAAGGGAAATGAATGAAACAGCTCGTCTCTTGTGAAACGTTCCCCCTTTTTAGACTCTAGGTACACAGTTGGCAGAAATTATTTGTAAAAAGGCACAACAGCTGGGTTATAAGCAGTGCTGCTTTGCTGCCAATGGAGTAAGCGATGATATAGCAAGAGAGGCTCCTGCCCCTCTTCAGTGCGGCATGGTATCATCACAACTTTGGCCAGTTGAGGACCCCAGTAGAAGAGCCGGGGAGCACTGCAGCCTCCAATAAAGAGAAGAGATCACTTGGAATCGATAGATAAGGACTATTGTGAAGATATATGAATAACTCTTGAGGGCTTTCCAAGTAAACACTCTTCTAGGAAGAGGATATTCTTCAGCAGTCCTGAGGAGGTGATGGAAAAAGATAAAAGAAAAAAAGTCTATCATCATTAATACAATCCCATTTGTCCTCATAGACCAAGGAGGCCTGGGTAATACAATATATAATATAATATAATATAATATAATATAATATAATATAATATAATATAATAAAGTATAATATAATATAATATGACATGATTTAGTAATTGCTTTACAATACCTTAAGGGATTTTTTTTTTTTTTTTTACCTCAGGACTGAAGAAATAATAAAAGGAATTACTTGAGATGTACCAAACAAAACCATGAATCATCTGTGGATGAATATACTAAACAATTAACTCAGAAACATGAATAACATATTACAATGTGTTTGACCCAGGTGTAATTGTTTTTATTCACTAATCCCTTCCCAAAAAGAATGGTAAATTTTTCCAAACACCACCGAATGGCACAAATTTCATACTCTAGAGCTGATTTCCTCTTTCTGCAGCATCTCCAGAGCTAGTTCATTCCTTTTTGGGTCTCGTCCTGGCTCTTGAGTGGTTGAATTCAGAAGCACTCAGACTGTCTGCCTTTTCTCAATGTCCAGTCAACACAGTATAAATCACCTGCTATCATTAACAGCAAAACAGCTCTTTGCTTATGCTGTTATTGTTGCCAACAGACCTGTCTTGACAATTGTACATTTGCACGTGGCCTTAGGTAGTTCCCCTCATAGTTTCCTCCTTATGTGCTGTGCTTATCTTTGTTCTCAATTTTGGACTTTGGGCTGTAATGAAAAGTTTCCTGAAGGGAGGGTCTCAGGTGACATCTCCTTGGAGATAATAAAGTCCTTTTCCTGCTTATCAGATTTCTGCCTTCAAAGCATCTGGCATAGAGGCAGTAAGACCTACTAATCTAAATCCTTGCTACTAAAAGTACAGTTCATAGACTAGCAGCATCAATCTCACCTTGGGAGCTTCTAGAAACACAAAAATTTAGACCCCAGAAATAGGACCAAGGCCTACTTAATCAGAACCTTCACGTCTACAAGATCTGCGGTGATTTGATTTCTATGCATGTTAAAGTTTGCAAAGCATTGCTCTAAGTGGTATTCCATGAGCAAAGATTTTTGCCCTAAAGAACAAAATGTCTTTTTTATTGTTTTGAACACAATAATGTTCACCCTTCACAAAGTAGGAGAATCAGGGGTCTTTCACCCATCCCTGGTTCTACTGCTTGAAAGAACATGGTTAAGATGAAAAATTCAGGCTTGGATCTATCAATTCATGTTCTCCCTTCCATATAAAGCTTAATTTGCGAAAACTCTTTACCTGTCACCCTATTTCTACCCATCGTGAGCACCACCACAAACCTTATTGAGCTGTGCCAAGGACTGTGCTAAGTGCGTTTACATTTGTCTAACAACTCTAGAAAAGAGGTACTAGTATCACCGTCCCAGTTCTGTGTAGCAGAGATTTGAAGCCAGCTTGAGTCTTAACCACTAGAAAGGTGTACATACTTGTCAAGTCAGTGATGACTTGAATCTCATGTATACTAAGCCCTCTTGCTTAAAACATTTTGTTACCTTTTCTAGTAATCTAGTAATTTGTTTTCTGAGGAAGTGCCTGTAGAAATATAATGTTTAACCACTTTTATTTAACAAAAACCCTCAAACACTCCTTATGACTAGCTGTAAGCTTAATTACACTGGAAAAATATAGGTGTTTTATTAATATGTGCATTTGTTTTAAAAAAGAGTAGCATTTACATTCCTATATCATATGAAGCAAAATAAATGACATTTAACACTATTTTTTAAAAATTTTGTTAGTCATCATACATTACATCATTAGTTTTTGATGTAGTGTTCCATGATTCATTGTTTGCGAATAACACCCAGTGCTCCATGCAGAACGTGCCCTCTTTAATACCCATCACCAGGCTAACCCATCCTCCCACCCCTTCCCCTCTAGAATCCTCTGTTTGTTTCTCAGAGTCCATAGTCTCTCATGGTTTGTCTCCCCCTCCGATTCCCCTCCCTTCATTTTTCCCTTCCTGCTATCTTTTTTTTTTTTTAAACATGGAATGTATTATTTGTTTCAGAGGTACAGGTCTGTGATTCACTTTTAAAGGCAGAAAATCATAAAGAGGTTTACTTTGTAAAGTGTGTTACCCTGCTAAATTGCTTTTTTAGGAAAACTATGAGATTTATGCACATTAGAATTAAGAACAGAAAATAATTTAGCATAAAACATTAATCTCCAACTGCTTTAAAACATTCTCATCGTTGATGCTATACCTACCATTTGAGTGTCCAAGTTGAGTACACTTGTCATTCGATACTATTTTTATTGATTCCATAAAAGTGTATTTATGACATCAAGATTGATTCAAGGAACATTTTTAAAAATCTAAATCAATATGAGCATCAAAACAACAGAATGTAGGTTTTCTAAAACCAAAAGAACATACAACTATTTACAAAGTGCATTTTCTCTATAGTTTTGTTCCTCATGTAAGTAGTATAGTTAAAGTAACTTCTCAAGTTTCCTTTTTTTTCTCCTTAGCTTACAGATAAACCAGTTATTTTCCTTAAAATATTTCATCATTACTTCAAATATTATTTCTAAAATAAAGCAACATTCTTTTCTGTTTCAGTCATTCTTCAAAATGCATTACCTTTCATATCATTCCAACTCACATTACCTACAATATCCTTAATATCTTTTCTATCCATTTGAAGAACCCATTGGATATTTTTAAAAAATGGACAAAAAAGAGACAATCTAATTCCTAAATGTATTCCTTCAAAGTTCTAAACAATGTACTCTATTACTTGTCTTTAGAATGTGCTCTTATTCATTCTTTATATATCCATCTTCATCAGCTCAGAGCCTTGTAAAGGGTAGATATCCAGCAAACTTTTTTTTTTTTAATATTTTATTTTGAGAGAGAGCACATGTGAGAGCACATGAGTCAGGGGAGGGGCAGAGGGAGAGGGAGAGGGAGCTGACTCCCCGCTGAGCATGGAGCCCAACAGACTAAAGGGCGATCCCAGGACCCCGAGATCATGACCTGAGCCGAAGTCAGATGCTTAACCCACTGAGCCACCCAGGCGCCCCTCCAGCAAACTTTTATTAAGTGAGTCAACCCTCTAAGTATGCTAATCATTGTTCACAAGATTTAGTCTCCTTTGGGGTATCCGAAAAGACCCTTGTGAGGAAATGGATAGTGCTATTTGTTTGATATGTTTCTTTGAGTACATTTCTAATTTATCGCTAAGCACACTGACATTCTGTATGTAAGCTATTATTCAGTGAGAAAGAGAATCAGGTGTGAAAATGAGAACAAAGTGAATAAGGTAAAGGGCCGGATTTAACAGTAATAAACAAATAAAAAAACATATAGGAGAGGAACTATTAATTAGATATGACATCTTAACTTTCTCCATTTAGAATGCAGCCAGGATAAGTGCTAATTACTTCAACATTTATAAAAGATTCTAATAATCAGTCATACATAACTTATTACAACTTAGAGCTTCATCTTTAATTACAAGAAAGAGTATTTCCTCTTCCCACTTCTTGGAAGCTATCAATTCTTCCTTTCCAGGAGAGGAAAACAGAAAAAAGGAGAACCTACGCTTTGGTTTTGTATTATTCTTTCACTAGCACCACACTCCCATGTAGATAAGTGAGGAGCATGGGCAGTATACCATCTCCTCAGGAATCCCCCAGACTTCTTCTTTACCTTATTTTACATGTACTTCACTGCATCCTTATTGTCCTCTAAAAAAGTTGAAGCGTATTGTAAACCTAAAACTGCTCTAAAAACATGAAGTGTTTTTTTTAGAAAGTTGAAGATGGCCAGCTGAGCAAATAGCCTTAACTGATGTAATGCATATTTTAAATGTTACTGAAATTCAATTGAACATTCGTAGAGGAACAATATGTACTCAAGTCTGAGTAGCTGCCCAGTTTTGTCCATGGTATATCACTCACGGTGACTCCCAAATTCCAAACCACCATTTCAAGATTCTTTTTCTTCTTTGCCTTCTTTCTTCAGGCTCTGAGCACATGTGCACGCTACAGACAACTTGGGTTCTTAAAAACAGTTCTTCATCATGCACGTAGGAACTCAAACTCAATTTATACATTCTGAATAACCTTTACAAATATTCTTGACTATTTGAACCCCATCCTTTCCACTTCCCATTTTTTAAGATTTACACAAACCACATCTTCTTGGTAAAGACTTCTCTGACCACCCAGGCTACACTCTCTCAAGTTCTTTTTATGATTCTTCTTCATATTTTTTCATTTGGTACTTGTAAACTTACCCATATAAAAAAAGATGCCTTCTTCTCTCTTTCATTTCTACATAACAGGAGCTAGCATGGTGGCTTTTAAACACAAAGATTTAAAATGGAGAAAAGGATGAAACTCTAATAGTGAAGTTCACTTTATTTCATTTATACACTAGAGAAATGATCTGCCCATTGGTTTTGTCTATTACTGCAACTGTTACATCTCTAATTTTGATTATCAAACTCTGGGTATCTTGTATTGTCAGAAATGAACTGTAAGTGGCTACAAAGCTGAACAATTAAAATCACTGATGCCTGTATTACTTTTAATATGGGGTGCCTGGTTTATATGTATCATTACTATTATATTAGAATCAACTAAATTGAAAAATTTGACCAGAGAATAAAATGATACTTTAATGTCTGTTCTTTGGAGTTTAATGGTACATTTTAAAGGAAAGTTTTATTTGGCTTCAGATGGTAATCATTAGGACCACAAAACTAGATGAGACCAAGAGGCATCAGTACAAGCTCTTTCTCCAGGGTGGTCTGGTCTTAACTGTATTTTTCAAAGCATCATAGAAGCCTCTCCAGGAAAAGGGAATATCAACCTATTAGGTTATATCCAATTTTTTTGGACCTTATTTGTTACTCATCAAATCTAATCCAAATTCTTCACATTGTTAAGAAAAGAAACTATTAAAAAGATGTTAGGCAAAATAAATACTTTATTGTTTTATTTTTAGAAATCAGCCTTTGTGTGATAATTCAAACATTTATAAACCTTTTAGATATTCTTTCAAAGAATATTGTTAACATCTCAACCACCTTTGATTAAAATTTCACACAAAGAAATATAATAAGAGTTGAAAATTATAAATGCTACAGGAATAATTCTAATAAATTTGGTTGTTACTTTACACATTTATTTAATACATACAAAACCAAATAGGAAACCACCTTCTTTTTTTTCCCCCCTAAAGACAAGAAGTTTTCACTGGTTAAAACTGAATTTAAACCATCTATTATGAGGAGAACAAATCTAAATTACTTCCATTTTGAAAAACAAAACCAGCTTATTCATTTCTATCCATTCAAGTCAGAGGTCCCATTATTTTGGCAATACTCTACTGTTTAGTCTAAAAGAAGAAGAAACATCTCCTTATAAGAAGTCTGGACAATGCAAAAAGTATAGTGTTTAACATAAGGCTTATTTCCAAAAGAAAAATACTACATAAGCTATAATAAAATTACATTTGTCTTGGTAAAGTAACAATGCTTACAGTGTAAGAACATTAAGTAGTTGTAGGTAACCTCATACAATTCTATCCTACTGCTATTAGTAACCTCCTCAAGAATTAAGAGCAATTTTTACAACAGAACAATTTTTCTTCTTGGAAGTGACACTAATTAATAGCAGTGGAGGGAAAATCATTGGTTGCTTCAAGCTCAAAAAATGAATCAGTTATTGCACAGTAAATACCTCATAGAGGTCAGTGTTTTAAGAAGCTAGTCTGAAGAAATATGTTATTTATAAGTTGGTTAAGTCTGGAAGTTTTCAAGTTTTAAAATTAATTCTATATAGGGAATCAATTGGAAAATATTGACATACAAATAAATATTAGGCTTTTCAAATGGCTACAGTTTTGGTAGTTTAGAAAAGAAATAAAGTCAGCAAAGTGCCTAAGTTTCTATGTACGTTTTTAAAAAAGATATGCGTAGAAGAAATAAACATTGTACACTGTATACAGTAGCCCAGCTCAGCAGCAAGTATCTTCTGAAGCACAAGTAACACCTCCACCAGTGTATATCATTGATAACTCCAACATCGCACAGCCAATAGGATCCATGCCAACCTTAAAAAAGAAAGAGAAGGGAGCATTAAACATTTTCCAAATATTAGTGTTAAAAGGTTCTTTAAAAGGAGGATGAGAATCTTCTCTAAATATGTATATACACATATGTATGTGTGTGTGTGTATATATATAACATCCTTTTTTATAAATTATGATATGATTACATATGGACCTATAGAATACTTTATTTTTTTAAAGATTTTATTTATTTGAGAGGGAGAGAGCAAGTGAGAGCACAAGAGCACTGGGAAGGAGAAGCAGACTCCCGGCTGAGCAGGGGGCCAGATGCGGGGCTTCATCCCAGGACGCTGGGATCATGACCTGAACCAAAGGCAGACACTTAACTGACTGAGCTACCTAGGCACCCTGGGATACTTTTCTTTAAAAGACAAAAAAATTAAGAAAGATACTAATAATTTGTGATTAATTCTCAATCTTGGTCCAATGGTATCAAAATGATGTTTGGGGGCGCCTGGGTGGCTCAGTCGTTAAGCGTCTGCCTTCGGCTCAGGTCATGGTCCCAGGGTCCTGGGATCGAGTCCCACATCGGGCTCCCTGCTCTGCGGGAAGCCTGCTTCTCCCTCTCCCACTCCCCCTGCTTGTGTTCCCTCTCTTGCTGTGTCTCTCTCTCTGTCAAATAAATAAATAAAATCTTTAAAAAAAAAAAAAAAAATGATGTTTGGTTTGCAAGTTCTGATTCCTTCAATTCCAGTATTTATTTACTATAATGAAATTTCAGTAAAATAACACACTATCGATAATCCCCTAGAGGTGAGTATTATGAAATTTGACTTGCTTGCACTTCCAATAGGGCTGTATGAGTTTTTCACACTGCAGGGTAACCTATTATATATATTATAAAAATTAAAAATTAGCCAGAGAAACAGTCTTGGGTACTAAGAAAACAAAGCATTAAAAACTAAGTAAAATTTACCTATAAATTCCATTTAATGACTATCTTGCTTAGAATTAGATGCTTTACTTGAAGATACCGCTGCCAAAAGTCCACTTACAATTTCCCGTCTAATTTCACCAACAATAGACTCTTTAATCTAGAATGGAAAAAGAAAAATAAGAATTTAACAATAGGACTATAATCTACTTTTCCTGTTTTCAGAAAAACAACAATAGCATTTAATTCCTACAATCAGCTAAGCCATAGAGAAACCCTCTTGTAAACCTTCATGAAATATAGAGAGGTAGTGAGGAATCATGTCCATCTATCCTCAAACCCAGGTCAGTGTGTGGTCTGGTGTAACTCAGATAATTCCATTATAAAATAACATCACAATTTTTTTTTTTTAAAGATTTTATTTATTTATTACAGAAAGAGAGATAGTGAGAGAGAGAGAGCACAAGCAAGGGGAGCGGCAGGCAGAGGGAGAAGCAGGCTCCCTGCCAAGCTGAGAGCCCGACGTGAGGCTTGATCCCAGGACCCTGGGATCATGACCTGAGCCAAAGGCAGATGCTTAACCGACTGAGCCACCCAGGCGCCCCAACATCACAATTCTTAAGTTGAGAACATCAAACATGTTATTTTATAGATTAAAAAACTTCATTTGCTCCATGACACAAAGTAACCAAGAAGAACTGACTAAATGTTAGATTCACTTTCATGTTTTTTATTAATGTCTATTTTTGTATGGTCATCAACAGTGTACTTAGTGTTCTCATTGCTAAGAAAACTCATTAGTGGCAAACTAGTATATGGGTATATTGCCTGTTTATACCAACTGAAAACAAAGTATCTAAAGAAGTTGTATATTGTTCGAACCTAACACGCACATTTTAAGTGGAAAGAAAAAATAATTTAGTATAATTTATTTTAAAACATGAAAAATATCCTCTAAACAACCACAAACTCTAAAGAAATAAGTTTTTCTTTAGTTGTATGGTAAAGGCTTGTCACCTGTCTGAAAATTTTGCTTCAGATAAAGATATGCAATCTTACTTTATTGTTGGAAGAGGCAAACAGACTTAGGGGCAATGATAATTCCATCAAGATTTTCTTTTCCAGATGCCCAGACACTGCACATGCCTATCCATGCCTTTTTCTCTCTAATGATACAGCATCACCTCCAAATAGCTCTTTGTGAAGGCTGTAAATGTGGATTTCCTGAAATAAACTGATAATGTCTTCCCAAATTAGAACTTGAGACACTTTCAAGCAGCTTTTAAAAATTCTACATTTCCACAGTTTCCTGTCAGCCTGATCTATTTCCTAAAATGTTCCTAAGTACATCCTGAACACATCTCAATTGAAGTCTTTCCAAAAATGGCTCTGTAGTAATCTGTCATGCAAAACCGGTACATAATACATAGATTCATACAGAAGTATTCACAGAAACAAATGCTCCTTAGCTACCTACTATCTATATTGGAATATATTTAAATAAATACAGACTTCTCCTTTTATCTTCTACCAATATTTCTAAATTTTAAACATCAGGAAAAGTTTTTGACTTTCATAGTACTTCAGATTTATTTTTAAATGAATATGTGTTGGATACAAATATTATGAAAACCAGAATCTCATAGCCACAATGTATTATAAGCACAAATACAATGTGTTGAATTAGAACCTTTGCAAATCTGTTATTTACAAGAAGACAATGAGTAGTATAGTCTTCCCAGTCCTGTTATTCCATGCAATGTGGCAATTTTATTAACTCTCATCATTCTTTATCATTCAAAAAATAAAACAGAAGCCAAAAAGTATTCTCTACAAACCAAAAATGGGTGCCAACATTTTTTGAGGGTACGGATATTACTGGAATAAAGCATAAAAGAAGCATGGCCAAGGAGGATGTTATAATCTAGATGGGCACAAAATGAATATTGTTTCATAAAATATTAAGAGGAAAAATAATGTATTAATTTACTAAAACGTAAGAACAGAGAATAAGAGACCAGTATGGGCTACAAGAGGAAAAAGTAAAAACTTCTCAGAGAATGACAGACCTTAAGAAAATAAGGGCAACTTCAGGTCACAGTGAGGAGAAAACTGCAGCAAGAACACCTCGGAAGAGAGGGGAGCAAGAAGGAGTGTCACCAACAGATGGTTCCCACCAGGGAGAAGGAGCCTGGACTAGGAAGGGTGAGGTCAGATGGGGAGTGTTGTGCTGTGAGCTGCTTCAGGGAGAGAACTGGGTCTCACTTAACAATGTATCCTGGCATAAAGTGCTCGATAAATGTCTGAATGCTTGCTCTGATGAGAGAGAGAGAAGCGATACAGAACAAAGGCATGAGAGGAAGAGAGAGACAATATCTGACACGAAAGTAGAAAAACAAAGGATTATAGACAGACTAGCACTGAAAACAATAAAATGCCTTTAATAATTTGTTGAAGGAATAAACGTATGGACAAATAAATTAGCTCCCAAGTCTCACATGCTACAGGGAGGATGGAAGGATTAGGAGTGAGAAAACTATTGGGATGGATGGGAAAACTGCCCTTATGAGCACAGTTTCCACAAAGTGGTACAGGCTGAACACAGACTTGAGTGAGATTAAGAAAAGAATGTTCACTGGCAATAGAAGCAGTTCTATTCTGTTCCAAGTCTGAAGTGTGGGTTAACAGGCATCTACTGGGTCGTGACTTTGTGGCAGCCATTAGATCAAGCGATCACTGAAAGAAATTGTAGTAAGATCACAGACAAGCTATGTATTTACCAAAATACAGGTTTAAAGCATGTCAGATGGACTGTAATAAAGATACTATGAAAGGCATGAACCAAGCCTAGGAAATTCATTAAACAAAAAAGAACTCTCTAAAGACAAAAGCAATCTATGTTTATTCTTTGATGTTTAATTCTGTTGATTTGCTTCTACGGCACTTGCTCATTTATTCTATTAAGTAATCTTTTTAAGTAACTGTAAACAGTTTCAGGCCACTGATTATATACATCACAGACCACCTGGGCAAATTCTAAGAGTGTAATTTTTCCCCACTACAACATATACAATCTGTGCAAAAGTGGGTTACCTTTAGTCTGACAAAAGCTTTGTTACTGAATGAGTATACTAAACATTTGTCTGAAAGGACTTCCAGAGTTCTCCTTCGAAAGAATTCTACTGTATTAACACATTATAATGAAAGCATACTTTTTCAAAACTTCACATATGGTGAAATGATGAAAACAAAAACCTGACAGACATCATTGTGTTCATGCACCCATGCGTGCAGTTAAGAAAACGTCCCTGAACGTGTCTGCCAAACATGCTTAATCCTCACCTGCAAAACATTCAACCCAAGCTTAAGTCCTGCCGTCTTGAGGAGTGGCTTTGTTAATGGTGTCAGGGTCACAGAATTTACTGGAAAGGCAGGGTCTAATTTAATTTTCTTGGTAGCTGATATAATAGCTTTAATAAGCTATTCAGTACCATGTGTATTTAAGCAAAAAGATTATGGATTTGAAATGAATGGCATCAAGACTAACCTGAATTTTATATATTTTGTAAACTAAGTTTAACAGAACACCCTTATAACTGAGCTAAGATAGTATCAACACATTATTTTTTAAAATTATAATTGGCATTGTACTAACTCATCTAATAATGTGTATTTTTTTAAGTGCTTCAAAATAGTTTATTTTCTTAAGTACATCAAAATTCCTCTTAACACTTTGTTTCACCTATATACTCTGCTTGGTAAGTCCTTATCTGTAAACAGCAAAAGGTAAATGTTAAGCCCAACTTCCTCCAAACTATGCCAAATGTTGAATTAGGGAGTTTCTTTCTTTTTTTTTTTTTTAAAGATTTTATTTATTTATTTGAGAGAGAGAGAATGAGAAAGAGAGCACATGAGAGGGGGGAGGGTCAGAGGGAGAAGCAGACTCCCTGCTGAGCAGGGAGCCCAATGCGGGACTCGATCCCGGGACTCCAGGATCATGACCTGAGCCGAAGGCAGTTGCTTAACCAACTGAGCCACCCAGGCGCCCGAATTAGGGAGTTTCTAATGAACAGGTTTAGTTACAAATTCTGAAAAATTCCTCAAACATTTGCCTTGCATGTCAGTTTAAATGTCTTTGAAATTATAAAATCTTTCTTGTTTTATGGGAGGTTCTATATAAATGATCAAATACTTCTCTAGGACCAAGAAACAACCATCTTTTTTCTATATGCTATGTTCTATCAGCCAAAGAATAAAAATGTTCTGGTCTAGGAATGCTTTACTCCTTGGAAATTACACACAGCACAAATCAGACCACCTATTAACAACTTTAAAAATGAGGACTCAAGTGTGCATTAAGGGAATATTCATGCCAAACAAGCAAAATTATGTCAAGTTTTCAAGGAAAACTTTCCAACTAAAGCAAGCTAAAGGGAACACCATACTTCTAGGGGAAGAAAATGTACCTTAAAACTTACTTCTTCATATAAAACTTACTTCTTCATATATAAATATAGTGTGGAGAAAAATAATTACTTAATTTCATGCAACAATTAATCTTTGATATGAAACATAAAAATGGATTATAATCATCTGCACCTGACCGAGCAAGATGCGTGCACAGAGCCTGCTATACAGGAGCCCGCTACATACCATCGACTTACAGAAATTACATTTGTAGGACAAATAAATGTATAGAATTAAGACCTTTTAAACTTGAAGCTGGTAATTCAAGTCATGAAAAGAAATTATAAACATGCAGTCTCTTCTACTATAATGCTGGTTTTGAAAATGTAAATTTGTCTCAACATGATTGAAATATTAGGAAACAACTTGAGTATAACTTTCACGTCTGCTTATGTGCAGTATCACCTATAAGAAATACTGGGTGAATACAGATAACTGCGTTCAGCTGAACCTAGGAACACAGTGCACAAAATACATACACATTAAATATCTACCAGTTATCTCAGTTCACTGTGTCATGAGCCACACCTACTCACATCTGGTATTAAAACTTTCTGCTGGATTCCATCTTACTCTCCTCTGCTACCTTGCAATACCTCACAAGCTGCAACCCTTCCAAAGTCCAGTTCCACAAGCAAATCTCAGGTATTTTTCAAGATCAAGTACCATATTTATTGCAGTATTTATGTATTTCTTAACCATTTAACATGTATAAAATTGTGCTATTTTTGTTAGGTTTCTATCCTCTTTTAAATATGTCACTTACAAACTTTTGGTTATGCTTCTAATCCTATTTTCCCCATAAGCTCTGTGGTTATTACTGCACCAATGTGCACAGCACAATTTTTAGGAATGTATATATATATCATACCATAGTAAAACTGTATTTATTTTTACTGTACTTCTCAAGCTACTATTATGCAGCTATGAATGATGGCTCCTCATACACATGAACTAATCTCTGGACCCAGAGGATCAATGGCCCATTTGAGAGAAGATTCTGGTCTGCTGCCACCATTCTTGACCTATAACCACTACAAATTTGTTCTATGTTACTCATAAATTAATTTCAAAAATACATTAGGTTCATATTGCTGAATTTACTGGAAATATGCAGATTAAAAATAGGGAGCCACTGACCCTAATTTCTCTGGCCTATTTTAACCTTTTCTATTTCTAAATTCTTGAATACATTATATTACATGTTTTTTTGTGTAATTTTTTGATTGTTGCCTGAATTAGTCTTATTTACACCTTTCTACTAGTCTTTTTTTTAAAGATTTTATTTATTTATTCGACAGAGAGAGACACAGCGAGAGAGGGAACACAAGCAGGGGGAGGAGCAAAGGGAGAAGCAGGCTTCCCGCGGAGCAGGGGGTCCAGTGCGGGGCTCGATCCCAGGACCCCAAGATCATGACCTGAGCCAAAGGCAGACGCTTAATGACTGAGCCACCCAAGTGCCCCTCTACTAGTCTTTAAGTGTAAGGATTTCACATCTTATATGTATTTTTCTTTTATCTCTTACAGAGCATCATACTCATTAAGACTCTTATGAAGTGATTTTTTTTTTTTTAAATGTATAGGATATCCCCATTTTTAACCAATGGAAAGATCCTTTCTCATCATGGGTTTTAGTATCAGTGAGAAAGAACTATGGATAATTATGGTTCTTCCTTAGTTACTCTTAAGAGAATAGATTGAAAAAAAAAAATATTCAACATGTGTAATTTTTATCCTGTGCACTCTATTACATTTTGTACCCAGACAAAGTGTGATTTGGGAAGAAAAGGAAAAAATTAAAAGTCATCAAAAATTTTGATCTGTACTCTCACTTTTTAAATGATATATATATTATTCCTTCTTACTGCCTGATCCTAGTGTCCAAAACAGCTATTTTACTAATTTTCTCAATTAACTTTTGACCTGTTGACTACTAATCTTAATTTTTTGCAGTCCTTTTGGTAACCTAGAACTATGGTTAAATGTTTCCGGTTTACACATTGCTATCACCCAGGGTAAACCTTCTTTTCATTCTGTATTTCTATCTTTGAACAACTTCTATATATCTCCACTACCCACTAAGCCAAACAGATCAAATTCTTTATACTTATTATTTCACACTGGAGTATAAAATTTGCAGAAATGCCATTAGAAACATATCTTAATAGACATGAGCTAGCTCAATGGGAAAGCTCTCTGAAAATTTAAAAGCTCTCTGAAAATTACTGAATACAGTGAATCAAAGGATTATCTTATAAATAATGTTCAAATAAAACCTCCTCCAACACATACTGCCAAATAAATTAAGCATAGATTTCACTCACCTCCCGTATGACTTGCTGCAACTCATCTTGCTCCACATTTTTATGCATTTCTCCAGCAGTTGGCATTAATGGGATTTTTCCATTTCCTTCTTCCACTTCAGATTTAGATCCCACAGCCTCCAAGACTTCTTCAGCTGCTCCAACTTCCTCAGAACTTTCCACATCTGGAGGTGTCTGAACAGAGCCCATTCTAGAAGGAGCAGTGGGTGTTAGGGCCACTGATGCTCGGAATACTTTCTTGCTTGGTACCAGATGGGTCTTGGGTTTGCCCACTGAGTCACCAGAAGGTACTCCAGTTCTTCTATTAGCATGAGATGGACCAGAACATACAGAAGATGACTCTGATGTTGCTTGGGAGAACACAGATTCTGAGCTTTCTCCAGGAGGAATTTCAAATCCCATTTCTCCAAGTCCCATGCCCAATTCAGACTTCAGATAGGACTGTTCCCGCATCAGTTCAGTGACCTGGAAGTCAGAAAAATTGCAATTCTTCTCTCTTGAAATTAAGACTGGTAGTTAAAAGATTAAAATTCTAGTTGTGATTACTGCCAAAAATCACTTAGCTTGTAAAGACATGATTCTAATTCATTCATTTAGTAACTACTCAATTTCATTTGCAAAAACGTAGGAAAATGTAAATTCATGGTAAGACAAAGCCATAAAATACATAACTAGACTATATGGTTGGACAAAACTTTACTTGTTACTGTATGGGTGTCCAAATTACTTGTTAAGGAATAGTAACTAGTGAAAAACAAAATAGCTAATCATAATGCTTTGGCACCCAAATTAACCACTTTCTTTAAAATATAGTAAAAATCAGACTCTTGTTCAAATAGTAGTCACCTTACAAATCCAACTACCTAAAGGACCTGGAAACAGACTGTGAAAGCATATTTCCTCTGGAGCATAAATTAAATACTTTTCATAATACATTACATCCTTTACACCATAAAGATAAATCACCACTGCAATTAACTGGCTTTCTAGTGGCCTAAGATGGCAAAAGACTTTCAGAAGGGCCAAATTCACTTCCAATCAATTTAGTTACCATCCAATTCTGTATTTAAAAACAAAAATATTTCATCTACACTGGGAAAATTGTGTGTTTATGAAATGTTATTATCATTCCCTTCCCCAGTGATTTGAAAGGAGAGAGGCTTACTGGTTCCATTACATTCAATGGAGAAGGGCATGACAAGTTATCAGCGCTTCTACTGCCACACATTCCCTGAAAAAATAAGAACAATATATATGTATGTATGTATAAATTATTTCTTCAAAATGCAAGTGTTTCACAATAAAATGAATTGGCTATTTATTGCCCTGAAACATTCTTTTATGTCACAAAGGTCATTCTCAACTGTCATGGGATCCTATAAAATGTGTTAATTCTGACTAAAGGTTCACAGGAGATGTTCTGATTCTCTGCTGTCACCAACACGCATTTCTCAAAATAACGATTGAAACCTTTTACAGAAAAAGATATTCACCAGTGATAAGTGATAGTCTCACTCTATGCTACACATATATATATATATATGTGTGTAATACACATTCTTATTCTACTGATTCTTCTCCATATGGGTGCACATATATGTGTGTACGGAGTCATCTATTGTTAACAAAATCAAGTATGTGGTTCAAGTAACAGAAAAGTTCACTATTTCAACATTTCAAAACTATAGTTCATGACTGCAAAGATAATACCAAAAAATAATCAACTGCTAAAGTTTAAATTTCACTCAAAGAAACATTAGAAGTTTGAAAAGTGATACAAAACAAAGTATTTTATTCTCTTGGCTGTATGCATGTTTTCTGCCTTTAAAAAAGATCTCATTTAATTCCTTAAAAAATATAAAGACTGGCAAAGAATCCAAAATAAAGGAAAAATTTAAAAGGAATAGTTATTTATTCAAAGGCAAGAAGGGGAAAAAAGACTGAGTGAAATATGTATTTATGTTCTTGGCAGTTAGTTACAGGCAGTGATTAAAATCTAAATTAGTCACATATTAACCCACTATCATTTTTCCTTTAAAACTCCTAAAATTTTGTATTGCTCCTTATTCTTTATTAAAAAAATATGATTAAGATTTTTCAGTATTTTTCTAAATATACTAAATAAGAAAAGAATCACAACTTGCACATTCAACTGATCTGTGGGAAAGGTTCCTTAAACATTCTGCTTGCCTCAATACCATTAAAATGTTTTAAAATTAAGGCACTGGTTCTGAATGATGTGGAACACGATACATAAGTCCTAAGTGAAAACTGCTGACAAGCCCCAAGGCGCCATACCATGAGGGCTGAGGAGCGGAAGGGAGAAGGCATGCGCACGGCGCGGAACTGCTCCTCCAGGGCCAGCAGGCGCTCCTCCAGCTGCAGTTCCAGGTCCTGAAGTTCCATGCGGACCGAATTTCTCAAACTCTGAAGCTGATCGACTTCATACCTATCGGTGTGATGATAGGCACAAGGTTGAAAACAGCGGTTTGGAGATTTCACATTCACCACTCTCTCACAAGCCGTTAGAAGGTACTGAGATGGCCAGTTCTAAAAATTAGCACGACAGCAACTGCCGCAGGTGTGACCAGCAGGACAAATGGTCTTTCTTCCTCTACCCTCTCTCCCAAATATTCCAGACTAAAAAACAGATTACAACCGCCGTCTTCCTTAACACAGTGAAAACAGTTTAATTAGTAAAACACTATGCCTAAGTTTATTTACAGTGATTCACAAAATAAAAGGTACACAGCACTAGACATAAAACCAAAAAGGTGACAACGCTTTTTTGGAATGAAAAATATTCTGAGTTACATTAAGACAAAATGAACTTTTACCTTTCCTCCTCAGTCATATGATGATAAACCATGGTTTGCTGGCGCAGCATTGCCAGCTCTAAATCCATCATTTGCGTTCTAAATAAATTCAGGCTCCGCCTCATTACCTGGAGTTCCTGAAAAGTATTCTAAAATACAGTATGACAAAATTATACTTCTAAATCACATAAATTACTTTGTAACACAAAGATCTAAGTAAGAACTTACTTCATATAGAGGTAGAACAGATGATTTCTGAGTACTATACACAGCAGCAGCAAGATCAGGTCCTCTCGTCATAGGGTACTTTAAAAAAGTGAAAGTATGATTACAAATCAATGTTAAAGTGGTTATTTCCAAATTATCTAAGGTGTTAAAAAGGTGGAATTTGGGACCTATATAGTTTTCTCTATGAGGCAAAAACCAAAACAAAACAGAACAAAAAATAACCAACAACAACCAAAAAAATCCCACTTCATTTTGTAAGCAGGAACCAAATCAGTCCCCAGTGCCACCTAGATTACCCCTATCTGTTTCAGGTATAAGTCAGCCTATATGGAACATGTATCATTTCAATCTATGCCTTACAGAACTTCCCTCTTGCCTTGAGAAAGTAGAAAACAAAAACAAAACTCAAAAATATAGAAGTGATAGCAAATTCTGAGATTACAGGAAATTACTGAGTTGGCTGGAGAGAGTAGCAAGCGGTTATCATACTTATTCATAGACATTTAAGCATCCACTATATGTCACTATTTTAGACAGTGAAGAAAAAAGGCAAAAGGAAGACAAAAGGCATTCCTAGCCTTCAAGTGTTCTCATGGTGTAAGAAAAAAAAAAGAGAGAAGTGAGAAAAAACTTACAATGTTGGGGTGGAGGAGGGGAGTGCTATGATGAAACAAACAAAAATCTAGATTAGGTGAATAAATGATCCCAGCACTGGTGACACCTGAGCTGAGCCTTAACAATAAACAGCACTTGGTCAGGCAAAGAAAGGCAAGGGCAGGGCATTCCAGGTTCAAAAACAAAAACAGTGGCATTTGTAACAACAGACACCTAGGAACACACACCTACTTAGAGGCCTGCGTGCAGTCCAACACAGCTGGTGCACACACACAAAGATTGAGACTGGAGAGACAGGCAGAGACCAGGTCAAGAACAGCATCTGTCTCCTCGGGGTTGGGGAGTGGTGAGAAGATTAATTAGCTGAGTTACTGATGGGACATCCAAGAAGAGATGACCACACCCAGAGCAGAGTAACAAGCTGGTCTGGAAAGGTGCACCATGAGGGTGTAGCAGGACAGAGCCCTGGAAGCCCCGTGTTTCACATAATGACAGCTGAAAGGTTGGATATCCCCCTCACAGATAAAACTAACTACGATTTATAGGGAGGAAGAAGAAATACCCACATTTTGGTTAGACCAGAAATCATTAGGAGACAGTTGTCATAAGAATAAAATCTATATTTAAAAGAAGGTATACTTGGGGCGCCTGTGTGGCTCAGTCCGTTAAGTGTCAGGCTCTTGGTTTCGGCCTAAGTCATGATGTCAGGGTCCTGAGATGGAGTCCCACACTGGGCTCCATGCTCCGTGCTCCGTGCGGAGTCTGCTTGAGATTCTTTCCTCCCCGCTTCTCCTCCCTGCCCTTCTGCCACTCCCCCCATGCTCAATCTCTCTCTCTCTCTCTCTCTCTCTGAAAAATAAATATTTAAAAGAAGGTATGCTTTACTACATAACTTAAGAAGTTGCAACTTGGGGCGCCTGGGTGGCTCAGTCAGTTAAGTGTCTGCCTTCAGCTCATGTCGTGATCCCAGGGTCCTGGGATGGAGCTCAGCATCTGGCTCCCTGCTCAACGGGGAGTCTGCTTCTCCCTCTCCCTCTGCCCCTCACCCCCACTCATGCTCTTTCTCTCTCAAAGAAATAAAATCTTAAAAAAAAAAAAAAGGCTGCAACTTTTGGGGAGCCTAGGTGGCTCAGTCAGTTAAGAGTGTGACTCTTGATTTCGGCTCAGTTTGTGATCTCAGGGTCTTGAGATCGAGCCCCACATCAGGCTCTGTGCTGTGTGTGGAGCCTGCCTAATATTCTCTCTCTCCTTCTCCCTCTGCCCCTCTCCTCCCTCCCTCTCTAAAAAAAAAAAAAAAGAAGTTGCAACTTTCATTTTTACTTTCCTAGTGGCTTCCTGTCTATTATGTCATCATAAGAGATCTGTTACATACATTCTAAGCCTCCTGATTCCTAGCTGAACACTGTGATCATTACATTACACTGCCATTTTCATTTCCTCACTATCTAAACACAAGTAGCTTGGAGAGAGATTTAGGAAGGAAATGTGAAATGCAAACCTAAAGACAATTTAGTTATTTTCAAAGCTTTTTTGGGGAATTATTTCCAGCCCACTTAACGTATCTGAGAGCAATAATTTTAAAAGTGACAAGACACACAGACTATCCTTATTCAAATTCACACTTTACCTGATTTTTTTTCTTTTCTGGGGTAGTTCCAGTCTCTGAACCCAGTGGAAGCAGACTCGTTCTGTGCCAGGAGACCAGCACCAGGAGTCAGGAGATGGAGGGGAAAGCTTAGTCAGAGAGCATGAGCAGAACCAGGAGAACGCACGGCGACACAGAAGCTGAGGGGAGGGAAGCTTAGAAAGGAAAGAGGCGGTAAACACAGTCAAATGGCAGAGAAAAAGAGAGAAAGTATTTGAGAGTGAAGATTTTTTTAATAATAGGGACAACCTAAGAAAAAGACCATGGAGAAGAGGCTAAAGAAGGGAGGCTATCTAATGAGCAAAATATCTTCTCTAGAAGGGAGGGAGATTACGAACAGAGAAATCAACCTTGTTCAGGACTAATTACAGCTACTCCCTTGAGACAGGAGGGCAGAGTATAGGAGGAGGGCAGGTACCCATAAGTTTAGGCATGTAAGAAAATGAAGCTGAAGTGGATCACGCCTGATGGGACTTAGTTTCTCAGTGAATTAAGAGGTGCTCAGAGCAATAAAAGAAAAAAAAAATATATTTTTTTCTCATACCTGTGAAAGATTCTGCAGTGAGTTTCTAATATCATGCAATACTCTTCGCAACTGCATTTCGATGGCAGAAGGAGGGTTCACGGAGCACGCTCGGTAAGGGTAGGCAGCATGTCTGTGCGAGTTAGGACAGCCGAAAGGGGCAGCGAAGGCACTGCAGGTGGTGCCTGACATGCTGGGGACACTGTGAGTGCTCAGAGCTCTCATGTGCTCACACAGGGGCCTCTCCTGCCACTCGGAGTGGACAGAGTGGAGAGAACAGGCGGACTGAGAGACAGGTGCTGGAGCATACAGTGAGCAGGTAGGAGTCCTTCGATGATGGCATTCCTCCGGCCGGGTCACCTCGCTCTGAGGGGCTTCTTCTTTCTTCACAGGTGACGGAGAGATGAAAATAGTGGATTTAACTAAAGACTGACCATCGTGCTCGATCACCTCTTTTCCTAATTCCTGCTCCTCTTCAGGTGTGTACTTATAGGTGAAGGAAGGTGGACTGCATCTGGTCTCCTTTCCTGGCGACAACCGGACATTGACAGAGGATACAACTCTTACTGGGCTCAATAAGGTGGTTGGTAAAGACTGAGACCTTCTTAGAGGATAGCCAGCTTTTGCAAATAAGTACCTCTGTTTTAAGAGATCTTTTGATTTTATCAAGCTACGCCCTACTCTTTGATGAGACAGACTGCAAACCTTCATTTGAGCTCTTTGCAAAGCTGTATTAACTCTGTCCACAGAAGAGGGAGGCCCGGTTGTATTTTCTGAGCCCTTCTCACTGCCTTTAGCTTCGATAGAAGCCAGTGACTTCAGAATATGGTGTGTGGTATAGTGGGCAAATTCACATTCGCTGCTTTTGTCCACATCACTGTCAGCACTTGCTTCCCTCAGCAGGTCCCCCGGCTGTGCTGGACACAAATCCTCACTCGTTTCAGTCATCTCAGTAATGTGATCTCCTGCGCTGCAGGTGGGCTGCGTGCTTCCTGCATTCTCCGCAGTTTCGCATTGGGGAAAATCCTGGCTATCTGGCCTTTTCTTAGCAGCAGCTGTTGCTGCCTTCTCTCTTCCCTTTGGGAGAGGGACGAGAGACTCCTCCTCTGATTCATTAAAATAAGGCTGATCTTGTGCTGTTGGTGTGACAAGGTCTTCACCAAATGAGGTGACTGTTGTCTCACTATCACAGCTATCAGCGCTACTCCCCATGGCCTGCAAGGACTCGGGAACCTGTGAAAGGAAAACACGTAGGAAGATGAAGAACTCAAATGGTAAAAAATACCAAACTGATGTGATCCCTCTGTATTTTCAGGGTCTCCCACCTTGGTTAGGGCCCTGGTACTAATCAAAACTGCTTTTCACTGCCCCTAATTGGCAACCCCTCCACTTTCTCACAAAGATTATTCCAGAACTTTACTATTTTCCATAGGTCCCCATTTCCTTTTCTTCCAACACATGACACTGAATCACTGAGAAGATGGACAAACATTTCTTAACTTTCTTCCCTAACACCTACAAATGTTCCCATACCTCTCCCCACTCCTCTCTGTTCTGAAAGAAAATTGTCCTTTTTTTCAAAGCTAATCCTCCAATCTGTGCGTCCAATCACATCCTCTCCAGGACTAGGTATCACTTCACAATTTTATCCCGGATTTTTCTGCCTCTTAGAGGCAGACTGTCCTCTTAGAGCTCTTTCCCTTAGCCAAGCAACTTCCCTGAGTCATTCCCATATGAGAAAGGCACAAAGACCTATCACCCTTATTTGAAAAAGGAGTCAACATTCCTATCTCCTCTTCCTTATCATTGATTTAATCTCCATTCATGCTTCTGCCTCATTTACTCCCTTAGAACCACTCAAACACTCACTTTCCAAAAAGCCAAATTCTTATCTTTCCATGCTCATGTCCACAGATTGCCTTTTAAAAAAAGGCTCTCCAACTCCCAGTTCTTCTGCCCACTGGATTATTCTTTCTGAGTCTCTTTCTCTTGTCCGTGTATCCCTCAAGTACGATGTTCCTAGAGGCTCTTTTGGGTCCTCTCTCTCTCTTACTCCACTTTTGTTTAAAATTTGCTTATAGATATTTTAAACACTTTTCAAGATACTTGTGTATCTTTGCATACAAGGGTTCCACATAAACTCCTTAAGGATAAAGATGTGCCTGTTATCTGGGTTATCTAACACACTCTAGCATAAAAGTCACATAATATTCAGCAAGCTACGTAACACAATTATTGTTAATTAAATAAACAAAACAATTACGGTAAAATACAGAAACAATTATGGGAAAACAGAAGAAAAATGCCAAACAGAATAATGATCAAAATAACCTGTTTACTGAAAGCCCAAAAATAAAGAAGGAGAAACTCTCTTTGTTTCTAATGTTCAGTCAGAGAGAGATGTATAATTAGTGAAAACTAAAACCTGTAGTCAAATGCTTAGATAACATCTACATCCTGGCATTTTTATTCTGCCATTTGAAAAATAAAGATTAGACAGATTCAGTCTTGAAATATATAGTTACTGAAAATTCACCAAAATATGAAGTTAATCACAGTGCCTACTACAATAGAAATTTTTACCTGAAGATGATTAAGGGAGAGGCAGTCTGTCGAATCTTCAGCAAAACCACTGCTATCAGAGTGCTGACTTGCAGTACGTAATAGATGATCTACCAAAAGAAATGTAGTTAGGCAAAACTGCTAAATATGACCGCACTGAAAAGAAAATATTACAGATATATGATTCCTAACAGATATACATATTGATTTCTTCTTAGAAAAATATGCATCACTTATGCAAAATGTGGCTTCAAAGCACAGGAGGTTAACTCGAATTCATCCCAAAACAGAATCAGGTCTATCAAAAATACTCAGCATTCAGTTGCTAATTAAGTTCCAGTGTTAATATATTTTGGTAAATCCAATTAATGTCTTATCTTTGGAGGACAACTGGCTGAAATAAAGAATAATGCTAATAAAAATAGAAATCCCAAAGTAAACCACTTCCATTAGTAGATATGTAAAGATATTTATAGCAGATGAAATTAGAAGTTTAAATGTAGTGTGTAAAAAGTTCTATTATTTTCCTAATAAGAAAATAAAAATATAACTAAGGTCCCAATAAATTAACTAATTCGCATGCCAGAGTACTTAAATGTTTCTGATATTCCAAATGATGCAAACATTTTTAAGTCATGAAACGATTTCCTAACAACTGCATGAAATTCAAATACATTCAACTGGTACATAATATTGTTAATCTTATAAAAACCCTGTCTGGTTTTTGGCCTGAAAACTCTAATTCCTGGTTAGTATAACCTAAAAACACTTCTTAAAGTAAAAAGGCCACCTAGGCACAGCAAGAATGATCACATGCCCATCCACACTGTAAGTAGAGGAGAGACTTTACAGCTACTAACATTTACTAGGGGAGAAGCTTCATGAGAAGGTCAAGTTCTGCAGAACTTCAAAAGCACCACGCTAAATAAAGTGTGTTTACCAAATCCACATTCAAGATTTGAATGACAGAACCTGATAATATGTTTGAATAAAATCCAAAATCAATTAAAATTCACCTGACTTTGAAAATTATCCCACTGTAGCCTCAGGTTCAATGTAGAGCATCACAGAATAGCATAATTTTTTCTCATCATAATTTAGAATAATTCTGTAATATTGTTTTGAAGTTAACAAAACGCATAATGTGATATAAGAAACTGATCCCTACCTTTGATAAGTCTAGGTAAACTGGAACAGTTGTGAAACTGAACTGGAATAAGCTGTTATCACAGGTACTAATTATGCATTATATCAACTGAGAGAATGATTAACATCTTACATCAGAGCAATTATCACCATAATTATGTGTTTGCATGTCTTTTTTTTTAGACTATGAGTCTTCTAAGACAGAAACCTCATTTATTCTATTTTATATCCCAGTACCTAGAACAATTAAACAATAAAAAATATTTGCTGAATGAATCAATGATAACTTTCTCCTTAAAGCAAAAATAAAATTAAACAGTCACTTGAAGGATTTAGAAGTGAAACTGCCTATCTGGTTGGGCAAAGGGCAAATGCTGGAGGGCCTGGGGAAGCGAATGACTGGCTCGGCTCAGGTTCTCTCTGTGAGTCCTGTTCAATCTGCAGTGGACTACAGTCTGTGCGGAGCTCACCTCTGGGGTTAGCCCTGCGTTGACACACACTAGATCAGAGCGTACACTACTCAGGCTTCAGAGCACGTGTTGGGCAGTGGAAAGAACAAGGAAGCCTGGGTTCAAGCTCCTACTTTATCACAATAAGCAGTGATCTTAGACACTCCACAAAACAAAATAGTTCTTCTATCTCACAGGGTTACTTCAGAAACTAAATAGGGTGTAAGCGAAACTATTCTGTAAACTGTAAATCACAATCTCTGTTCTTTAGTCACACATTTCACAAAACATAGTTCTCCGCAGAAAAAAGGTGGAATTAAAAACAATCAGACCTCTGTCCTAGCTGAAGAGATTAAACATTATTTCTAATAAAAAACCAGGAAGTTAGAGCAAAACATTAAAGTTAGAACAAAACAAAACTGAGCATTTGTATTTGTCCAGTATCATAAACAAACAGAACACTTGTATACTCCACAAGATTAAAGAAAATTTGTTCATCTCTAATAAGGAAAATGTTTGACTGCTCTCTCAATATAGCTTACTGAATGTCAAAAGTTGACATGTCAAAAGTGAATGTCAAAAGTGACAAAAGTTGAGTCACTAAACCTCTCTAGGCTTCAGAATTTTTTTTTTTTTTTTTTAAGAGAGAGAGAACAGGGGGGGGGGGGGGGGGTTTTCTGAAGAGAGGGAGAGAGAATCTTAAGCAGGCTCCATGCCCAGCACAGAGCTCAATATGGGGCTCAATCTCACCACCCTGAGATCATGATCTGAGCCGAAATCAAGAGTCAGATGCTCAAACGACCGAGCCACCCAGGCACCCGTAGGCTTCAGTATTAAATCCCAGGACTGGATATGAGATTAAGATTACTGTAACTTCGAAAGTCCTATGACTAAACTGCAAAGTATTTTTAAGCATGTACTATATGCATTTTTACTAAACTTGTGAAATGAATATTTTACCAGAGATTCTAATTCTATCATCATTAACTAATCTAAGATACTTTCATATCACATTATCAAAATTTGATAGGCTATATTCAAAAATGATGAAAACACTATATTGTTCCCTCTCCCTCTCATGCAATATAAAACCATTTTATTGTTAATTTATACAAATGTGATTCATAAAAATGTTAACATTTTTACTTATACCACCAGAAGTAAGAGACTTCTTATTGGTAAGAGGGAGAAATTCAGATATGAATACAAACCACATTCTGTCTTTTCTACCACAAGGAGCCTGCTCTTGAAAGATCGTGAAATACTTGTATACCATTTTTAATCCCTTTTTTTGACGCAGGGCAAGCTGCTTTTTCCAATGTATCCCATGTCAACCAAACTAAAGGAAAAATTCCTTGATGATTGTGAACTGTTCTTATAGCTCAGAAACACATGCATATATTTATGGACTTAAAAAGGGGAAGAAAATTAAACAGGAAAGTTCTTTTTGTGTCTGACCAGAACTATAGTGACCTATCTTGTTTTTTAGTACCACAATGCAATAAAAGAAAAATTATATGCAAATTGTTCTTATGAAGTCATTTCAGAGATCAGAGGAGAATTAACATGCAATTTCCTATTCTAAGAACATACATATGAATCCTCGTTTAAAAAAACCAGGGTGGTTCAGCATGTGTAACCTTTAAAAATAAAGTCCTACCTTCAGTGGTCACTTTAACTTCTTTACTTCCTCTCTCCTTTTCTCTAAATCTCAAATGCTTTGTGACTTATGTAAACATCAGACATGTTTTTCTTGTTGCAAATTAAAAGTGAAAGAAATGGATTCAAAGGTTCTTTGGTCAATAATTAATAATTCAAGAGTACTACGGTATCTACAGCCACTCACCTTTGATCCATAGTTTGAATTTAACTTAACTAGCTTTAACCAGTATTGAGAGATTGGTATTTTTTGCTAGAGGCATATTCATGTATATACTTAGGAGACATGTTTAAATAATGAAAAGCAGAGGTGGATAATACAAGTATGTATTTTGGGCACCTGGGTGGCTCAGTCGGTTAAGTGCCCGACTTGATTTTGGCTCAGGTCATGATCTCAGGGTTGTGAGATCAGGCCCCGCCTCAGATTCCACATGGGGCGTGGAGCCTGCTGAAGATTCTCTCTCTCTCTCCCTCTGCCCCTCCCCACCTTGCTTGCACATCCACTCCCCAAAAATAAATAAATAAAATCCTTAAAAAAAAAACCAACCATGTATTTCAATAATAACCATGTAAAAAGTAGGCCTCAATCTGTTGTTCTATCGCTTCCCATCCAGCCCTTATGCAGAGTTGAAAATAATTACGAGTACAAAGAACTGCATTTCAGAATAAGCAAACTAAAATTATGTTATGAACACAAAAGTCTTCAAGAGCGTACAAAAAAATTCTATAAACAAAGTATAATGAAGCATACATACCTGTGTCTTTAACCTTCTTTTTACACTTACAGGTACTCAAATACTGATATATAAACACCTTTTCCAAATCAATTAATGACACTTGGTAATGTGCTTGGGAACTATTAGTCTACTTACCTCTTTTTGACTTCGTGAGACCTAGCTGGTAAGCAGCTGGAATGTGAGGAGCTTCTCCCTCTGTACTTTGAACCTAAAGAATGGTTTTAAGTAGTTAAAACTTGAAAAATATATGGCAAAGAAGAATACCTCTTGATAATTATTAAACAAATCAACATAACTAAAAGTAGGTACCAAAGTTTTATATTTAAAAAATGCAAAGCATCTTATCTCAAAATTGTGAGAGCGTCCCACATCTTTATTTTATAACCTATTTTCCAGTTAATGACAGGACTGCAAGTTTGTGGCTAGCAATGAAAAGTGACTACATGTATAAACTACTTCATTAAAAAAAAAAGTTGCTGGAGTGCCTGGGTGGCTCAGTCGGTTAAGCGTCTGCCTTCCATCAGGTCATGATCCCAGGGTCCTGGGATCGAATCCCACATCTGGCTCTCTGCTCAGTGGGGAGTCTGCTTCTCCCTCTCCCTCTGTGATCTCTCTCACTTTAGCACTCTCTCAAATAAATAAAATCTTAAAAAAAAAAAAAAAAGTTGCTATTAAATGAAAAATAGATTCCTAAGAAAAAGTTCTATAAATGTTAAAATTCAAAGTGTTAAGGCCAATCCAAGGATAAATGCCATGACTTTGCAGCAGATCACGATTGACACACAGTTCAGGCAATTACAAGTCTTGTGTCTTTAAAAAATTGTATATCATGCTCCCATTACAAAATTTTATAAAATCCCAAAAATTCTGAGCATCTCAAAAACCGAACTTGTATTAAGACTGCTTCGTCCTAATATAAGTGATCTTTTAAGACATAACTTGGGAGTTGTAAATAGAAAAGCATGTTTCATCACAGAACTAAAATGTTGAAAGATCTTAACCATAAATCCTCCCTGAAGCCCATATTCAGAGAAGTTATCGAACCCAAAAAAAGTGTTTTTTTTTTTTATGATATTTTCCCCCCACCTGCACAACTACATAATTTAGGAATTTTCAGATTCTTTATTCACCACACCCATCCCATTCCCCAAATACTCAAATGTAACTAACTCTAAATTGAGATTAAACATTTGGAGAGGGAGAGACACTAATTCCTAACACTACTCGGTAATGATTAGTACTTAAAATAACAAATAGCATCCTAGTAAAGTAGGCAAACTAGCCAAACAAGGTTTTCAACCTTGAACAAATGAGAAAGCAATTAGCAAACAGGTTTTAGGTAGAACCCTGGTAGTTTTGAGCTATGAACCCATCCATGAATAAGAAATATTCCACAGGAATGAGAGTGGAATGACAAACATGAAAAAAATCTCAAAGGTTAAAGATACTATTACCTAATTTAAAAACTGCTCTGATTTGTGGTATCTTTGTTCTGTACATTCCACGAATCCAAGGTTTACGAATCTTTTGAGAACTAAAACACACTGGTCTTTTAAAATCACCACCTATAAATTATTATGTAAAATAGTTTCTAACCTCTTTGTTATTACTGAAAAATTATATATATATTTTTCAAAGCAGCAGACATAAGTTCAACAGGAAAACCATTGTTATGCATGCAAGGAAACAAAATGCATTTTCTTTTTATATTCAACAAAAGGTCTATTATTAGTCTCTCTTCAAGCCTACCCTACTTCAAAGAGTTTTCTGTTAAAGTAAATATCAAACAGACCAAAGAAGTATAACAGAAATCCAAATGTCTCTTTAATTATATTCTAGGAATCTCAGTTTAGGCAGGGCATTATGATACACCAAACTATACTCTCTTTTTAAATGTAGAATTATCACATATTCTATTCCTTAGATTTATAAAATTAGTCACAAAATAACATGACTTTAATGAATATGTATCTTTAATATACTATCTTTCAAGATGCTACTCTATGGCAAAACAAAACAAAAAACTACAAAAACTACAAACTCTATAATTAGTTCAAAGAAAAGGGCCCTTAAAGAAAAGCTGAGAGGATCATCTTTTACTAATAAAATTACTAACGTCAGGATTCTTCTTCCCCCCCTTACTCAATAAAATCATTAATCACTTGAAGACAGAAAACAAAACGACATGCTAGTGGTAACAGTTAAATTTCATAGCTTAGTATGTGTTATTACTGGTCACAGTTGTGTGAAGGAAAGCAGTCAAATTTGAGATGGAGTACAGCACAGAAAATTATGAAGCAAATAAAACTTGGATTTATTTATGTGGCAGGATACTCAACAGTTTCAAATCCTCAGTTGTGTTCTCATTTGCTACAAATTGCCTTTCATTAAATTAACTATAGCTAAATACTGATAACTGAATTGAGTAATGGAAAGTGGGTGTTCACTATACAATTTTCTTTGATCTCTGGGTTAAGTTTGAAACTTTTCGTAATAAAAATTACAAAAAAAAAAAGCCCACCACAACAAAACCACCATCCTAACCAAAATGATAAAATTGCTTGGTCTCAGTGTTTTGAGATTTAAAACTGTATGAAAATAGCTTTAAAGTAAACCCATATTTAAAAGAGTTATTTCATTTTAGGGGCGCCTGGGTGGCTCAGTTGGTTAAGCGACTGCCTTCGGCTCAGGTCATGATCCTGGAGACCCAGGATCGAGTCCCGCATCGGGCTCCCTGCTCGGCGGGGAGTCTGCTTCTCCCTCTGACCCTCCCCCCTCTCATGTGCTCTCTCTCTCATTCTCTCTCTCAAATAAATAAATAAAATCTTTAAAAAAAAATAAAAAATAAAAAAAAATAAAAGAGTTGTTTCATTTTAAAAAATGTTTTAACAAAACATTTATTAAAACTCTATCTTTGTGAATCAATGTCCTGCTACCAGGGCAGGCACCTTACTTTGGTGGGGTTTTTGTTTTTGTTTTTTTTAACATGTCACATTTATCCTAATATACATCTTCCAGGCACAACACTATTGTGCTGTGTTCCATAGAGCTGCAATACATGGAATGTTCTAACTCAAATAACCCTTCCTCTAAGGTTTAAAGAGATATGTATAGCAGTTTTAAAAAAAGAAAATCAAAACTGGAGTTTTAGAAATTCTAATTTTTAAGGACATCTCAAAAAATTCAAATAAAAGCATTCTTTTTCTTTTTTTTTTTTTTTAAAGATTTTATTTATTTGACAGAGAGAGACATAGCGAGAGCAGGAACACAAGCAGGGGGAGTGGGAGAGGAAGAAGCAGGCTTCCCGCGGAGCAGAGAGCCTGATGTGGGGCTCGATCCCAGGACCCCGGGATCATGACCTGAGCCGAAGGCAGACGCTTAACGACTGAGCCACCCAGGCGCCCGAAAGCATTATTTTTCTAAAGAAGTAGTATGGCACCAGATGACTTGAGTTCTTGTCCAATGTCTGACACTGTCAGCGAGTCTGACCTTTACCAAGTGGTATGGTGTAGTCAAAAGTAGCAAGTTTATACAAAGACCCGAATTCAAGTCTTATTCATGCCACTTACTGGCTAAATGGCTTCAGATAGTTATCAGAATTATCTGGGACAATTATGTCAGTTTCTTTTAAACTGAAAAATAAAGACTAAAACTCCTACCTCACAGGTCCTTAGGATGATCAAATATTTTGCAACAGTAAAGTGGTAACGATTTACAACAGATCTCTCTCTGCTATCATCCAGGGACTCCCTACCCTGACATCCCTTTAGCCCTCCCCCAAGTAAGACACAGATATCAAAGGGAACATTACTATATCCCTCAGAAAGATGACAGAAAACCACTGCTGTCAAGTAATATCAAATGTTAGAGGAGGAAAAATGCTTCCTCATCTGTAAAAGGAGGAAACTGGAGAATGAATTCAAAGATCTCTTTCTGTGCTAGTTTATTATTCTGTATTTGTTGCAAATTTTTATTTAAAAAAACCTTTCAGGTTTTACTTACAAGGTTTACTTTCTACTGTCAGGTAAATACTTATATAACAAAAGTTAATTTAAGTCTTTTAGATAAATGTCAAATAAAATTTGGTGGTTAATTGGACTTCAAAGAGACATGGGTGCATGTATCATGTGTTAGAGTTCATATCCTATTGCATTCTACTCTAAGACACAATGCTTGTCTTCAAAACACAGTCAAATTTGAAAGGCCAAAGGAACAACTTAACTATCTGTCAAGTATCTGACTGATTTCAGATTATTTTAACTCAGGCCAATAAATAAAACAAAAAAGAATTCTGAAACTCAATGACTAAAAATAAGGAGATACAGTAGTTAAATCAACAATCAGTGTAGAGACAGAATTAGAAACACTAAAACTTCAGTAGCTTAAAAAATTATATACACTTCTAGTAATAATACCTCTATTTGAATATAAATTTATTTGTAGAGTAAGACACAGAACAACCCATTTACAGAAATAAACAGCTAAAAGTTCTCTTTCTTTTAACATTTAAGTATGAGAAATTTTTCCTTTACACCTAAAAGATGACTAATTGCTTACTGAGTAGGATCATTTTGGTTTAACTGTGGATCCTTCATTCTATAAATCTATGGCTCTAGACTGTTACCAGGATGTATTTATTAAAAATAAGCTATTTTGAGAAGAACACAAGAATTATCTAGGAAAGTTATTAAGAATTAGAAAACTCGAGAGGAGGGTTTTACAACTTTTAGACACACTCGAACATTTTAAATAGTCTACAAAACATTTTTTTTATAAGGCAAACTGACTTCTAACTGAAAATAGTCTCTGGCCTTTATTTTTTCTTAACATGAGAAATAATCACTCTCACTCTCCAAGGACTGAGTCAGTCTTGTCATCTATTTAATTCCCCTTACGTTGAAATATTTCCTGTCTTTGTTCCTGGTGACTGTCAGAGCTTACCTTTGCCTCAGAGGGATTAGGCAGCTTCATGCACAGAGTCAGGTCTGCAACATTTTCTCCTACCTAGCTACCCAAAGCAGCAGGCACTCAGTTAATCTGTTTGAGAACTGGTTGACGGAGAGAAAGGGAGTGTCCTCTAACTTACGTTTATTTGCTGTTTTTACAGGAAGAAAGTTCCCAATAGGAATCAAACCTCAAGGGAAAGGAGTCTAAAAGAAAAACAGCAACAACCTACTTTGAATGGGATCTAAAAGTTTGCTTCAGTAAGACTGTTCTCTTCATTTGTCAGTATAATTCAAGTCACACTTGGGAGGAGAGGAAATTAAAGAAACACATTATTTCCTTTCTTTACCCATTGTTCTACAAGCTCTCTTTAAAGTTCCCAAAGGGATAAAAACACAGTTCTAGAAGGTTTTTATCCATGTTTTAAATACATCTGAAGAACAAGGATTCATTATCCTTAAAATTCCCCATATTTACAATGCAGCCATGGTTGATCATATCCATATATTCTTTTTTTGAAAACAAAGATCTATTATTCTTCAACCACCAATGCCTGTAATTTTGTACTTAAAAAAAAAAAGTTCACTTCCATTTGACATTACTTTCTTCATTAATTGCTTTTGCCAGTAGAGGGAGCAAAAAAAACAACAACAAAAACACCCCATACATTAAATTAAATGTTAACCTGCCACCAAAGCAGATCTCTCTAGTACTTTACAAATGTTTTACTTTATTTTTTTTCAAAGATTTTATTTGTTTATTTGACAGAGAGATAGACAGTGAGAGAGGGAACACAAGCGGGGGGAGTGGAAGAGGGAGAAGCAGGCTTCCCGCAGAGCAGGAAGCAGGGAGCCCGATGCGGGGCTCAATCCCAGGACCCTGGGATCATGACCTGAGCCAAAGGCAGACGCTTAACAACTGAGCCACCCAGGTGCCCCACTTTAAAGACCTTCTGTGTATGACAGCAATAATTTTAAAAATATATGGTTTAAAATTCAGGAACCCTAGGAATTAAAAAGCAACGTCTAAGAGTGTCTTCTCATCCGAGTCACCAGTATCAGGTTTGCAAATATCTAACATAATTTGTTTAAATTTTCATACTCTGCTATTAAGTTAAAACAAGGAAACCCACTGACATATCTGACTGTCACAGAAGAGGGGCCCTAATGAAGGGCAAGTAGTTACACTTTAATTCTTAATGGTACGACATGTTCAAAACAAAACAAAACAAAGTCAAAAGGAATCAAACAGTGAAATAGAACAAAAAGAGGCTTTAATTTATGAAGCAGTCATCTTATGAACTCATTATAATGAGAAATATATTAGAAATTAAATAGGAGAGATATAAAGAATATGTAAAGAAATAAGGGGAAAAGAAGCTTACAAATAAACTATTTCAAAGGGCCGCTCCTCTCCCTTTTCATTTTCTAGTTAGAATTAAAATATTAAAAGATAAATTCAAAGACCACAAAAAAGATAAATAGCTATATCAGCAACAGAAATTTTGCAATAAATGAAAAATCTTCACTAATGTGAGAGATAAGTACTTACCAAGAGGACATTTATGGGCAGAATCAATTATCCCATTTTCCAACTCCCTAAAAATATGGCATGTGATTCTAAAATTACTGGGAGTAACTACTATATTACTAATGCTATTCTGTAATAAATTTTAAAAAGAAAATTGCACATTATGTAATTTCCGGCCATAACTCTTCAACAGTATTCATGTGCCTCAGTTTCCTCATGTGTAAAATAAGACCACCACTGCCTGCCTCACAGACTAAAGAGAAAAGTAAGGGCCTGGTACAAGTGCCTGCCACAAGGTAGGTCTTGATAAACGTCAGTTTCCTGTCTCCAGCTATGCAGTGCCAATCATAAGTATTAGCTCTGGCCATTCAAAAGTAGTTTTAGTTGACCTCATCGAAATGCATCTCTTTATCTTGCCCAATTTGAAATTTATGTAAATGAAGTAATATCTCTAGGTAGGAATAAAAAATAACCAAACATTGGTCTTCCGGGCTTGCAGAAACCATATTCAGTGGTGTTTCAAACCTTCTTTCTTGAGGTTCCCTATCCTCCCCTTCAGAAACATAGTATCTTCAGGTTCTTTCCAGTCCCATGCCAAAACCTATCCTTTTCAAAGCCTTATTCATACTTAACTTATCCTTTCCACTAAGATACTTTGAGAAAAGTGTGCCCAAAGGCACATAGCTATTTAGTGGCAAAAAAGAACTCAAACTTCTATTTGATTTCAGAGGCTGTGTTTTTAACTATTATGCAATATTGATTTTAATTTAAATATACTCTCTCAGGGCTTTCTCAGGGCATCAAAATCTTAAACTGAGAGAGAAAGGGGGTTAAAGTTCAAGTATCATCAGTGAATGACAGAGGATCTAGAGGAGCTGATGAACTCTCACATTACCCTGGCGATGCATAGTCCTATGACCAATTCTTGGTGAAACACAGAACTAAAACTTGAAAAGTCAAAATTAGGATGATTTTCTTCTAGTATAAATCTATTAGCTACCTTTGTTTTATAAACATCTTTTTGGTATTTTTTTCCTAACTCATTATTTGAAACAGGTCTCATGATATTTTACCCACCTCTTCCATTTCAAAGGAGTCCTTCTGCTGTGCCATTATATTTCTTATGGATGGGATCGTGAGCGGTGCACATGGCTCTTTTTCGTGTGTGGACACGTGGACACTTTTCACATCGTTGCCATTTTCCAGCTCACTGTGCCTGGACATGCTGAAATCGTTACCTAAATCAGATTCCATAATACCAGATTCCTCACCCGGTTTATTCACATGACTTTGCGTTTCTTCACTTTGTTCACTTTCAGTTTTTTGGTTAAAATTACTATTTGCTTCATCACAAAGTCTATCAATGTCAGCATTCTCCATAACACATGCTGAACTACCTGATACTTCTTCTTTAACTGTAGCCAACATAGAAGATGAGTCTTTCTTCTTTACAATTTTTTGAGACTTTTGATCATTTTTATTGCCACTTTCTTCCATCACTGAAACATTCAGGATCTTTCCTTTTTCAATTGCTGGGGAAGGACTACTACTTTCTCCTTTCTCTGTTTTATCAACACATAAATTCAGTTTTGATAGTGTTTTCATTAAACGATTTGCAGTGTTACTTCGGGTTAAAGGTGGAGGTGAGTCTGTCTCCTTGTTAGAAGTCACTGAAGACATACTTCCAATTCTCTGGAGGGGAGTCCCAGAGACTTGAGAATATAAAGAAGAAAATGCATTGGCCACGGTAGTAAGCACTTCAATTTGACGGAAACGACCTACAAAAAGGAAACAATGTTAATTATATATATATTTATCTGTTTATATATTTATACATATATTAAACTATTAGTACTTTCCAGAATGCCAATAATTGAACTTAGATCACAAAGATTATAAAAGCACAACTTTTTTCCTTATCCAACATTTAAAAGTTCTCTACATTTACTGGGAAGAGGGAGGAAGATATTTCACTCTAAGCACTAGAATTTATGTTTTAAGAATTTAAGAATTTGGGCGCCTGGGTGGCTCAGTTGGTTAAGCGACTGCCTTCGGCTCAGGTCATGATCCTGGAGTCCCTGGATCGAGTCCCACATCGGGCTCCCTGCTCGGCAGGGAGCCTGCTTCTCCCTCTGACCCTCCCCCCTCTCATGTGCTCTCTCTCTCATTCTCTCTGTCTCAAATGAATAAATGAAGAAAATCTTTAAAAAAAAAAAAAAAAGAATTTAAGAATTTATGTTTTACGATTTAAAATCAGAAAGAAGCACAAAGCATGACAACTCTGAATTAAACAGAATGGACTGGCTATTGATCTACAGCTGTGATTCTATTTTTAAGTCTTTGACTCCATTAAGACTCTTGCAAATGTTCTCCCAAGAAAATGTACATAAATTTGTATTTTATACCTAATTGTGGGGAAGGGAGGAGGTAGGATTGGATTTATAGATCTCTTAAAGCTGTTCTAAGGACCACCTAAGATCCCATTTTTGGAACTTCTGTGCAACAGAGAAAAATAAGATATAATATAAATAAAAATTATCAAATTAGCCATGCTATTTTAGATTTATAGAAAAACACCTAAAATTGACTGACTTTATTTAATAGTAACAAGCCACTCCCCTACTTCTTTCCTTTTTGAACATCAGCAATTTGGGGATAAGTTTAAGATAAGCACAAGGTTCTACATGTCAGTTACAGTAACACTTAAGTCAAGAATGAGGAGAGGGGGAAGTTAACTTCTATAAATAGAATAATAAAAATTCAGAATAAGTAAAATAGCTATTGTGTTAACTTCAATAATTAAGTTTCCAGTGCTATTCCTAAAAATTAGTAAGGCTTTAAAAAAATAAGACCATCTCACTGTGGATGTTAATATTTAAAAACCTTACTTGTTAAAGCGTAATTTGGGTTTTCTACTTCCATCCGTTGCATCTGAGCACTCAAAAATACTTTAATGTCTATCCCTCTGGCAAATGATGATGAATTAAAAAATCTGGAAGGAATTTTAGAAGCAATATCTGGTTCATCTCGTCCAAATCCAAGATTATAAAGAATTTCTTCAGGATCTTCCTCATAAAGTTCCAACAATTCTGAAACACTACAAAAAAAAAAAAAAAAAAAGAAAAGAAAAAAAAGAAACACCAAGATATAAAATAAGTTTATAGTCACATCACATTATAAAAAAGAGCTTCTGCTCTTTACACCATTATTTATTTCAGCATCTTTATATACTGTGTACTAAATGTGATATAGAAGTCTTAAAAAGAGTCCATTCAAAAAAAAAAAGTCCATTCTTTCAAACTGTTAGGACTGGAAAAAAAAGCTGGTCCCTGAGCAGATACTCAGCAAGACTCCCAAAATGCTTCCTCACCTTATTTTTTTTGTCATTTTAAGAGTCCCAGTAAAGCAGCTAAAACAATTAGAGGACAGCTGAGGTAGAATAAGGAATAAACAGATTAAGAAAGAAATGAAAAGGAAAAAACACACAAGGAAGCTGGTAGCACAGGACATGCTGCAGAACTGAGGTTTTCTGCTATCTTGGCTGTCACTGAAGATGCAATACAGGTAACAAGCTGAACTCAGAAAGGGAGGGAGGGGCCTACTTTCAAATTTTCTCTAACCACTTTCACTCAGAAGTAGGAGGAGTAAGGTATGGAGAGAATGGGTTACTCAAAGGTAAGTTCTTGCTCTGATTCTGTTGGGAATTAAACATTTCTTATCTCTTCTTCCTCATATCAGTGATAATCCACCTTCGGAGATTGACTGAGGAAAATGTTAGAGATGAAACTTGAACTGAAGAAAATTTCAATTTGTTTCAGAGAAAATGCTGAGATTCCAGTACAATAATCTGCATAACAATTTAAACTGGTCCCACAGGCTCACGTACTTGCCTATTTTAATATATATTTTGAAGAACTTTGATTTAATATGTTGAAGATAAATAAATCTATGCTTAAATATCAAACTTTATATTAGAAAGGTTTATTCTGATTTTTTGTTATAGTAACTCAAGACCCTAAAAAAAATGGAGAATTTTGGAAGAAGTTATTCCACTATGGACTTCCTCTTTCAAGTTGTTGATAGGGCTCAAAATACTCACTATAACAGGAATTCCAGCAGCATTATAAACACATTTGCTTTTTTTTAATCTTAATTTTTTTAAAAAAGCAATGAATGAAACATTTTGGATTCTTTTTGATTTCATACTATCAAGCCAAATCCAAGACTGAAAAAGTGTGAGTAGGTCATCTATAACACAATGTAACTGTAGTATAATTTCAGAATAAGTTACCTGGAAACTGTCCCACTACTTTTCCCAGATCCAGTAGAATTCATACTTCTCCCTTTCTGATGAAACTGTAGTCTTCTCTCTTTGGCCAAGATATGATTGCTATAAACAACATTAGATTATATAAAACCTTATTTTCATAAATGTTCTTCATTTTTGAAAAGAGAACAAAGAGCACAGCTACATACCAGTTTTCAATTTGAGTATCTGTTTCATGGAGGTGGTTGGCTACAGGTAAAAGAATAAATGCAGAGCAGAATTGTTAGAACAGTAACTACTGTGATACAGTCATCAAGAAAGCAGATTAGCCAAATATTACAGCTAAATGCCTAATATCCCAAACCCTTATCTTGGTTCATTAAATCTGCATCATTAAAAGTAACATACAGATCGATACGAACAGAACCAGTAGCTTCAGGAAACCAGTTTTCATTTGTTAGCAGTGTGTAAAACTACGCCCTTCACTGAATGTTTAAAATAAAAGACTTACAGATAACCAATTAAATTTCTTTCATAGTTAGAAACAAATAGTAAGAAGATATACAGCATCTGTAGTAAATGTGATTCTAATTAATAAATTTAAAAGCTGTTACTAGAGAAGACCTTAAGAGCAAAATCATGATTTAGCATTATTTAAGTGTGGCAACAATATACATAAATTCTTACTGTGGTTTTTCAAAGGCTAAAAATTCATCCCAGTTACAACCAATTTTTCATGTATCTACTTTGAAAATTTCTATTCATTTCAAAATAAGCTTTCTTAAAAAAATTACTTTTTAGCTTTATTCCAGACTTACAAGTTTTAAACAGATAAGTATTGTTAATGTTAAGTTTAAAGTGAGTTAAACTGACTGCATTTAACTTTTATAGCAAATACAAAGAATGAAAATAATTACAAACATATCTATTTCAGTATACCAGATTTTTTTTTTTACTTCTGATCTACAAAGTCATGGCAATTTGTTATATTTCTTTGTACATCCACTCAGAAAGGTGCCTAACACATAGCATTCAATAAATATTTACTGAATGAATGAAAATAATCTTGAAAATTTTTCAGTAAAACAACACAGTATTTCCATTCTTTTCTGGAACTTCCTTTTAGGTTCTGGTTTCCAATAAACTCACTCAATATGGATGAACAGGTAGAACAGAAATGATTTTTAGGGCAGTGAAAATCCACTTATGATATCATAATGATACATACATGTCATTATACATTTGTCTAAACCACAGAATGTACGACCAAGAGTGAACCCCAATGTAATCTATGGACTTCGGGTAATGATGATGCCTCGTTACAGGTTCATCACACCATTCTGGTGGGGGACGTTGATAATGGGGGGACGTTGGTAAGGCAGGAAGTACAGGGAAAATCTCTAAACCTTCCCCTCAATTTTGTGAACTTAACCCTGCTCTAAAAAAAACAAATTCTAAAAAAAATTCCGTATTGTGAAATTAAGGCAGATATCAAAAGTGCTATTTACAGTAACACTGAAATGCATTTTAGTAAGGGTGGACAGTATGCTCAACTGTACTAATTGGGAAGCAGTAAGTTTAACCTCTTTACAGAGTTTATTCCTTGAAAGCACACTAACTGAAATAATAAAACCTCATATATTCACATACTCTAGAGTTAGAAGGTTAGAAGGTTCTAAGTAAGTAATCTACCATAGAGTCTGACTTAAAACAGTAAAAGATCAAGGACACTATATTCAATGGATAAATTCATCATTCATCATTATAATTTAAAAGATTTACATTTTAAATCTTTTATAATTTGAAAAGATTCAATAAAATTTTTAATTATTTAATTTGAAAAGATTTAATAAAATCCTTAGTTCTTTTTGATAAAAAACACATTCATAACCCAGCTATACAGCTACTAATAATCTCCCAATACCAGTAAAATAATAAAATAATAAAAATGTTTAATTCTACATTGTGGAAAACTTTACTATATAAATCCACTGACTAGATAATAACAACTGTGAAAATTTAAACATGGCACAATGCACTTCTAAAATATTAATGCAGTCTGGAATAGACATCAGCGTAATGATTTCTAATTAAATTCTAATAACTCTATTTTGTTTTTGTCCTTTAGCGTTCTAAAAATCTGGAAAAGGAGGAAGGGGAAAAGACAGGAGACACTTGAATGCAAAGAGAAAGACAAGCCACAGCTGTGTCTGACATAAGGCGACCTCACACTAAAAATAAGCTTCACTTTAGTCTTCTCATGTATAAATATTTAAGTTTCCTTCCTTCTGGCGGGGCAATTCTTCCCTCAGTTCTATGACTATTGTTTGCCCCTAAACAGTTCCTTTAAGCAATTAAGTCCAAGGAAGACATGGACATTTCACAATGGTTTTCAGAGCCATTTCTACATGTATCCTACAAGCTCTGACTAGATTATTAACATATAAAGGTTCTATAAAGTGTGTCTGAGCCATTTTCAAGACTTTTAACTTTGGCTCTAAGGACTGTACACCTGAAAGCACTCAACTTTTTTTTTTTTTTTTTAATTTTAAACCTGTATAAAAATACAGTTCTTCCAAACAAATGTACCTTCAGCTCCCAAAGACAAATCATCTTCAAAACTGCCTCCATTTCTCACAAGCACACCTGAAAGAAACATTAGAAGACTCATCCTGGTGTTCTGTTCTGGACCCCCATATAAAATCATAGTTTTAGCTAAAGCAAATTGACCAAGCAAAAAATAAGATACAATAAAGTATTTCAAACCTGAATGTACTCATTATTCTGATTATATTATTTCAAAAAGCAAGTATAAGCTTTACTTTATCACAAACAAACCATGATTTGCAGCCAGGTAAAGTTGTTAAAAGCCCTGATATAAGCTATTTTATACTTACTATGTCTTTGAAGATATTCATTTAGCTAACATCTTATCCAAGAGTTTCATGGAAAATCAGATACCGGAGCAATCATTCCTTTTACCTCCCTTAACAGTCAGGAGCTCAAGCTAGACTTTCTAATACTGTAAGTATTTTTTATATGCCTTGCCACAACCTGCACATTGTTGTACTTTGAACTTTAGAATTCTGTCTTGCACAGCTGGTAAAATTTCAGGTATGGCAATTTCAGTTAATGTAAGCAAAGAAATGCTGCACGAAAGCTGACCCAGTTCACTCAATATTTTCCTTATGTTTACATATCATATTTCTACATTTAATTAATCTTCATAATATCTAACTAGACAAAAATAAGAGTTTCACACTGTGTAAAGGTTTAGTAATTTGCTTGAACTATTCACTGTTTTATGGTTTATGACAAGGTTTCTTTCTTTTGGCTTTTCTCTTAGAATGGCATATTTTGTAAAATGAACATTACTTTTATAATTTACATATGTATACATTCACTCTTAAGTAGGGCTCTCATAAAGAACAAATTTAGAAAGGCAACTTTATCTTACCCTTGAGCGTATTACTGCTTTGCTCATCCAGTGAGGCTCCCAAAGGGGTACTGAAACCACATAAATATATAAACCTTAGTCTTAAAAAGCTATCTGGAGAGTTGTTACTGCACAACTTTACATTTAAAGGATCATAGCCAAGCAAGCTTCTAATCACAGTTTAACTCTCCTCCCCAAACACAAAAGGAATGCAAGAGTATTACATAAGTAATATCCTACTAACTAAGCAAACACCTATCCTCAAGTCAGTTCACCAGGAATGATTTAATCACACATCTGATCTGCCAGCAATTAAGAGCAAGAATTGTAATTACAAATGATATTAATTAGCATTTTCTTTACAAAAACAGAAAAAGAGAATGTCAGCAGGCATTAAGAAAATGTCTGCTCCCCTCAATCCCTTCCCTAGAAACAGGAAACAGAATTAAAACAAATCTTTAATAAAATTTAAAAGTCAGAGTCTAGTTAGAAATAAGGCTCAACAGTTTTTTTAAACCTCATCTGTCAGACCTATCACCAGCACTTTAGAGCATCTCTCAGTGCCTCCCTTACCCCAACTATCTTTTTTGGTCTAAATGAAGAAGCTTAAGATTTTTTTTTCTGTTTTTAAACTATGAAATACATATATCTTCATTTAACTCTAAAAACTAAGAAGTTGGCTTGAGAATCAACCTTAAGAACCAGCCACTGCTAAAATTCTTTCACATTCTTCCCCGTTCAAACACAGATAACTTAGAAATCTTTTTTTAACGTGAAAATGAAAATGTTTTTCATTTCTTTCTCAAAACTAAATTTATATTAAGAAACACTTTTATTTTGAAAGTTCTGTTTTGTGATTTGAATTTTTCATCAGTAACAGTTTATACCTGTTACAAATTCACATCAAATATGGGATCATAAAAATATCAGTCTCAAAAAATATTATTGAAATGACAATTTAATGTTAAAACTTTCTGCAAGCAAATATAAAAGCAGTGGCAGTTCTTTGAAAATTAGTGCTTTTGAAAAATGTAAAAGAATCACAACTACCATAAAGACAATAAAAACTTTGAGCTAAGTTTTTGCATATATTTTAATAAAACTGGAATTTATGCCTTTATAAAGTCCTTCTTCTTCCCTGGGCTACTTTCTTAGGACAAAACACTGTTTTACTCCTGCAGATGTCTCTATGCGTGGGTGCCCTAACAGAAAATGGCAAATAAAGAGAATATAACTGCCACTCTCCTTCAGAAACAAGTTTCTCACCCTTACAACGGCTCTCTTCCAAATTCTCTCAAAAACTATCCTTTCTTAGATGTTAATTCAAGCAATTTATTTCCACTTAGTTAAAAAAGTGATTATCAAAATAAAGGACCCCCCCCTCCCCCTTAAAGTAATGACAAATAGTATCTTTATTCAGGATATGGACATCAATAAGAAAAAAAAATGAGAATGTATCAAGGGGAAAAAGCTAGCTTTAGATCACTTATAATGTACAAAGTAGGTAGATGCCTAACTCTGAGAAGGATCCTAAACTGTTATAGAAAAAAAAAAACTACAGTTGCATATATCCTAGCAGTGAAATCTGTGATAATACAGCTAACATTACAAGACTATTTGTTTTAGCTTTCCCAGGTACAAATGAATGCCCCTTTTGTACAAAATAGGTGCAACTGTAAGGAACAAGAAGGAAATCTATGCAGGAAACCTATGAGGGAAGGAGCAGCAGACTATAGAATCTGCCTACATAAGATTAGCAACAAAACTTTTGGAATTTTCAGAGATGATATGTCTGATGAGTAACATTTGCCTACTGCATTTATCTTACAAGGTAAACGTACTATCTACTTGATATGATTGCATATAATCTTAATTCCTATACATCATTAAGTAAACACAATGTGATTTTTCTCTTGCTGTTAAACATTATTTTTGATGCACCTTTAGAGAGAAGATCCATATACTTCTTCGTATCTCAAAGGGTCTATGACACCCCCAATAAAGGTTAAGGAGTTCTGCAGTGAAGAGTGCTTAGTAATTCATCAAAGTTACTAAAAAATCCAGGTAATTCATCAAAACGGGAAATCAATGGAGTAGTAGCCAATACTTTATCTGTGTTTAGGTTAGAAAAATAAGCTGGCATATATGAAAATCACTTCTCCTTCCTCCAAAAAACACGTCCTTACCTCTGGTACTTGAACAAAAGATTAAGAAAAGCCCAAAATGAGATGGCAAATATGTGCAGAAGCAAACACCATAGCCGCATTAAAAAGTAACACTCTTCATATGAGATTTTACAAGTAGAAAATAAATTGGGAAAAAATTAAAATATAAAACAAGCCCTTTTTTACTGTAGTAAGATCTACTTGCAATATGATTCATCTCCTCTTGTACTTTATCAAAGATTTGTACCAGTTGCCAAAGCATGCAATTAGATTTATGCCGTCTGAATGCCTTCAAAGCTCTATTTCCCTTCGTGCATTCCAGTACCATCTGACAAATGCATGTCCAAGGAGTAAACTACAAGAACAAAGTTAGTTTTATAGCTGTCCAAATAGAATTAAGGCACAAAAATAAAATTAAAGCCCAGTTCGTGTTGTTAAGTAAACTAAATTCATCTAAAACACATTTGAAAGGGAAATCATTCCATGCCAGATATACAGACGTCAAAACAAAAGCAAAATAAAATACTGTGTGAAATGTGAAAATCCTTTCGAATAAAAACAAGGCAAGAATAACAACACTGCATGATTATTTGTTTTAGGTCTCTGATCTCTGATGCTAACATCATGCACGGGGGCTGAAGTCCTAACAACTGTAAAGTCAACACGGTCACCAAATAATCAGCGGTCACAGCACTTCCATTTCTAATCTTTTAGAGGAGGAAACTATCCGCCGGCTCACTTTCCGGCTTATAGCTCACAACGGCTACGGGACCCACTGGGACTGCGGCCCTAGTGACTCCGCTCCGGAGTGCCATCTCCGCGGATCTCCCTCTGGGATGCGAGCGGCGAAAGCGAGGACTCACCGGCAATCCTTGAGCCATATCGCGATCTTCTCGTTGGGCACGTTTCCTGCGGGGCAGAGTGAGGGGACAGCTCGTTACCGACCCCAGGCGGACTCCGACCGCTCGGTCAACCTGGACACTCCCATGTAGGAAAATCTACTGGGGTTAAAATGCAGCCTAAGCAACATGTCTTAAGTGTCCATCTGAAAGGAAACGAGATGGCACCGGGGTGTCTATGTTGACTCTGGAGACGCCTCGCCAAGCGCGCGCATTTAAAGGTCCAATGTGTCCCCTCTCCCCCGGCTTAGCAAGTCCTGGAGGATCTTCCAGAACTCACAGCAGTCGCCCAGGGCGCACGAGACTTTCCCCCGCCCGCCAGCCTGCACTTCCCCGAGTCCCCCCGCCCGCCACACGGCTCGGCCGGGCGCACAGACCTCTCCCCGCCGCCGCCGGCAGCTTCGCGCCCGGGAGGTCGTCCTCGTCGTCCTCGTCCTCGTCCTGCGTCGTCGCTTCTGTGGACAGGTCCTCCGTTTCCGACGCCTGCCAGGAGCCGCGGCACTTGGCCCAGGCCTTCCTCCTGCGACTCGCCACTTGCCACTCCAGTTCCTCCTCCGCCTCCGCCGACGCCACCAGAGGCCGGTCCATGGCCGCACCGGGGGCTCCGCTGCCCCAGCCGGAGCCTGCGTGAGACACGGCGGCGGCGGGGACCCCCGCCCCTGCTGTCAGCGCCCAGCCGGGCTGGGGGCCCCGGGGAGCGGGAGCGGACGCGGGAGGGGGCGGAGGAGGAGAAGAAGGAGGAGGAGGAGGGGACGGGAGGGAGGGAGGGAAGGAAGGGGAGGGAGGGGGCAGAGGGCCGGCGCTTCACATGAAGCCGGCGCGGCGCGGCGCGGGAGCGCGAGTGGCCCGAGCGAGCGCGGCAGAGAACGAGCGCCGGCCTGCCCCCGGACCCCGCTCCCCGCCCCTAGGCCTCCGCCTCCCGCCTCCGCCTGACGCGCCAGGGGCCCGGCCGGCCGCGGCGCGTCTGCGCGCCCCTCCCTCGGCGGCGTCCCACGCCCCCTTCCGGCCGGGGGCGCGCGGGCGGAGCGTCGCTCGGCGCGCGCGGAGTGGGGCGCAGGGTACCCCTCGCCTTGGCCTGCGGAGCGGGCGAGATTTGTTTGCTTGTTTGTTAGCGATCTTTGTTTCCTGTCAACTTCTCTCACAGAAAAACTGTGGAAAGGCCAAGTGCCTCTCTTCACCACGTCAAAACAAGTGTCTGCTTGGGCTCGCGGACTTACTGAAGTCCAAGGAGTTGAGGAGGAAGATGAAAGAAAGGCGCGTAATTGGTATTTGTCAAGATGTCAAAACTGGAGAAGACCAAACTTCGTGAAGTGCTACTTTTATGCTTAAGAAAGTTATTTATCGTGGTTTTGTTATGTATGAAAATGAATTGAGAAAGAACGTTTAATCTGTAAATTCCACATTGAAGTTGGACATAGAGAAATGAAGGAAAATAGAGCAAGGAATGGCTAAGAAAGTATAGAAATATTTGCTTGGATTTTAGAGTTTACAGGATGCTACAAGAAGAAACAAATGATGTCAAGGTTCAGAACTATTATAAAAATGCGTTTGGGCATTCCCCCCCCCTTTTTAAATCTCATTTAGTACAAAGACTATAAAATCGTATTCAAAATCGCACACCAACTTCTGATGGTTTACCAATATCTACCAATACAGACTAACTTTCCAGAACCACCATTATATTCTGGGCCTATGTACATGTACTGTGAAAATAGAAGGGGTGCTAGAACATTGATACTAGCTTCTCATTGGCTTCAAATTTCACTTTATTCTTTTTTTGAATCTTAAAAGACTTTTCAGTCTTCAAGAGTCCTATAGCAAACTGCAGCTAACAATTTAATGGTCCTTCAGAATAGGCTAGAGCCTAGTTCCCTGTAGGAAAGGTAAGAGAGAGAGAGTGAGGGAAGTAGCAGGAGAGGAGGCTCTGAAAGGGGTGGTCAAAAGCCACACAGAACAAAATATGCTGTCTTCACAGTTTCATTCTGGGCCCTGACAGACCTCGCCCTACTCATCTGGGGCTCCTAGCTTCAACTCCATTTTCTCCACACGCTGTTGCTGTCTCTATGTCCTTGCATCTCAATTTATTGCTGTTCTTTCTGTCCAATGCCTTCATGAATTTCAAGATCCATCTGAGTCAGAACTTTTCCTCAACCACATCTTTCCACCACTTCTGGTCACATCTCTCCCACAATTCCCTGATACACAACTAAATGTCTAGGTCTCTTATGTTGAGACTGAATTGTGCAGTAAATAATATGACTGGCCTTTGAGGGTATGTTTGACTTCCCAGCCACACTGTAAACTGTGAGAGATTAAAGAACATTATTCTGTATTCTTCTTGTACCCCTTACACTTTTAGTACAGTGCTAATCCCACCAGGAACATGACTTCTGTTGAGGTAAATGTCCTGCTCTTTATGTTTTTCAGGATGGACAAATGGATAAAGTATTTGCTTTATGTTGTTTCTCTAAGGCCTATTTTTTTTTTTTAAGATTTATTTTAGAGAGAGCACGCATGCCAGCCTGAGTGGGGGGAGGGTCAGAGGGAGAGTGAGAATCTTAAGCAGGCTCCGCCCCCAGCTCAGAATCCCTTGGGTCTGCATCTCACCCCCCTGAGATCATGACCTGAGCGGAAATTAAGAGTCTGGCACTTAACTGACTGAGCCCCTCTAAGGGGTACCCCTCTAAGGCCTATTATTTATTATTTAGTTTTGTTGTTTAAATACTTTTAGACAACAAAGAATTTTTGGGAAAGGCAATAGTGAACCATATTTTATATTTAAAAACCAACCACCAGAGTCAAGCTATAAAGAAAGGGGGGGGGGTGAATGCCAGCAGGTGGTAATATTAGAATAGAATATAGAAATTGTTGAATCTCCAATAGCACAATTGTATGTTTTCTTCTACATGATAATTTTTAATGCAAAATGTTGAGGGTACAGAAATAGTAGGGAAGGAAATCCTTGAAACAGCAAGCTATTTAGAAATGTAAAGGGTTTTAACTGCATTCTCAACTTGGAAATTTTTTAAAAATGCCCAAGTTGTTTTATTTATTTAGTAATGAATGCCATATCACACATGAAGAGAGTCTAGTTATATGCTTCTTCAAGGACTTTTTTCCCCAAAAAGTACTGTATTGTGGACCACACTGCAGAAGCTCTGCGTAAGGAATAATGTCTGATTCACCTATGCTTACAACGTAGAGGAACAAACAAATTTATATTAGATGTGGATAATTCCATCTAGCAAGTTGTAGTGGAAACAGTAGGGTCTTTGGTGTCAGACTGAAGTTTGAAATCTGTTTCTGTGTCTTTCTAGTTTTATGGCCTAAGGCAAGACAGCTATTATCTCGTCATCACATTCCTCATCTGTGAAATAGCAATCATGATAACAACCTTCCCAAACTGATGTGAGCATCACATGGAATCACATGGAAGTAGGTGCTCAGGATAGCTGCTGGAATTGTTATATTGCAGAAGGCAAAAATCAATTTTATAATAGAGGGATTGTTCTCATACTGGTAAGTGACATCTATGTGCTTATGCAGATGAATTTTTTAAATGGCATAAATTCAGGCTAGAAAAGAAAACATACTCTGGTTAGACAGTTTTAAATGGAAAAGCTTAATCAGAAATGAAACATTATGCTCAGTTTAATTACTTTAGTTATTTTCTACTTTTCCAGACCTTAAAAATGCCTCAAAATTACTAAACAAGATTTACTATTGAGTAAGTTAAGGCATTTTGTTCTAGTTATTGCATTGTTTGTCCAATAATATTTATGTAATCAAAATTTTATTTTATGCATCAAAATCTTTTTTTTTTTTTTTTTAAGATTTTATTTATTTATTCATGAGAGACAGAGAGAGAGAGAGGCAGAGGGAGAAGCAGGCTCCCAAGGAGCAGAGAGCCCAATGCAGAACTCGATCCCAGGACCCCGGGATCATGACCTGAGGCGAAGGCAGACCCTTAACCATCTGAGCCACCCAGGCGCCCTATGCATCAAAATCTTAATAATACAGACTGATCAGAAAGTGGTAGCATTGCAGTTTACCACATTTTCACCCCTTGTTAAGACAAAAGGACGGTGGGAGGTATAAGTTAAGTAGAATTGCAGATTAAATAAACAGAGCAGCATTTTATATTTCAGTAAGATTGCCTGAGAAAAGAATTCTGTATGAAATAAGTTTGGAAAATACTATATATTATGTCCCCATTTCTCCCACCCCAATCCAGTCACAATGAATGTAAGAGACTTGAGAAGTAAATTCTCAAGATTTATTGGGGAAAAAAAAAAAAAAAAGAAGAAGAAGAAAACTGGTTAACTTCATTTTACCCCGTATTTCTAAAATTCATTTGAACATGAAATCTTTTGGGCCAGCTCAATATAGCTACTAACATTTACAGGGATACCAGTGGAATAATTTGCAACAGGATAAAAGAGGATGAAAGGAAAATATTATTCAACAAATGAATTCTTTGAAAACTTTTAAGGTTTATTTACAAACCATATAAATGAATAATGAAAGGTGGTTAGTCTGACTTAAGATTTTTTTTCTGATACATTTCTTTAAGTCATTATTAATCATGAAAGTATTTTTAGTTGTGTATATTTTAAAGTAATAAAATTCATCTGTATAGTCTATAACTTGAACCTGTGACTTATTCTTAGGGTTTTTCCACATTAGCAAAAATTTGGGGAGTATTATACTAGTTCATTGTCCTCCTAAGTAAGCAATAATATAGCGTAACAATCTGCTATTTTGATTTCCCTTATTTTCTCATGTATACATCAGAAGGAGAAGCAGGTGTTAATACCACTGGAACTTTGCCTTGCAGATTATGTACATAATCTGGGTAAATTTACATATTTTCTAATTTGTGCATGTTGAAGACTTGTCATTTTATCATCCATTTCACTGTCCTCAGATCACAAGTTCTTCAGTTTGCCACATAATGCTAAATTTACCCTCTCCATGGTAAAACCTTGTAGATAGCTTGTTTTCTTTTCAGTGGCTCAATTCTTTGGTGTTTCTGAGCAACAGGTAAGAATAGCTCATCTATTCTTCATCAACAATTGACTGAGGCAAGATTATGTAACAGAATAAGCTTTATTTGGTCTGTTTCATGAATTCATGAAAGTTTAGATCAGTCCTTTTTTCTTTTTCTTTTCAATCCTGCCCTAAAATATTGTTTTTAAAGATCTCTGACATTTTGAATCATAAAAGCTTTTGAAGAGGTACATCTATCGATATTAAATACTCAGATATTAAACATTTTTATGTGGTACACAACAAAACAAGAGGATGTCATTATTGCATTTCCCAGTTTTAATACTGTCCTATTATATGATCAATGTATTGATAGACATTTTCTTCCTATTTTAATTTCTAGCTCATGTCACACATATTTCCTATTTGAAGCCATTTAGCACTTTAAAAAGTTTTATAATGCATATATTTGAAATTATATACTTGTAAATCTTCCTACTTCATTTTATGAGAATCAAAAGAGGTTGGTGACTAGATGAACCATATCTAATACAGATGTATCTTTAAAAGCTTTAAATGGTACTGACCTCATAGACAGTTCTTTAACACACACACACACACACACACACACACACACACAATGTCTTTTTTAAAAATAATTCTTATGTGTGCCTGAACCTGAATAAATATAAACTGCACTGCCTCTCCCACCACATTTCCCTTCTCTAATCTCCTTTCTGCAGCTCCTTCATGCCCATCTCAGAACAAACACAATCTGCATTCAGAACAGGACCATTTACAAGTTCAATGGAGTTATTTTGGGTGAGTCATTGAAAACACAGTACAAAACCTTTCCTCACTCACCAGAAATGCATTTTTAAAATAAAGCCAAAGTGAACAAGGCTTGGCAAGTTTGAGGGTGGACAAAATGGGGAGAGAGCGGGGTTTCTGCCAGACTCAGACAGGATTTTGCTAAACCATTTTTGTCTATTCCTTACATTTAACTCTACCAATTTTTCTTACCATCACTGACCAACAAGTGTAAGATTGAGCAGGTGGGACATCAAAATAAGGACACTTCAATTCAACCACGACTGTGATACTGAGTAGAACCAGCAGATCCCTTATATCTTAGCATCAGTTAAGTCCCCCTTTTTGTCATTCTTTAATTCAGAAGCTATAAGATGTATCCACTGAATAATCTCTTTATGCTAATTAAATCAATTTTGACAAATTAATAATAACTTTAGGCATTTTTTAGAAAGTTGTATATAAATTTGGTATACAAGTCTTTAAAATTGCTTTTAAAATAAGAGAAGTTCCATGAGAGTTAATTAAACAATAAAATATTAAAGGAAATAGAGCTATAGAGACAGAAAATAATAAGCTAATTCCTAAAAAAACTTTTGAAATTGAATTAATATAATGAAAGTCTATACAATGGCTTGATACATTTTAGACATTTAACAATCAGGTATTCAAGATTTATGAATCAGTGTAGATTCTTCTTTATCTATATAACATATTACTCACCCTTTATCCTGCAGAGAACTTTTTAGCAGAAATACAAGTAATTACTCTTCCACAACTTGGTACAAATCAGTTGAGGCTCACATCTCATGAATGAGGAGAAACCTAGAAAAAAATCAATAAAGAGAGATTCTTAAACATATAATGATAATTCAGAATTCCTTTGCTATAAAATTTGATAGGCCATGAAAGCCACCTTTAACACAGGTTGACCCAGCAAGTTACTGTGTGGTAATTGACACAACCTGTAGGCGGCCCTACGGTTAGAATTGTTCACAAAGGGTCTGTGTGAAAGCTGCGGGGACAAGCCAGGTTCTACTAGATGGAACTATGCAAATGTTCTCCTTGAACTCCCTGCAAATTATCAGTTTCCACAAGTCAGGGTGACAATTATTGGTTAAATGGAATGAAAACTCTGAAAGTTAATCTGGCTGTGAAAGCACTAGGGTCATAATAAACAAACACATATTTCCTGCTGTAGTTTAAGAGCATAGCCAAAAACTCTGGTTTCCCACATTTGGGGAATTTTTTCCTTTTCTTTTATGGTTAGGCAATTGTTTCTAAATTATAAAATAAGTACTTATACAGCCTTCAAAGCTTATCTCAACTATCTAAGAATGATTTTATCACATGTAGTTGTATTTAAATATAATCAACAAATGATCAAAAGTTAAAGGGACTAAATATCTATTGATGGGAACCCAAAACTAAGAACTTCCCCACAATCTTATTTCAAATCCAACAGAAAAATGAAACAAACCTCCATTAAAATTTCTCTGGAGCAGGCAAGAAAAGTAGCATATTTGGCCTGGATTACATTAGCACTAAATCAAACAGCTTAAAGTTCTGTTTATTAATAGACTGTTATTATATAAAAGAACTACAGGGTAAAGGTCAACACACAGGTTGTTTTGGTTAATTTTTTAAAAATCCCCTGAGCCTGTGTCTTTCCAATTTTTTTACTAGTCAGCCAAGTTGGCACCTTAAAACCTTTAACTACTGTAATTATTATAATAGTGCTGATATTCAATTTGGACAAGTGGTGGTAGAAGAACAATTATTTCAGGGGACCCAAGGAAATAACAACGTTGAAAATGGATACTTTTGATTGAGCACTTGCTTTGTGCCAGACACTGTACTTAGGATTGGATTTACAGTGTCTCATTTAATACAACTCTATAAAGGGCTTGTATTATTCTCACTTTATAGTTAGGGAAACTGAGCTTCAGAGAGGTTAATACTTGCCCCAGGCCATGGACTAATAAGTGGCAGAGTGGAACCAGGACTTTTCCCCTGCAAAGTCTACGCTCTCACCTAAGATGTGTGACTGTCTCCTAGTACTCCAGATCCACTGTTAGAGAAACATTAGTAATCACTTACTCTCTTCGGACCGAGGAGATTCTTCACATATAGCTGATGGGCAGAGGGTCAGTGTGACTCAGAACTGGAAGGAATCCTAGGGAGCCAATTACCTACTACAACTCCCTCATTTTGTAAAGGGAGGGAAACTAAGCTCAGAAACTTTAAGTAGCCTGCTCAAGGTTGGCTATCTAGTTAGTGACAGAATTAATTAGGGACAAGGATCCAGATCTCAAAGCCCTACAAACATTGATAAAGGCAAAGGTAGAAAAACTGCTTTTATCTTATCAAATGTTCTGAAAAACTTGGAGAATATAAAAACAAAGATTTTAGTATCTAGGCTTCTTAAGGGGATGTAATATTACAATTTATCAGTAAAGGTGATACCTCTGGCCCAAAATTTGTAGCTGCACCTAGCCATCTTTCTGGAGAGGACTCAAGGTTGGGGACAGTGAGAATCTCTGCAAACTTGAGTATATCATTCAACTAATTTTTGAGTCCTTCTAGGATAACATCCTATATTCTGTTAGATACAAAAACCCAAGACTGGCCCAGCCACATTCTTGTACTCAGAGAACTTTCTCAGGGGGCATCACACTCTTGATCAAGAAGAGAGAATTGTTGCTTCTTAACCTAAAATCTGGTCTTGCAAGTAAGCCTTAATTGCCTAATAGGAGCCCTGAAGTTTTAAGATTTCACCTTTTACCTAAGAACTATTTAAAATTCTATTTTAAAGAGAAACAATATTCAGAAAGTTTTTCTGAAGGGTAATATTCCGCCACTACTGTGACTAATATATATGTGAGTATTTCAATATGTTAATATTTAGCCATTCTTTAAAGCAGACCAGCAAAGACCTGGGTGCCTCAATAGTACCAAATGATTTCCAAAAAGATGGCTTTTACAAAATCTCTCTGATTTGTAAAATGGCATCTGTCTATATTGATTCTCAATATGAGCAATGATGTGAAACGAGATGCGTTTTTTCTAATAAGGAGTCTTCCCAGAAGTTAAGTACATCACCCTGTGTTCTCTTTAGGAGAAACTCAGAAGAAATATCTTTTTACAATATTTTTTCCAAGATGAGTTGAAATTACTGGGACATTTTATTCTAATCTCCTGGGCACCGGGATTTGGATAACTAACAAAGTTTCTGTTTTTAACATTGGTTACTAGAAAATTGAAAGCCAAATGTGTGGCTCACCCATGGTAGATGAGTAGGTCATCATGGTATGCATTCTAAACCTTATTCATAGCTCTATTTTGTCCCCACCCTTTTTTTCTTCTTCTTCTATTTTTTCTTTTCTCAAAATAATATTTTATAATTTTTATATTCTTTTTCTGCACTATGACAAGGAAAAGCTAAATATGTAAGAATAGTATGCAAAATTATGTTTACTATACAAATATATATATCCATAGAGGAATATTAGGAGGGAAATAAAGCTGCTCCATTACAATGACAATATTATGGCTTTTTCTTTTATTTTCCAAACTTTTTGAAATTGCATTTACAATTTAGGGAGAAAAAGTTATTTGAACTTTGAAAACTCTAGCTATTTATTCCAGAGATAGAAGTATGGGAAATATTTGCAAACCCCCCCCACAATGTACTTCAGTTTGATTATGTTAAAGCAAGTGAGGAACTGTCATAAAGTGAGGTTGGAATGGTAGGTGACAGCCAAATTTCAAAGGCCTTGGTGTGCTATCCTAAAATTGTGTTATTGCAAGTGGGAAGTTAGAGGCACCTTTCAGTTTTTAACTAAAGTGCTTTATTGAAAGATAACTAGTAACTATATAGCTGAAAGAGTCAGACATGGGAAGTTGTTAGGCAAAGGAGCTAGTTAGGAGGCTTATTAGTATGGGGCTTGGGGATACGGAGGTTAATACAGACTCAAGTTAGACTGGTGGGAATAGGGGCTGCAGTCAGATTTGACAAATTGGAAATGGGTGGGAAGAAAGAAAAAGAATGATCTTCAAGGTTTTTTTCTACTTGTAGGTGCATGGATAGGTATTGGTGTTATTCAACATGATAGAGAATTTAGGAAAATTTGGTATTTGGCATTAATTTGTTTAGGAGTAAGGAGAACAAGAGAGAGGAAAGGAAATGAGTTCATTATAGGACATATTAGATATGAGGTACTTATAAATATACTGATGGAAATGTAGCCCCAAGCATTCAAAAATACAGTACAGAGCTGAAACTCTGGATGAAAGTTTGGCTTAAATATTATAAGGTATGTGTGTGCTTGGACTCACTAACACTAGACAGCCATGTTTCTGTTTCCCAAGTAAACTATTCCCAATATATCAAAGCAGTAGTCATCAATGACTTCTAAAATGCTAAATCCTCTGGATCCTTTTCAGCACTCATTTTATAGTTATCTTTATAGTTTTTGCAGGACTGACTATTCCTCTCATTTCTTTCTTGATCTTACATTTTCCTCTTCTCCTACTTCTCAGTCCCCTTCACTGGTTTTCATTCTTTTACCAGCTTTATTGTTGTGTTCTTGAGAGTTTCCCTCTCTTAAGTTTACACACTCTCCCTGGCTGAGGTGGAGAAGACTAAGAGTGGAGAAGTTTGGGGAGAAACAAAAGTTTGTCAAATGTATTAAGTTTGAAAGCCTGTTAGACATCCAAGGGGATATGTTGTGCAGGCATTTAGATACATGAATATAGAGTTCAAGGGAAAAATCTGGACTGGAATATAAATTTAAGAGTCATCAGCATATAAATAGTATCTACAGCTAAAAAACTAATTGGGGCCAGCAGGGGGGAATTCGTGGAAGAATGGTAAGAAGAGATGTCTGAGGATAGTGCTTGGAGTTTTCCACATTTTAAAGACAAATAAATGAGAAGAATCCAGCAAAAGAGGCTAAGAAAGATCAATTAGTGCAACCAGCAAAGTGGGAAGAGAACTAAGAGAAGTGGTATCTTGAAGGCTACTGAAAAAAGGGTTTAAAAGAGGAGGAAATGATCAACTCTACCAACTTCCTGAGAAGTTGATTAAGATGAAGACTGAGAATTGACCTCTGGGTCTGGCAGTACAGATATTAGTGCTGCCCTTGATAATAATTGCAGTGGAATGGCGAACAGTGAAGCCTTGATTGTAGTAGGACTCTCTGGGGCCGGTTTCTTTTTAGAAGAGGGAAACAGGAAACAGCAGGGGCAGTCAAACTAAAACAATTAATTGGTTAAGATAGAACAAAAGAGCAAGAAAACCATTATATAGATATATGGCCATTCAAGATCATGATTATCTGTGTCTGGAAAAGGTTGGGGAAAAACCAGTTTCTAAAGCTTTGACCCCTCTGAGTTTATTTCCACTTAATTTTAATATTAGACCTTCTTATAATTACTGTCATTTGTCAAGTCATGAGAGAGGTAAAGATAGAAACAGTAAATGTAGACATCTAATGAAGAGAAGGATAAAGATAGGAAAATAGCTAAAAGGAAATACAGAGTTGAAGAAGGATTTCTGGTTATTTTTTTGAGGAATAAACCATGTTTATTGGTTAAAGACAAGAGCAAGTAGACAGAAAAAGGTTAAATATACACAGAAAAGGTTAGGTATTTGAGGGATAAGATCTTGAGAAAGGGAGGAAAATTTATTTCATTTAGGTCATTTCTTAATTTTAGATTGGAAAGAGATACAATGTACCAATGTAGTTAAATTTTCAGGGTAAGATAATTTTTTTAAAGATTTTATTCATTTGACAGAGAGAGAACACAAGCAGGGGGAGTGGCAGGCAGAGGGAGAGGGAGAAACAGACTCCACACTGAGCAGGGAGCCTGATGTAGGACTCAATCCCAGGACCCTGGGATCATGACCTGAGCCAAAGGCAGACGCTTAACCAGCTGAGCCACCCAGGCACCCCCAGGGGAAGATAATTTAAAGGAATTCACACCTAATGTCCTACATATACTCTGAGAATTAGGCCAGATCATCGATAAAGAAATGGATCGTGAGCTGGTTGGAGAATTTAAAAGAGTAAAGGTTTGGTATAGTTGTTATTAAAAATGGAAACAAAACTATAGGGGAGAAGTAAAATATTTATTTAATCATTATATATCCCTCTAAGCACCTTATAAATATCAGCTCATTTATTCATCATATGTCTGTGAGATATGCTTGACTATTATTCCCTCTTTGCAGATGAAGAAAATGAGGCGCAAAGTGATTATGCTATTTTTCTAACGGTACCCAGCCAGTAAGTGGAGGATCCTGAAACTGAGCTTCTGTGGTCTAGCTCCAGAGTCCATGCTCTTAACTCCTTTACAATGCTGATTGATGGCAGTGGCCTGACTTCACTTAGCAGGTTTAGGTACATAGGTGTTGAATTTCAAAAGACAAAACTTTACACCCATCCAGGATAGGAGCTCAGAGGTTGAGTATGATGGAAGTTGAGATTAGTTGATGAGATAAGCCATAGCATGTAGGGTTAGATAGAAGACATAGGGCAGGAGGGAAAGAATCCGGGTCATGTAGGGGTTCAGGGACTTGAATCTTTGTTATATTCTTAAGGTTTAGGTTCCTTTGAAATCAAATAGTTTGATAGAAATAAGGAAGAGGGATCATTGAAAACAGCAGGAACTCAGAATAAGAGAGTAACATTGTGAAGTGTCATTAAGAAGGGTAAAGAGTTGCTGGGGAGGGCTAGGTAGCATTGGAGTATGGCACTGGTTGTAGATCACTGAAATCCAAAGAAGTTAAAGGCCTGTGCAGCAAAAGAGGTCAAGAAATGATGAGTCTAGGGTGTTGGGTGGGGCACATCTATAAATATTGAAGTCACTTATGAATCACTCAAGATGAGACAGGAAATGGGGTGGAGAAAACGGCTGCAGAAACCAGTAGATTGCAATGTGAACGTGTTGAGGGAATGAAAGATGGCATAAGAGAGACCAGACAGACATAATGAACATACTCCAAGAAGTGCAGTCATATAGGTCAACCTTTCCTGTAGCCACCTGCCTCTGGCAGTGTGATAGGGAAGCCAAAAGTGCCATGGCACTAAGATGCCTAAATTGGCAGCTTTCCTGAAGAGCTTTTTAAAGAGGTTGAACTGTTGAAATGATTACAGCTTTAAATTACCTCAGAGGTCCAGCACATTAGTAAAGTAAATATTAACACAGATTAGTTTATCTAGCCCGTATAAAACCATTACCATTTAAGTACAAATATGGCCCTATGGATATTTTAAGTTTTCAAAGGTGGGAGAGTGGAAGGAGGAAGAGAACATAGGAAACTGAGGTATAATTTGGCCATGCATACTGTGAACAACTGACATAGAGGAGGAGGAAAGAACCAGCAACCATGAACATGGAGAACCTCTTACATGTGCCCTAGGAATAGTGGCATGTGGAAAGGGGAAATGTGCAAATGAGCCATACTCCTCCCACAGTTCTGTGAGTGTGTGTGCACACTTCTGCTTGTGAGTGATCCAGAGGTTATTAGATCAAGAAGCCTCTGCTTTTTCCCCATGCTCATGCACAAGACAGATCTAGCTGCACAACACCAGAGCAGCAGAAGTCAGTTTTCAGAGCTGGAAAACGGACTGAGGTTATTGAAACCTTTATAATCAACATTATCTGGCACATCAGTACTCTTCAAAACTATGTTCTGATCTGAAACCAGCCATCTCACCACTCTCCTCTCCTCCCTCTCCTAAGAGTCTTATTCAAATGCAGTTCAGCTCTCCTTCCAAGCCTGCTTTCTAAGAAAACAAAAACACTGCAGTTATAGAAGCCATTCATTTTAGAATACTGTCCAATTACCACTATTCTCTCAAGCATATCTCCTGACAGACTTCCCTATGCACACTTCTCAAAAAGCATATCACAGTATTTATCCAGCAAAACCAGGTAACTCCCAAGAAGGAAAAAAATTTGCTCCTTAAAAAAATAATTTTCGGGGCACCTGGGTGGCTCAGTCGGTTAAGCGACTGCCTTCGGCTCAGGTCATGATCGTGGAGTCCCGGGATCGAGTCCTGGAGATCGGGCTCCCTGCTCAGAGGGAAGTCTGCTTCTCCCTCTGGCCCTCCCCCCTCTCATGTGCTCTTTCTCTCTCTCATTCTCTCTCTCTCTCAAATAAACAAATAAAATCTTTAAAAAAATTTTTTTTTTTTCTCTGTACCAGATTTTAGAAAGGAAAACCATGGCATGTGTGTGCATGCATAGCCATAGACCTCCACAATGAGCTTGGGAAAAGAAAAAGAAAGGAGGGGAGGAAACATGTAACATTTCAGCTGGGTGGTCTGAAGACACTAGAGATTGAAAAAATATATTTAGAAGTTTAAAAATCTTTTTTGTGAGATAATTTTCATTTGAGATCTATTTTATGTATATACAGGATGTATTACTTTTAAAAAATGGTTTAAGTTTTCCCCTGAAAATTAATAATCATACTATAAACTCTTTCTAAAGACCATTTATTGGGGTGCCTGGGTGGCTCAGTTGGTTAAGTGGCTGCCTTCGGCTCAGGTCATGATCCTGTGGTCCTGGGATCGAGCCCCACGTCCGGCTCCCTGCTTGGCAGAGAGCCTGCTTCTCCCTCTCCCTCTGCCTACTTGTGCTATCGCTCTGTCAAAAAAAATAAATAAAATCTTTAAAAAAAATAAAAAATAAAAAAAATAAAGACCATTTATTGATTTGACCTTGGAAGGATATTTCCAGTTCATTGATTACTTTTTTATATTACTTATTTTAATATACTAGGTAAAATTTTGTCTCCACATCTTGCATAGTGAAGAAACAGAAATAAAAGCTATAAATGGAAAAGAACACTTCTCCAGAGTCATTTAACTCAAATTTTCCTAAGAACGTTCTTTCCTCAATTTTAATTGTCTAATAATATCCATTATTTTTCTAATGTATACAAATATTTCTACACTACCCTAGGAGAGACTATTTCAAATATTTCTCAAACCCAGAGCATTTACTATTAAGCAAAATTTCTTATTTTCCAGATGCTTTAAAAAGGGATGATAGGGGGGTGCCTAGGTGGCTCAGTTGGTTGAGCAGCTGCCTTCAGCTTAGGTCATGATCTCAGGGTCCTGTGATTGAGCCCCACATTGTGCATCCTGCTCAGGGGGGAGTCTGCTTCTCCCTCTCCCTCTGCCTCTCCCCCACTCCTGCTTATGCTCACTCTCACTCTCTCTCTCAAATAAATAGAATCTTTAAAAAGAGGGGGGATGATAGGGGCGCCCTGGTGGCGCAGTCGGTTAAGCATCTGACTCTTGATTTCAGCTCAGGTCATGATCTCAGGGTCATGGGATCCAGCCCTGCATGGGGCTCCACACTGGGCATGGAGCCTGCTTGGGATTCTCTCCCTCTCCCTCTGTTTTTCCCCTCCCTCCCCCACCTGATCATGTTCACTCTCTCTCAAAAAAAAAAAAAAAAAAAGGATGATAAAAACTAAAAACTATATGTAATATATAAATCTGATGCACAAGAGGTGGATTAGGTCATAGTGTATGCCTAAGTTACTTTTTATTTTTTATTTTTTTGCCAGCACAATTGCAAAAGTATAAAATGTCTGTGTGTGTCCATTATTGCGTATGTGGTTTTAATCTATGAAAACAGGGGTGCCTAGGTAGCTCAGTCAGTTAAGTGTCCAACTCTTGTTTTCGGCTCAGGTCATGATCTCATGAGTCATGAGATCAAACCCTGGGTGGAGCTCTACACTGAGTGGTGAGTCTGCTAGAAGATTTTCTCCCTTTGCCCCTCCTCCCCTTGCATGCACACACACAAACACTCTCTCTCTCTCAAATAAATAAATCTTTAAAATAAATCTATGAAGACGATCTAGCATCTTTTGATACTTCCACCACCAGTAATTTAAGACAGTACAGAAAAGTGCCTTGCAGAATACACTGCTAGCTTATTAGCACTAAAACGCTTGTTGAGTACCAAAGGTAGTACCCATTGCCCCTTTTGCATACTTTAAATTCAGTGTCCTCTTCTATTGCCTTCAAAGTACTTCTTCAAAATAACCCCATTTTACCAACTCAAGCTTATGTATCACGGACACAAACACTCCTCTCCATTTGGATCTATCTTTCTCTTCAATAAACATGCTTTCCCCTCCTCAGCTCTGTTGTTCCCTCCACCAGGAATGTCATTATCTTTATCTCTACTCTTACTGGAGCACCTCATTTCCAGAAAGCTTTTTTGAGTGTTTTGCCCATATGCTGCTCTTACTGTCAATATGTCCATACAGCAGGGCGCCTGGGTGGCTCAGTTGGTTAAGCGACTGCCTTCGGCTCAGGTCATGATCCTGGAGTCCCGGGATCGAGTCCCGCATCGGGCTCCCTGCTCAGCGAGGAGTCTGCTTCTCCCTCTGACCCTCCCCGCCTCATGCTCTCTCTCTCTCTCATTCTCTCTCTCAAATAAATAAAATCTTTAAAAAAAAAAAAAATATGTCCATACAGCATTCCATCGTTCTGATTTCTGTTAGTTTATTCTTATGTTTTTCTGTAGGCTCCACCTGCCCTTGTATTCTGAAACACATTGGAAGTTCCTCTACCAAACTTTGTTTATTCGTTGTTCATTTCTGTAGGATGCAAACTTCTAGAACCATCAAGTCAATAACCAAAGTATATAAAAAAAGAAAAATAATAAAAGTTTTATTGTACAGAAACCACATTCAGAACCCCTTTTCCCTTATTTTGAAATGCAATTTCTAGGTGTTTCTCATGGTAGTTACTAACAGGGACATTATTTCAAATTTGGGTCCCCATAATATACCGTACCCTCTTTTCTTCCCATGGTGCATGAGATAATACAGTGGTTTTCAAATTTATTTTTTGGGGGGACAGAATTCTTCTTTTCTTTTTAAGCTCATTCTTACCCAGAATTTCAAATATGTCAAAGAGATGCAAGCTGAGCAACTCTTGTTAAAGAGATTGCAGTGCATAAGGGGAACGTGAGTGTCCTACCTGCCTAACCCTTCCACAGCCCCACCAGTGGCTCCTGTGGCTCCTTGGAGGAACTCTGGAGGCCCTTTGTAGAAACTGAGAAACCCTAGCCTTGGCTCTGCCATCTTGACTCTGTTCAGCTTGAGCAAGTCTCTTTCCTCAACCTTAAAAACAATGAACTTGATCGGGGTGCCGGGGTAGCTCAGTCATTAAGCCTCGGCTGTAGGCTCAGGTCACGATCCCGGGGTCCTGGGATCGAGCCCCGCATTGGGCTCCCTGCTCAGCGGGAAGCCTGCTTCTCCCTGCCCCACTCCCCCTGCTTGTGTTCCCTCTCTCGCTGTGTCTCTCTCTGTCAAATAAATAAAATCTTTAAAAACAAAAAACAATGAACTTGATCTTCAGAGACCATTCATAGAAATTACAAAGCACCACATTCAAAACAAATGAAAAAAAAAATTCATGCCTATTTTGGTGTTCTATTGTTGTATTGGGTCATACTTTTAGATACTTTCATAGGACAAAAACTGGTTGATGTTTGATAAAAATTAGTACTGAATGTTGGTTATAGATTTGAACTTTGTTTGTTTGTTTGTTTGTTTACCTAGATTCTGCTTTGTATTATTATCAGTAAATTTCACTTTTGAAAACTCTAGTTTGAGGTAGCATTTCAAAAAAAGAAACCAAAGTTTGTATTCAACATTCACAACTTCTAATCTTTTGTATTCCTTCAAGAAAGCAGGCAGTGTAACATAGTGTTCCTACATAGAAACAATCTGGTATAAATATCATAGATACTTGTTTTGGCGGGTGTTCATTTACAGATTGTGTGAAGAAGTACACAAACTCAGTATCAGGAAAATACCATTAAAGAGTTCTATCATTCTAGTTAATAAAATATATTGATGAACTTGGGACATTTTGACTATATTTTAAAACTATTTCTATGGGGCACTGATTCATTTGTAAATGGGAAAAGTCAGGCAAAATACCAAAACAGTAAGTACTACTTGATTCCAAGCAACCTGTTAAATAAACTGTGGCTGCTTTTAACTGCAGAGTACTTAAATCTAGCTGTCTATAATTTTTTAAGAATTCCTGGCTTCCCCAGCAGATAAACTTGACTCAGCTGTCAACATAAAAGTCCCTTACCTGTCAGTTTGGCTTAATCAAAACAGTTTTTGATGCTACTAATCTTCTACCAAAATTTTTCATTTTACAAATTAGATTTATAACATGAAAATCTCAATTAAAAAACCCATTTAACTCATGTGTATGTGTGTATGTGTATATGTATGTATATAGACATATAAATTTAGAAATATTGTTAAATTACTTCTAGTGAATTAAACTTTGCAAATAAAAGTAGTATATTTAGACAAGTTATTGAAAATTTAATTTGTTTTTACCATAGTGCCCTCATTACTAAAAGGTTACATAAAATTTTAAATACACTTAAATTAAGAATCATTCAGTCTGGGGCGCCTGGGTGGCTCAGTCATTAAGCGTCTGCCTTCGGCTCAGGTCATGATCCCAGGGTCCTGGGATTGAGCCCCGCATCGGACTCCCTGCTCTGCGGGAAGCCTGCTTCTCCCTCTCCCACTCCTCCCTGCTTGTGTTCCCTCTCTTGCTGTGTCTCTGTCAAATAAATAAAATCTTTTTTTAAAAAAAGAATCATTCAGTCCATGCACATTTTTATTCATTCAATAAATAGTTATGTTGTACTTTGACCCAGATAGGAATTGAGTACTGAGATTTTGTTTCTGATACTCAGGAACTTGCAAACTAATGAAGATCATAATGTGGAACTACAGTATAATTATCATTTTAGTGACACAGGCCAGTGTTTTAACATACCACCTAAAGAAATGTCAAAAAAACAAATGAGGTCTGAAATGAATCAAAGGAGAACTTTTTTTGCCTGGAGAAGCAGTGAGAGACTCCTAGTCATACTTTGTTTCCCTCCTTCTGCAGAACCAACATCAGCCAGCTTTAAAAGCACTATTATTGGGGGAGGGGGGAAGCCTGGCAAGGGTGAGAATAGTGATTTTGATTTGAGAAAGCCTGAAGTAGAAGGGAAGGATAAAGAAGTAAGATAAGGGGAAAATAAAAAAAGGAACTAACATTTATGGAATCCTTAGCAATTGAGTTTTTATGTCTATTATGACACTGTGTTTCTTCTTAAAGGGAACTTGCTAGAAAGCTGTTGAAACCACTGAAGTAAAAGAAGAAGAAACTGGACAAATAAACTACAATTCTTTATCTTGGCTCTATTCAACCTTGTCCCTATTGACCAGTCTTTGAGGAAAAAGTATCTAGCACCAAACTAAAGAGAATGTCAAGTAAGATTTTCTTTCAAACTGTATTCATGTCTTGAATTTAGTAGGTCATCAATGTTTTTATTTGGTTTAATTAAGCAAAATAAGGAAAAATGAGTAAATAAAGGTAATGCTCAGAAGATATAGAATGAGTTTTTGGGCTAGAAGCCACCCATTAAGCTCTTACTATTGATAAAGCCTGCAAGAATTATAGTACAGTCATAAAAAGACACTTGAAAGTTGGTTGCATAAGCCTTTTTAGAAAAATGTTGAGTTTGGGGTCTTTAAAGAAAAGATCTCATTATTTTTCAATAGTTCAAATACTTCAAAATAAAAACTAAAAGCAAAGCATTCTGACAGTTAAAATGTAGTTTCATTTAAAAAAAAAAACACTCTAAATTTACTATACATTTGTGTTTCATTTATCTACATCAGTTCTTTATTTTATTCTCCAAATTAAATTGCCCTGAAATTTCTAGCACTAATAAAGGGGAGTCTGAGTTTTACAGTTTCTCTAAAGTTAAATATCTTAAGAGTAGAAAATCAAGGGACAGGCAATATTTTGAAGTTATGTATGTCTTCCAGAAAATCTGTATTTAGTTCATCTGTACGTTCAACTGGTGAAAATCTATTATCATTGGTACAATTTTATATTACATATAATAGAATTATAGCACATCTTGTCCGAGGAGGATGTTTCTAAAGAAAAGAGCCAGGTATTTGTACTCAAGTGTAAAACTCCCTAATAGGAAATAATGTTCAAAAGTAAGGTTCAATAAGCCTTAGTGCATATTTTAAGGCTTTAAGAATTATTTAGTATTTGCTTCTATTAAGAGCTAGCTAAGTACAAGCTAATCTTAAATGTTGGTAGGAATGGAACTGCATGCTATACTAAATTAGAACTGTATTAGTTCTACTTTAAGAGGAGACTTCTTGTACCTCTCTGAATTCATGCTAGTCACATCATTATCAATAAAACAAAACTTCCCTAATTATTTTACTGTAAGCATAAATATTTTGATATGCTCCTTCCTATATTATAAAACAAAATATTAACACTATATGCTGTGAAATTCTATATTTCACCTCTCCTGGTATTCAGATTTCTCATGGAAAATGTACATATGATGTATCACATACTATTAAATTTGACATCATAAAATGAGAAAAACAGTTTTAAATTAGTTCTTTATGGTTTTTAAGGAGAGATTGCTGCACAAAGGGTCAGACTTTTTGTTGTTGTTAAGAGGCCAGATTAGTAAATGTTTTAGGCTTTTTGAGCCTAATGGTCTCTGTCACTACTCAGTTCTGCCATGTATCACAAAAACAGCCATAGCAATACGTAAATGAATGAGTAGTGCTATCTTTCAATAAAACTTTATTTTCAAGCACAGGTGGTAGGTCAGATTTGGCCTCTGGGCCATAGTTTACTGACTAGTTGTAGAACATAAGAACTTTTTACGTTTTCTCTGTTTAACAAAGATGATTTTGAACCACATTTCCCACTCTCTCTAGATATTATATATGATATGTATTATAATTATATATATGGTTGTTATTAATATGTTATATGTTACATATAACATATTTTCATATATTGAGATTTTTGAGCATCAAATACATGGGAAAGCACTTTAAAAACTAGAAGTATTGGTTAAAGGGTACAAACTTCCAGTTGAAGATGGATAAGTTCTGGAAATTATTTTATAGCATGGTGATTACAGCTTATAATTCTGTATTATACTTGCAAGCTGCTAAATGAGTAGATCTTACATGTTTTTACCACAAAAAAGAAATGGTAACTATGTGATGTGATAGAGGTGTTAGCTTACACTGCTGGTGGTAATCATTTTGCAGTGTATAAATGTTTCATCTCAACATGTCTTACACCTTAAACTTATACATGTTATATGCCAATTATATCTCAATAAAGCTGGGGGGAAAGCTAGAAGTATTTCTATCTGTAAGTGAAAGGCAGTAGGACTGTAAAATGAGATGTTTAACTATTCATAGCTAAAATGGGTATTATCTACCTTCAAATGTATCAGGATGCCTTTCTAATATTATAGTGGGTGAAAATTATTTCATGTTTCTAACGTGAGGAGATTTGGAAATATCTCAATATTATAATTATAATATTATATCTAATAAATGTAATATATATATAATATAAAACATATAATATTTATTATTTATGCTCCTCTGTATAGTTTATTCTATCATAAATAGGAAATTTGTTTGGAACTAATTTGGTATATTTTCAAATACATGAAACCAATAACATTTCTTTTCCTCTACACATAAAAAATAGGAAGGTGCTAATTTTTTAAATATCCAACAATCTCACTAATTTACTATAAAATCAGTGTCACTGCCATGTGATTATTGGGTTAAGGATGTTAGGAAAGGAAGAAATGAGTTAAAGGAGTGACAGTAACAACATGGCTGACAATGGAAGCTGATGTTACCTTCTCATGGAAAAGCTGAGAAAATACTAAACCTGAAATTCTCTTAGTAAATTGGGAAATGTGAGTTCTAACACAGGCTAGACAAAGGACGTTCCTTTAAATTATTTTAATGTGAAGACTGTTCAGAGTAAGAATTGTGAGGTATCAAATGTAGTGATCCGAAGGGATATGTGCACCCCAAAGTTTATAGCAGCAATGTCCACAATAGCCAAACTATGAAAGAGCCAAGATGTCCATCAACAGATGAATGGATAAAGAAGATGTGGCTTATATATACAATGGAATATTATGCAGCCATCAAAAAAAACCCCGAAATCTTGCCATTTGCAACGATGTGGATGGAACTGGAGGGTATTATGCTAAGCGAAATAAGTCAATCAGAGAAAGACATGTATCATATGACTTCACTGATATGAGGAATTCTTAATCTCAGGAAATAAACTGAGGGTTGCTGGAGTGGTGGGGGGTGGGAGGGATGGGGTGGCTGGGTGATAGACACTGGGGAGGGTATGTGCTATCGTGAGGGCTGTGAATTGTGTAAGACTGATGAATCACAGACCTGTACCTCTGAAACAAATAATACATTATATGTTAAAAAAAAAAAAAAAAAAGATAGTAGGAAGGGAAAAATGAAGGGGGGGAATCGGAGTGGGAGATGAACCATGAGAGACTATGGACTCTGAGAAACAAACTGAGGGTTCTAGAGGGGAGGGGGTGGGGGGATGGGTTAGCCTGGTGATGGGTATTAAAGAGGGCACGTACTAAATGGAGCACTGGGTGTTATACGCAAACAATGAATCATGGAACATTACATCAAAAAAATTAATTAATTAAAAGAATTGTGAAGTATCCATAATAGATTAAAGAATTCAAATTACAGTGACAAATAGTTCACAGATTCCTATTAAAACTTTTCTGCTTCATAGGTAACAAAAAATTGCTTCAGTTTTAGAGAAATATTTTTTCAGTCTCAAAAGTATTTTAATTTATATAAATTGTGATAGCCACATTAAGTGTTCTTAGAAATACTATCACCTTTAGGTAGTGACTTGACTTTAAAAATATTTTATGATATATTACATAATATAGGGAAATAATTCTAGTTAAGCAGGTACATGTTACATAATTTGCATTTTTAGAACACTTACAAGGGAGACCGGGTGTTTTAAAAGATAAGGGAACTAGCAATTCCAGTAACATTATCACTCATTTGAATTATGAACACTAGACAAGTTAGTGCTAATCAGATGTTTTCTGACCTATATAAAATGAATTAACCCTCCCACACCCAGGTTCTAGAGAAAAAAATATATTACCAAATTGGTTCATTTTTTTCTCCAGGTCTGGGGATGTTCCCTCTTGATTCTCAAATCTGATATGAATATGATGTGTACTTCTAAATTAGTACTTATCATATTACATCATGGAAACTTTATATTTTTATACATACAAAATGAATACTCACAGTACTCCGAGTTCTTAATGCAGTACCTGGCATGTCCTCATACTTTACTGGTTAAATTGCATTAAAGACTACACTGCAAGGAGTTCCACTGTCACTGATATTAACCTTGTTAAGATATATGGTTTCTCAACATGGTGGCACCATACAAATAACTTTTCTAGAAACTATCCAGGGAGGCATGAGAAGGACAAAATTGTCTTTTAGCATAAGGAAGGTACTGTGCTAAAATTTCCTAGGGTGCTCAGCTAGCTTATATTTTAATTACTTCTTCATAAGTGGTTTTAAGTAATAAGCTTGCACTATTGAAACCCACTATTATCTTGAGATAATCTAGTTAGGAATAGAGTGTAAGGAGGCCCTTAAACCAACACTGCTCTGTAGCTTACCCACAAGGCATTGAATGTAACCTATAGATGATCTACTGCCGTGAAAATGGTTAGATTAAAACACTAAAAATATTTTTTAAGCAGGATGTTGGGGAGATGGTTTCCCATTAGAAACAAAGGAATTTGAACATATAATTCTAATATACATAAGTTTCCTTAAGAAAGACTACCTGGAAGGGGTGCCTGAGTGGCTCAGTCGTCGTTAAGCATCTGCCTTAGGCTCAGGTCATGATCCCAGGGTCCTGGGATCGAGCCCCACATCGGGCTCCCTGCTCCGCGGGAAGCCTGCTTCTCCCTCTCCCACTCCCCCTGCTTGTGTTCCCTCTCTCGCTGTGTCTCTCTCTGTCAAATAAATAAATAAAATCTTAAAAAAAAAAAAAAAAAAAAGAAAGACTACCTGGAAGAAGGAAGTAGGGGTGATTTCTCTCAATTGTTAATGAGGTGATTTTCCTTAAAAGTATACACTACCTATGGGCACATCTGACCTCCCCAGGCCTGGGGCATACATTATATTTAAGAGGATTTAGACCTATGCCTCACAGTTAATGAGTACCAGCTTGTACATATAAGGGTACTGATTATTTGGGGCCAGTGTGTACATCATTGTGTACAAGCATTTGTGCTGCCTCTTCTTGACTTGTATTTTCATGGCTCGTAGAAGAGAACTGCTTCAACTTTATTCCCTTAAAATCAGGCCCCTGCTCTACCCCAGGTTCTACATTCCAGCCGAGCTGACCTCTTGTAAATACTAAACGTTCTGTGTCCTTTGCATGCAGAACATCCTCTCTACTCTTTTGCCTGTTGTTTCCTTTGCCTAGCACACCCAAGCCCTGATCTGATTCCCGCCCACACTTCAAGACCTGGTTTAGCCAGTAAACTTCTATGGAAGGCATCCCCAGCCCTTCCAGGCTCGTTAAATACCCTTTTACCCGTGCTTCCAGATCAGCTTTTCAGAATTGTCCATTCACTTCTTGTTTTTCTATTTAAAGTGTTATCTTGAAGACGGGGCCAGTATCCATTATCGTATCTCCAGCAACACAAAAGCAAGGAGGCAGTCTTGAGATAGAGTGAAGATCTTGGACTTGCTAAGGCTGTAGTGCTTGGTAGCAGCGTTACTTTCAGCAGGTATCAATCTCTCTATGGTTCAGTTTCATCATCTACAAATACATGTAATACTTTGCAGGGTTGTAGGAAGTGCTCAAATTGATACCTTTTGTAAGCACTTTACATGTATTATTATTTATTCCTCTGTACAACCCTATGAGGCAAGTAATGTTATCATTCATATTTTATAGTTAAAGAAACTGAAACATAGAAAGATTAAGTAACTTGCCCACAAATACTCAGAATAAGAGCATAACCAGGATTTGAACCTGGGCAGTCTGACTCCAGAGCACTCATTCATTCTAAACTGCATCTCACTTTGTTTCTAGTTCTACTATGTATAAGGATATTATATTTTGATGATCTTCATCTTCATGTATTTTCATCTTTCAGCAAGTCTCATGAGACAGTTCTTTTGTTTTCTATTTAAAGAAAATTGTGTAAATTCAGAAAGGATTGTAATTAGAACAATTCCTTCTTAAAATGTGTATTTTATTCCAATTTGAAGAGCAATATCAAATACTTAGAATAATTGCAGTTTTCTTAACCCATTAGTCTTTATCATAGGCCTTAATACACAAATGCATTAAATTCTTGCTTCACTTCTAGTCGGACCTTGATACTAAATGTTCTCATTTAAATTATTACCCCCTTAGGCTCCCAAATTATCCTAGTATGTCTAGGAGGCCCCAGGCTCACTCAGGCAGGAAGCCAAATCTCTCTACTCTCTGCTCTTATTATTCCTTTTGTCAATGTATTTGTTCTAAAACTCTATTTCCACAGTTGTTGATTTTTATTTCTGTTTGCAGAGAGAGATTATCTCCCAACAGACCTGCAGATAGGAGATTAAACAAACATACAAACTGTGCTAAGAATCCAAACTCCCCTTACATTAAAATTCTCAGTTCGAAACAACCCCTCTTCCTTTCAAAACAGCAGTTTAACTTTTCTTGAAGAGATCAGACAGTTGTGGTGGTCTTGAATGTGAAGGTCATTGGAGAGGTCATGCTGTAGTCATTGGAGAACTACTGATGATAGAACAGTATGTTGTAAAACACTTCACAAAGATTCAGCTGGCAGGGGTCAGGAGGGACTTGGAAGGGACTTAGGAATTGAGGCTGAACTCACGACTGTTGCAACATGGCATATGTAGGTTTCTCACTTGCGGAGGGGCAGAGGGAATGCAGAGGGGTGCTTTTGAAAAATAGGGTGAAGCAAGAATCCACATACAACCTGACAGGAGACAGGAGTCCAGGCAAGAGGGAAAGGGAAAAGCCATCTTTTCTCTGCTTTAAGGCTGAGTGACCAAAAGATGATGTAAACAGAGATGGGGAGAGCTGATTTGGGCAGCAGGCATGAAAAGTGGTTCAGGGTGCTGGACAAGAAAAGAAGACAGAAGTGAGTAATCCAACTGCAGATGTGTTTCATATAATGGCGCTATATCTGTATCTTTGATTTTTCAGACAAAAGCAAGATTGAGTTGAAAATTAATACAGTGTTGGGATGCCTGGGTGGCTCAGTCAGTTAAGCACCTGCCTTCAGCTCAGGTCATGATCCCAGGGTCCTGGGTTGGAGCCCCACATCGGGATCCCTGCTCAGAGGGGGGCCTACTTCTCCCTCTGCCTCTGCTGCTCCCCCTGCTTGTGCATGCTCTCTCTGTCAAATAAATAAATAAATAAAAATTGAATTAAATTTTAAAAAAGAAAATTAATACAGTCTAAAAATCTCTTATTAAAAATTCTTTTTCTCCTAAGTAATTTCTAAATTATCAAAAACATGAGTCATTAACTCTTTAAAAATAGGACATCTAATTTAGTTCTATTAAAAATTGAGAATTCTTTTAAAAATACCAAGTAAGTATTGAGACATATCATGTAACACTTCTTCCTAGAAAGGACATATTTAAAAAATGATTTCTCAAATACTCCAATGGCCCTAAAATAGTCCTCTCATTGTATGTACTCTGTCTAGTGAATGAATAAATGAGAATATAGTCAGTGGGCAGTTAGTTCTAAACTGTACAAAAGTGATAAAAAAAATAAAGATGTTTATTTTGGAGCTGTCCACACATTAGTGACAATTAGTCAAGAAAAATCTAAGGGAGAAAGACCCAATACAGAAGAGCAGAGGGTCTGGGAATATATCTCATATTACACCTAAATTTAATGTGTGGAGAGAAGAGTGAAAGCCAAGGTACAAGGTTGAGTAATGCCACAGAAATGAAAGAATATAAGGAATAAAGTGTAGACCCCACGGTGGTAAATGCAATAGAAGACTAGGAGTGGGGAGGGCTAGAAAAAGTTGCTGAGTATGTGTGCATTCTAAGAGAAAAAGCCAATGAGTAGGAGAGTGGAAACTGTGCTAAAATAACAAAACTGAATATGTGCATAAAGAAACTGTTTTATATAGTTGGGCTTTTTGCATATGTCCCACACCCACAATTTACAACATTGGTTTGGTTCACAAATGCAGGTAATTGCAGATCAGCCCTTACCTACGATCTACACCTTGACAATATGTATAGTTTGCTTAAATTCTCTGTGCAGCTAGCCATGTATTGTTGTGCCAGTCACAATTCAAGCACCTTTCTTTATTTGCCAGGTATTGTTTGAACGTTAAAAAATAAAATCAAGTGACGCAAGTAGCTTTTCTGTGGCTGTATTGTTTGCCGAAGCTGTGACTGGATAAGGTCCAGTAATACCTTTACGATGGGCCCAGAAATAAGTAAAAAAGCAATGTGTATTTTGATAGAAACTTCTAGAAAAAAATCTCATAATTTCGTAGCTTTAATTAACCTTAGGAATCAGAGCCTAGCTCCTCCTCTATAGTGAAAAACATTTAAGGCCAAAGGAGATCAAAAGACCTGCCCAAGCTCACCAAACTAATTACTGGCAAAGCTAGAACCAGTAGTCAAGTGTCATTCTTGTTCCCAGTGCCCTGCTTATTTTATAAGCCATACTGCCTTCACCTGAATTCACAAAACTCCCAAATGTCATTTTAGCTGTGATATGTTCTAAAACTATGTTTTTTCTGTGTAAACCAATCTGGTTACAACATGCAAGTATTATCTGAAACATTTTTTTTTTAAATTTTTTAAAAGATTTTATTTATCTATTTGAGAGAGAGAGAGCACAAGTGGGGGGTGAGGGGAGAGGAAGAGGGAGAAGCAGACTCCCTACAGGGAGGGAGCCCAACATGAGGCTAGATCCCAGGACCTGAGCCAAAGGCAGATGCTTAACCCACTGAGCCACCCAGGTGCCCCAAATCTAAGACATTCTGAAATTAACATTTTCTACTATTCCAAACTGAGTCTTGATAAGCAAAATTTTTTTTTTTTTTAAGATTTTATTTATTTATTTGAGACAGAGAGAATGAGAGAGAGAGCACATGAGAGGGGGGAGGGTCAGAGGGAGAAGCAGGCTCCCTGCCGAGCAGGGAGCCCGATGCGGGACTCGATCCAGGGACTCCAGGATCATGACCTGAGCCGAAGGCAGTCGCTTAACCAACTGAGCCACCCAGGCGCCCTTGATAAGCAAAATTTTAATCAAGTATTTAATAACCGGTGATTAAAACAAATTAGATCTGTTGAACAACTTCTCTGATTTTACCTGCCTGATGTTTGGTTTCACAGGTTAAAAATTAGAAAATATTTTATCTTTCCCATAAGGACTTTGACATGGTTTCAATGATTAATACAATTCATGTTTAAGAATCAATATTTTTTTTGAGCACACCCCCTTTTACAGTGAGACAGTCTAGATAACATTAGCTCAAAAGTTTTTGTTAGGGAAAGCCTGCTAATATTTTCTCCCTATCTCTGTCCTTGACAAATAAAACCAGTCCTTAAAGACATTAAAAATGTGACTTTTTTTCTTTTTTTAAAAACCGTGCTCTTTAAACTGTGGCCATCACTATCTCATCCCCTGTAAAGATGCTTGTTGCTAATAGGAGGAACAGTATCTGATGTGGGTTTGTTTGGTTTTCGTCAGTTCAGATTTGGTTTTACAGTTCAGATTTCGTTTTGTTTTTCACAAGACCATTTGGTATCAGTTCAAACTAACATTTAACAACACCTTAGCAAAACAACCCAAAGTTGATCTGATACACATTACACACGTACACACGTACACACACCAGTCCCTTTGCAAATGTCAGATACCTGTAGATAAAAGAAAATGGTCACCTGATACTCTTCTTGAAGGTTCATCTCTCAGGCCTATCTAAACAAAGGGAAGACCCACATAAGTATTATAATACAATAACAGAAAAGACCATTTAGAATAAGAGCTGATTTATTTTCTAATTATTTTTTAGGACTCCTAAGGTTTTCTGCAGTTCAATGCTTGGGTGGTTATGAGGTTATGCAAGCAAAGAGAATACTCAGAGGAGTCTAACTAGCCAGGTAGATTTTGGCAGCTACCATAGTTTGAGAGCTTCAGGAAGGCCATGGGAGGTAGGCACAAAGCTGGGAGGGGCACAGAGTTGTTATATTTTAGGCTGGAGTCCAGGGAAGTCAGGTAAGGCCAAGCACAGCTGGCAAAGGCCATCGTTCTAGGTAACCAAGGCCCAGAGTCCGGGAAGTCAGAGCAAATTGGAAAGAAAGGTTCTGGAGAACAGGTAACACTTTGTTCTTGCTGCTCTGTGTGGCCATGATAGGCCCTGTTGTTGATTGTTACCAGAGAGAGGTCAGAAGTCAGCCTGGGAATTCTGCTTCTCAATGAAGCAGAGGAACCAGGATCACTTGGTACAGATTTTTGCCATTTTAGGGCATAGATGACTGACTTCTTTATTTCAGACTATGCTGGTAATCTTGAAAGGAGGCTACTGACTATATATACCTATCATATTCTCTTTATGCATTAAAGCTAACAAGATTTAAATTTATGATACACACAAATATTATGAGGGAATAGAAATAATAAAATATCAGTTGTTGGTAGGTGAGTCCATCATTTCACAAGCTGTGTTATCTTGTTATCACATCGATTCACATTTTATTTGCCTGTAACAGCAGATTTAATGCCATACTATATGCAAAACACTAATCCCTAGGCTTGATATAAATTACTTCCATTAATTCACTTATTCTTTTGTCAGCCAACAAAAACTTACTGAGGACACTGCTATGGGCCATTCTGGATTCTAGGTTCTGGAAACAGGGTGGTGAGCCAGTGAGATGTTTTTGTCCCCAAGGAGCTGGCACTCTTGCTTGTTTCCTTAGTTTGTTTACATATGCCAATTACCCACTTTCTTCTTCACAAAGTAATAAAATGTTGGGGAACATAGTTGGGTAATAAGGAAACCCACAAACAGTTACAACGATCATGATCCAGGGTGTGGATCCCTTAAAATATCAGTAAAATATCTTGACTCATCACAGATTCCGGGGAATGAGGTCACCACAAATTAAATTTACCACTTCAAGTTATCCAATACTGTTAAATGTAGTATACAACCTGAATAGTTCACATACATGTATTTATAATATCTGCTCAAACACCTGATTCATTTCACTAAGAAATACTTACTTAACTGCATCTTGGATTCCTTCATGGCTTCTCCTATTACCTACACTCAATTCTTTGACTTCTCTACTTCCAAAATACAGACGCTAGCTGGAACAAAACGTTTTTAAAAAATTAAAAGCCACAATTACACATAAAAAGTAATTTTTTCTTATTTGTATGCTACATTTTCTTGATTATCTCTTTTCAAATATCACTGTATCACAAAAGTAAATATAGTTAGGACTTCAATACCTTTTGTTCAAAAGGCTAAAGATTGAGCTTCATTTCTCTCATTGCCAAAGATAACTGGCATCTCACAGGTTAAAGGGTTATAAAGTTTTAAGAAAAACCCCTTCCAAAATGCAAACAAGAAGAGCAAGGGCACTCAAAGGAAGAAATGTGAAACCACCAGTGAGGGTAGGAAACACTTAAATGAAGGAGGCATCCCCATGTCAGCCCCCTGCTAGGCTCTGCTCAGCAGGAGATAATATTCTTCATTTTCCCACAGTGCAGAGCAGCTTAGTAAGGAGTGAAATGAAGTTGATCCTTCAATACATAGATGAAGGAAACTTGACAGCTTCCCAGGCCCTTCTGAGAAGGACTGCAATCTCATTAATTTATAATTGGAATGATTTATTTGAAGTATGTAGATATCCACAGTTTACTAATCACTGCAGTGCACCAGTGACAAATGATACATTGCTCATCCTTTTAGATCGTCCACGGGGTTATACCTCTCTCTTAGATAATGGATACATGATTGCATGTTATATTTTCTATATCTTTAAAAATATATAGACAACACATATATACATACACACATACCCACACATACAGGCAAGAGGGGCTTCTGTTCTCTGGGCCTGGGGCTTCAGAGAACCTCTCTGCACATCTTCTAACTATAGATCTTTGCACGAGACTAAGAATTCAGGAACTGAAGGACTGTGCCCATCCAGAGGCAGAGCAATGCCTCCTCCTATGCCTTCTCTGGTTACTCAGTGTCCCAGAACTTCCCACCCAAATGGCCATGAGCCTGCTTCAGCTTCTAACCCCAGGACTGTTTCCATGCATGGATTGTTCCATCTATATGAAACACCCCAAGGCTTGAGGGATGCCCAAGCAGCAGCTGTTTGTAGCGGATCAGATATGGATATGTGGGTTGATCTGGCCATGTGCATAATCTTGAGATCTCTCGCCTTGTCTTCAGACCTCTCATCTTGTGGGATGGAGCTGGGAATGGGAAGAGAAGGGAGACTGGGCTGTGGGCTTTCAAGCATACTCTCCCAGGAGTTCCACTATTTAAACATGAAACTCAAAGGTTTCAAACAATTTTAAATTTGAACTTCGCCTGAAGGTATATTTTTTAAGGTGGGAGGATAGAACACACTTTACTTACAGATATCACCACAATTTATAACTGGATATGTTGTACATGGGCTTCTACTTACACTCTTTTTCAAATCCCACAAATGTTAGGGAAGGGACTCTATGTATATATTAAATAGTGTTAATTTTCCTTAGCATTTCTGGTATATGAATTACCAAGAGGATGGCAAAAGATCCTTAAATTTCATAAGGTGTGCTTCAGACTGATTCCTTACTAAGTCCACATTACCTTGGATTGCTTTTCCCAACATGTCTCAGCAAAACGTTATACAACCTGATTAAACAAAGCCTCTTTCCCACACAGCTCCACCTTCCTTACTTGGCAGATTTAATCTGGTAACACCCTTTAAAGACCATCATTCCAGCCACATTTAAAAGAAATAGCCATTAGAACTCAATATAACTTTTTTTTTTTTAAGGTTGTATTCTATTTCTGACCACAGGGTAGGTAAAACCAAAGAAAAAATATCCTTAAAGGAAAAATACACTTTAAACTTTTCTTCCCACTCTTCCTCTCCTAATTTTTTTTTAAACCAAAATCACACAAACTAAACAAACAAAATTAAAAAACCAAAATAAAAACAAAGTTGAACACCATGGGATCATTCTGAATATTTATCTCCCTAATACTTACTAAATATTTGTTAAGAATTCTCTACAACCCTAGGATATGCTCCGAGGTGATGGCAGTCTAGGGATGTATGTATAATACAGTGTGCAAAATAAGACATAAAAAATGCTAGGCAAGAGAAAAAGGTTTTAATGTGAGTTCAGGGGCAAGAAGGATTATTTTACCTTAGGCAGTGGGTAGGAATTGAATATATTTTGTGAAAAGACAAAAGGGCATTCCCTGATTGCTTTTTAATTTAATTTAGAGCCTTCTAGAATATTACAAGTTTAAATATTGAAGGTATTAAAGCATCTTCCTTTCACATATCCAGTCTACTTAAGATTAGCAAACTGCCTAAGGTAATCTGAAACAGAGATCACAAAAATGGGCAAGGAGGAATAGAATAAGGTTGGGGCATTAATTTTCAGGGCATTACTCCTGAAAAGGGATGACTTTTAAAGAAAAGTAATTGGCTGTAAAATGCATTGAAATTTTCATGGCAAGTATATCTTCTTTGGATATTGATATTTAGTGGGAACATAATATATAGGCAACAACAACTGATTTTCTAATATTAACTACAATGAGTCATTGAATTACCCTAGTTATATGTGGCATAAGTGATGGACTGACCCATGGTACACACCCAGTGTGTCATAGACGATGACGCTCAAGGTGGGCTGTTCATAAGCCCTACAGATTCCTCAACATACAGCTCCTTGGACTTGAGTCATCCCAGTGGCATTCATTACATTCTGGATCGTCAGAATGCAAACATGTTACCATACATTACTAAGGCCTGACTGTCTTTAACTGCTCGAACCCATTGTCAAGTCCCTAGTGAAAGCTCTGAACCACAAATATGGCCCAAACAAACTATGATTTGGGAAACATCACCACAGGCATCCAGTTAAGTTTGTTGAATTGAAATGAAGTCTCAACATCAGAAATAGTGTTTCAGCAGGTGGCAAAATGTAATGTAGGAAAATGCTTTGTTTCCTTTGTTGTTTTTGCCTTAGTCTTAAATTTATCTAGTTTTGAAACATTATTCAAACAATCTTCTTAGGTATGGTATAATGCACAATCCTTGGTGGCAAATTATTTTTAGAAAAGAAAGTATGGAGCAAGCGGGATATGTACAGAAATAATGCTGTTTGCACTAGAAATACAGAGGCACAGGAAGAATTTGAGCTCAGCAAACCATGTTCCCCCTCAGGTCACTTGCACTTGCTATTCCCACTGCGGAGAACACTCTTGCTTAGCAATCTGCATAGAGAGCTCCTTGCAACCTTCCAGGTTCTGATGAAATGTCGCTTTAATCAAAGAGACCTCTGACCACTCTTTATAAACTAGCAACCTCTTTATGCATCACTCTCTCCCTCTTTCTTTGCTTATACTTTTAATTTTTTTAATATGCTTTTAATTTAATGTTCTCCTAAACATTATCAACAGCTTGCATGTTATATATCTAGCAGTGTACCTTTTTTTTTTTTTTTGCTTCTTCTCCCTAAAATATGTTCCTTAAGAACAAGGACTATGTTTTGTTCATTACTATATTCCCAGCATTATATCCATGGCACATAGTATAGTAGGTACTGAATAAATTTTTCATGAGGAAATGAATGGATAATTGCTAGCTCTTTGTAGGTCAAGTTTAATTACTTGTAACTGTTCTCACTCATTTTAACCTTAAATATAGTAAATGATATATTTACTTTGGGAAAGAGAAATACATCTAGACACCTGAAATATTCAACAGAACAAAACTCACAAATTATTCAGAAGCAAGAAGAGATGTATAGTGTATACAAATTTATAGAACCAAATACTGGTACCTGAAGCTTCTCAAGGTTGAATTTGCTTACTAGATACTCAGTGACAGGTAGGTAATATAACTGCTAACTGAGAAGCTTACCAGGTATGGTTTAAAAGCATATGCAATTTCAACAGACAGTGCTGGGATGATAACTGGATATCTATATGAGAAAGAATAAAGGTAGATACCTACCTCACACCATCTGCAAAAATTAATTCAAAATGGATCCTAGACCTACAGTTAAAAGCTAAAATTATAAAACTCTTAGAAGAAAACACAAAAGTAAGCCTTTGTCACCTTGGGCTAGGCAATATTATCTTGGATACAATTTCAAAACAATAAGCAAATTGGACTTCCTCAAACTTAAAAAATTTTGTGCTTCAAAAGAAACCAACAAAAAAGTAAATAGACATCCAATAGAATGGGAGAAAATATTTGTAAATCATGTATCTGACAAAAAAATTATATCCAGAATATATAAAGAACTCTTACAACTGAATAATAAAAAAGACAAGTAACACAATTAAAAATAGGCAAAGGATAGGAATAGATGTTTCTCTAAAGAAGATACATAATAACCACATGAAAGGTGATGAACAGCTTTAGTGATTAAGGAAAGGGAAATCCAACCCATAATGAGAGACTACTTCACATTCACTAGTATGGCAATAACAAGTGTTGGTGAAGATGTGGAGAAATTGGAATCCTAGTACATTACTGATGGAAATATAAACTGGTAAGCCACTTTTGAAACAGTTTGGCAGTTCCCCAAAATTACCATATGACCCAGCAATTCCATAACAAGATATATTCCCAAGAAAACTGAAAACATATATCCACACAAAAACTTGTATGCCAATACTCATAGCAGCATATTCACAATAGACAAAAAGTAGAAATAACCCAAATGTTCATCAACTGATGAATAGATAAACAGTGGTGGTACATCCACATAATGGAATACTATTCAGAAATAAAAAGGAATGAAATACTACAAGATTCATACTAAAACATGCATGAATCTTGAAAACATTATGCTAGGTGAAAGAAGCCAGTCACAAAAGGTCACATAGTGTATGAATCCATGTGTATGAAAAATCCAGAAAACACAAATCTATAGAGCCAGAAAATAGATTATGTATTACCTTATGCTAGGTTGGGGTAGTGGGAATGGGAATGGGGAATGACCCCTGATGTACAGGGTTTGTTTTGGGATGACGAGAATGCTTGAAAATTAGATAGTGCTGATGGTTGCACAACCTAGAATAGCTAACAATAACTCAACCGTACACTTTAAATGGGTGAATTTTATGGCATGTGAATTATATTTAAATAAAGCAAAAAAAAAAAAAAAAACCCAACATAAGTATGAAGCATAGCTATATAGCAAAATATCACCTTAAGTTGTGCTACACTATAGGGTCACACAGAGTAACAGGAAACCCGTGTCTGAGAGGTGCAGATCATACAAAGACAATGGAATTCTTCCCTTCAGGGCCACTTCTATTCATAGGCAGAGCAATAGCCTGGAGTTAAGAGGTGCTCAGAAGCCCATTTGCTAGTTTTCTCCTCAGCTTATTGCTTCAGGATCTGAAATGCCTTTTATAGGTCATCTTGTGGAATTAGTCATGAAGGACCTTATTAAAATAGAAACACTGTATGTCGAAATGCATAGTACATTAACTTATTAACACTCATAAGAATAAGCTTATGAACTTACTTAGCCAAGCATTTCAGTAAGGACCTAAAGGAATGAAATGTTAATTAAAATTGAAGGGAAGAGAAAAAGATTTGGTACCTGGCACACTGCCTAAAGCACTGATTTTAGAAATAAAATCTGAGAAACATAGATCTAAAATGTGGAATGGCACTAAAGATTAATATTTTTGTATATCATTTACCCACCTTGCTTTACCTTTCCTACCGTGTAAATAAACTCTGACCGCATAGCCTAGACTTAGACCATTTTAGTCTTTTGTTCTTTAAGCTTTAGTAGGCAAGTGGTAAATCTAGGATTATAAATCATAATCCTTGGCAGTGAAAAGCCACTGAAGTGTTTTGAAGAAAGGGAGTGTCATGATCAGGTGTTTTAGAAATATCATTCTGGCTACAGTGTAGAGAACAGATTTGTGGAAACAAGACTGAATGTAGGGACATGGTGTAGGGACCAACAACCCACCGAGATGGTATGAAGATTACTTCAAAGTGAAAACAACTGCAGAAAGAAATCTTATCTGCACTACCCTTATTTGACTAAAGCAGGGCTTTATGAGAGTCAGTTACCACAAACCTCCTCTCCAGGGAAGTCTTGAGTCAGGGAGACAAGTGGCCTTGGGCACTGGGACATTCCAAAAAATTGTGTAAGCAAGTCTCATCAGAACCTTCCATCTTTTGAAGCCCTAAACTCACCTTCCTTTATTAAGCTGGTAGATAAACTCTTATTCCTCGATTCAGGGAATCACTTCTTGTGGGGTGCTCCCACATGCATGTGAAAATAAATTTTTCTCCTGTTAATCTATTATCAATTAATTCATAGGCCCCAATCACATGGACCTAAATTGATAGAGGATAATGTTTCTTCCCAACAATAGGTTAGGAGACTATTAGACTGATCTGGTAAAAACAAAACAAAACAAACAAACAAACAAAAAACAAAAACAATGCTGGTTTGAATTAGGGTAGCAGCAGAGGGAAGAGAGGTGTTTTAAATAGAATCAACAGGTTTTGGGATTTGGATATGGTCAGGAGGGAATAGGTAGAACATGGGAACAAATCCCAGGTTTCTTCTCAAGGCCCTTCAGAGCTTAATACTCTGCTGGCTGAATAGCCTTCAAAATGTAGAATGTGCTATAAAACCTGTATGTGGGTGGTCAGCAGATAACTCAAAAGCAGGTGACACAATTCCTCATGGAAAAACTGCTTTGTTAAGCAAAAACATCTTGGTAAGGCATCATTGGCTCTGCATTTGGAGCTTGTCTAAAATGAGCTTAAAATTGGACAAAGAAAATAGTGCCTGCATAATAAAGTGAGAAGAATGTTTGGCTTCAGCAAGAGATGGATGAATCAAATGTTTGAAGACCAGGAAAAGCATTGGGGGGAACAGGGAGTAGGGAAGATGGCCCAGGAAGCCATCAGGAGCTAGGTCCTGAGCAAAAGTCTTGGCTAGTGGTGAGTACTGCCAATGAACAGGAATGTCTCCTGTTCAGTGTGATGTTATTTGCTGTGTTATAATGTCCCTGTATCTTAAGATACAACCCAAATCTTTAACCCCACTGCCTGGTATAAAAACACATGTGTTTCACATTTGGGTCCGTGCAGAATGGATAGAAGAGGATAGCTAGGGGTGCATGGGTGACTCAGTAGGTTAAGCATCTGACTCTTGATTTTGGCTCAGGTCATGATCTCGGAGTCACAGAATGGAGCCCCATGCTGGACTCTGTGCTCAGTGGGGAGTCTGCTTGAGATTCTCTCTCTCCCTCTCTCTCTGCCCTCTCCCCCACCCCATGCTTACACGCTCTCATTCTCTCAAAAAAATCTTTTTTTTTTTTTTTTTTTTTAAAGGATAGCTAGGAGAGGAAGGATGTAAAAGGCATACTCTAGCAATAGTAGGAACTGAGAACAAGAAGTAACGTAGGGAGGATGTACCCCCTGACCTTCACCACATCTACTGGGAAGTGGGGGTGGCAGGAGGGGAAACAAGAAAATTATATGTGAGACCCAGGGTAGGGGCAGAAGTGGGGCCACTTCCAGTCAACTATTGTAGGACAAGACAACTCTGAGCAAATTGGATGACTAGGGCTACCAGGCAGCTAATACATGGGTAAATACCTCAATGAGAATCTTTTAAATTGTCTTTTCAGAAATCTAACGCCTGAATTTCCTCATCCTTCATTTCTATGCAAAACTGAAAGTATTCCCCTATTTGTGAATGTAGGTTATGTTTGACATACATCTAGTGGTTCAAAATATTAAAAAACCTATTATTTGTATAATGTACCAATTAGGTGGAAGAGCTGAGTGTTGAAACGCACAAAATACTATTGTCTGGAGTAGAAAATGATACTGGACAATTTTCAGTCTTATGACTCTTCTTAGTACTTCAGCAAGGTATAGGTTTTTCTTAATTAGGACTTCTCAACTAATGAAAATGTCGAAAATCCAAGTATAAAACTAATGCCTTCTTACTTGGAATATATACTAAGTCAGTGAAATATATTTTGAAGAAAATATATTGAATGTCTTATCTAATGTTTTAAAGTCTGTTTTCTTATTGCTTGAATTATTTTCCAGAGAGGCTTCCTTGAAGCAGGACAATTTAGAAAATAAATGATGTACCTGGAAATTATCATCATGGTTAATCTTGTTAAAAATATGTTCTTCATTCCTGATTTCCACAGAGACATTATTGTATTTACCAACTTACTGGCTCTTACTGTGGTTACTCCTGGGAATTCTAATGAAAAATAGATTGTTTTCTCTTCCTATTGAGATCAATACAATCTGAGGTATATTTTTAATTTTCAAATAAGAGCTAATAGAACATACCATGAAAACAAACTGGAAGATTGAGGGGTTTTTAAAGTTGAAAGCCACAGACACTGTTTTGGAATGTCCTCTGAATTTGTATATTCTATCCACAAAAGGTATAAAATTATATTGGTTCTGTAATATGGATGCATTTTTTAACTTTGCAGAATCAGGTTTAATAGATTCTGTAGAAAAATTTATTTATCTTTTCAGCAGTGATAGAAAAATACAAACATGAACACTATAATTGGTTACCAGCTATTCTTGGAGCTATTATCTGTCCATGTACAATTATTTGTAATAGTTAATAATGCTCAATGGTGTCACTGAGCTAACCTAAACTTCATCAGCCTGACATACTAAGTAGATGACAGTTAAAATAAAGTATTACCTTTGAGAGATTTAATGTGTCACCAAGGCTGATTCCTAGCATCATCTAATAGAAAAGATGTGCTCCTAGATCATTCACATGAAACCAAGTCTACATTGGCATAAATTTAGTAGGCTTTCCACATACAACTTTTAAGTAAAACTCACTATCTCTAAGATTTCTAAGATTTGTGATGGCAGGAAATTTCTGCAATAGCTTCACAAAATGGGAAGTAGACAAAATGTTTGTTTATAGACATAAAAATTCAGGAAATGAAATATAACTAGTTCTTTTATATTAGCTCCTTTTCCCAGTCTGTTAATTACACTGTCTAACCAAAATTGGGTATTTTATTTTATTTTTTTTTTTTTTAAAGATTTTATTTATTTGACAGAGACATAGCGAGAGAGGGAACACAAGCAGGGGGAGTGGGAGAGGGAGAAGCAGGCCTCCCGCAGAGCAGGGAGCCTGATGCGGGGCTCGATCCCAGGACCCTGGGACTATGACTTGAGCCGAAGGCAGACACCTAACGACTGAGCCACCCAGGCGCCCCAAAATTGGGTATTTTATTATCAGAACTTTCCAATAGTTATCTCATAGCCATAGTTCTGTCTGACATTTGGAGAAATCTCAAAAACACCAGTATGGGGTTTATCTATAAAATATTCTCTTCTTTTCCCTACACTCAAAGCCATTGATAAAATTTTAGCTCTAAGAGAAAAGATTCTAATTGTACGTATGGAAGGAAATAATTAAAAGTCAATTTTTAGCAATATTTTCTTCGTAGAGTGTACTTTGAACTTTTTTTTTTGGAGGATTTTAACAAAGTAGTGTTAAAAAGAAATATGTCTTGAAACTGATCAAAAATGGGAAAAATAAAAGATCGTAGTTTAGAATTTCTCTCCTCTCAGCTTTAAATACATAAGCTTTGGGTGAAACTTTACCCAAATTAATATACCTACTAAAGTTTTGTCACTAACTTCACAGAAGTCACTGATTTCAGCCATTTGCAGCATTTATGGAGTGGGAGAAATGAGAAAAAATTCCTAACATGTTTCCCTCCCACTGTCCTTTCTCCATGCTAAAGGTCACAATTTTGCTTTATGATAGATTGCATTATAGAGTGCTGGAGCTAAAAGAGACTCTTTCAGTAATCTAGACTCATGTTCTTATTTAATACAGAAAAAGAAACTGAGGCCCAGAGAATTTAAATGACTTGCCCAAGGATACAAAGCTAAAAATAATGGGATAGAAGCTGGAAAATATAGAGGAGTTTTCTCTGTTAATTGTTTTTTTGTGGTTGTTAGTTCAAATAGGTTAGCCCGATAAGAGATTAATTCAGGTAAACCAGCTAAAAATACTTGTACGTGTTTCTCAATATAACGAGGATGGGGGGGGGTGGAAATCAGAGGAATGAAGGCATAGGAATAAAAAGAAAAATGGCCCACAGAACAAGTGAGACACAGCCTATGTGCTTTGGTTTTTAAGCCTCCGGGCCAAAATCACACTTACGATCTTGGTAACCAAAAAGAATCTTGTTCCTGGAATGCTTGTAGAGACCTGAATTAGTCATAAGCTTCTTAGAAAAGAATTTATCCTTTGTTTGATATTGCAATGATTCTTGATCAGAAAGGCAAGCAAGCCTCTTTCTTGTTAGAGGCCTAGTCAGACTCCAGTTGCTGGTGTAACAAATCCCTGGGAAACCTTTGACTAAAGAACCATGTATTTGAATGATTTTAGTATGGATTAGATGATCTCATGAGGTCTCTCCCTGTTCTATCATTCTTTCCCTATTGGTGCCAGCAAGACAAACTTCATATGCTTGTTTCAAGGAATTTGGCTAGCTAGCAATGATAGGCTTTCTAATTATAGACTTATTCAACTGGGGAAATAACTATAGAATGTTTATTTCAGAGTATTGCTAGAATCATTATTCCGAAAGGTTTAAATGAGGAGGACTCAAATGCCCATATCCAGGACAAACAACTCAAATGAAGTCATTAGGCTTTGGACCAAACATTTGGACCATTTGATAACTTAAGTGATAAGTCTAGGTTCTGGTTTTCCTTGTTCTCAATTCCTTCCCCAACTCCCGACAGGTAAATCTGTTACTGCCTGTAGCCAAAGGATAAAAATTCCTTTCTAATCTACTTTCATAGGTAGGAGATGGACCAAAAGTTCTATTTGGTCCTTAATTGAAGTTTTCCATTTTACTAAAAGATAAGAAAGAAGCACCCTACCTTTATTTCTGAAGTCTCTAGGAACAACTTTAGCTTCTTATTATATTAAAATACAGCATTCAAAATAATATCTGGCATCTTCTTGACATTCCAGAGGCATACTTGAAATAAATGATGCCAACAGTAGCTAAAAATGGTGAAGGAAATTACAGAAGTATTTGACTATCATCCAAAAGATTCCAACAGAGGAAAATTTCCCTCCACCCACAAGCATCTTCAGGCTTCGTACCAAAGAATGCTAAAGATTTTAACTGGCTGGCAAAATACATAGCAGGTGGCAAAATATTTTTGACGTGGTAGCTGAACAGTTTCTTTCTTTCTTTCTTTCTTTCTTTCTTTCTTTCTTTCTTTCTCTCTCTCTCTCTCTCTCTCTCTCTCTCTCTCTCTCTCATACTTGACTATATTATAAGCAAAGATAGTAATTAGAAAACAACAAAAAAATCAGGAATAATTTATATATGATAGAATCCATTCCATTTGAAAACAACAAATTTCTTAAATCTTTCATAGCAAATAGAAACTCTTCCATCCTCAAACATTTGATTCTCTGGTCACCCCTTGTGCCTTCCTGCCCTGTTGAAATACATGAACAACCCTTCATGCATATTCTTATGAATCAACATGAAATTTGACAACACTTTCCCTTCCTCATTTCAGATAGGACTCATTGCTCTTGGTGTAATCCCCATGGACTAGAGTACTTTAGAGTACTAGAGGACTTTAAAGTAAGGAAACAAAAGAAGCACCTTTAATTCAAGCTGGTTTACCCAGAGAACTCTAATAGTTATTATTCACTGACTTCTTAAGTACAGCATTATAAAGCTGACTGTTTGAAGTGTCCTCTCTTCATCTTTCCCCAGGGAAACTGCTGTAGAAAAGCTGGAGAGGTAACCTGCCTGATAAGTCTTAGACTTGAAGTTTATCAGCAGTTCTACTAAAACCATCCATTCTCTCTAGGATGCTATTGGATTTTAGCTTTGGGAGCATTTTATTTTTCTTCCAAGATTTTGGATCATCTTCCCTCCAGATCCTTCTGACTTTGTATACAAAAAGTAATAGATCTGAGCTATTTCTTAAAAGTCTTTCTAATTTAAAACTTGACCCTTTCTCTGCTGAGGGATAACCATCACCCCACCTCCCAGTCTCTCTCAGAAACGGCTGCAGAGCACAATTCACTTCAGAAATCTTAAGTCAACTAGAAAACCTGTGGTCTTTCAAACAATATTTAAATAAGAAGGAAAAAAGAATATGGCACTCTAAGTAAAATTCTACTTACCCTTACTTGAAAATAGGAAAAAGTAAATAAAAAGCTGAGGCCTCTTTACTTTTCCAAATCTTACAAACATCTAGTCCCAAGAGAAACTGTTTCTTGGTTTAGAAGATGAGAAGAATTGAAGTTAAACAATGATCTTTTTTTCCATTAAAAAAAAAAAAAAAAGGCCAGCAGAGGCAAATGTTCTGTTGGACAAATTATTTCAGCAGATGTTCATTGTCCTAGGGAGAAAACAGTCTCTATTTTACAGCTTAGCACTTGCAAATTTAGAAACTTAAATATTTTTAACTTGAAATGATCCATGTGGCATGAGTGAGATGTAAATATTAAAATCATTTATATAAGTAAGTGGTTACTTTCTAACATGAACATCTACAGAATGCTGAGGACTGTTGCTAGGTCAAGATATAATGATGCAACGACTATTGCCCATCTGTGCTTTTCAAGCTTCTGTAAGTTGTTATTCCCATTTACAATGGCACCTGGGAAGAATATTAACATTTATATAACATTTATATCATGTACCAGGCACTCATAATTATCGTGTAGGGTAAAAATACTAGTAGTGTGCCTATTTGAAAATGTGTAAACTAAGGCTTGCTAAGATTAGGTAACTTAGGTAAGTCATAAGAAGTGGTGGCTCTAGCATGCAAATGTAAGCAGTGTGACTCTGGGACAGGGGTCATCAAACCTTTTCTCTAAAGGGCCAGGTAATAAATAAATATTTTAGGCTTTCCAAGCCATAAAGGCCATTGCAACAATTCAGCTCTGTCTTTGCAGAACAAAAGCAGCCTAAGACAATATGTAAATGGGCGAGAGTGGTTTGTTCCCCCCAAAATTTTATTTGTAATCACTGAAATTTGAATTTCATATAATTTTCATGAGTCACAAAGTATTATCCTGCTTTTAATTTTTATCAACTGTTTAAAAGTGTTAAAACAGTTCTTACCCCATGGGCAGTACAAAAACACATAGCAGGCTGGATTTGGCCCACAGATTAGTTTGTCAACCCCTGCTCAAGGCTCTTACTGATTATACTATTTTTTTAATTGTGTCTTTTTATAATTTTTTTAACAGCTAATGGAACTGCATTTACATTCTAGCATTATCAAATTATGGCAGACCTATAAAAGTGTCAATTTCATATGTTTCAACATAACATTTATAACTGTCTATTGCTGTCAGAAGTAACACTAATTAGCATTATGAAAGTACAGGCTAGTGACTAGGAGAATATTATATAAACAAGCATCAGATGGGTAGCACACTAGACGATCTTTAAAATTCCTTTAGAATCTTTTCTATGAAATGAACTAGGACAGTCTAGGACTGACTGAAGCGATCAAGAAAGGGGAACGCTTACTGTTATGTAATTGCTCTGTGACAAGTACTAAACTGTGTTATCTCATTTGGTTTCCATAATGACACTGTGAGATCAGTATTTTTACTCAATTCACAGTTGAGGCCGTCTAGGTTCTTGGAGACTAAGTAACTTGCCTGCATCAGACCACTGATAGATGGCAAAGCCTGTCCTTGAACAAAGAAGAAAAGACTCCTCTTTGTTTTGCTCACACAACAAAGGCAATTTCACTGCCATCTGTCAGTACCACTAAGACTTTTAAGATAAAATTCAGTTTTTTCCTCAAGTTCATTGCTAGAAAACCAGTTATAAGCCATAGTATTGGAATTTCTCTCATTTTTTAGTAAACTCCAGAAAATACACTTACATAATTTAAAAACACTTTTTGTAGCCCCATCTATATTGTTTCTTCAGAATTTCTTACACAAATAACTCCTTAGTTGGGTAAGATCTCAATTTATATTTAAATGAAAGAGAAGAGGAAGGAGAAATCACAGCTTTTGATAAACATAATTTTTTAAAGATTTATTTGTTTATTAGAGAGAGGCAGAGAGCATGAGCAGGCGGAGGGGCAGAGGGAGAGAGAGAGAATCCTCAAGCAGACTTCCCTCTGAGCTCTGGGGGGACCTGAGGAACCCGGAATCATGACCTGAGCCAAAATCAAGAGTCAGACACTTAAAGGACTGAGGCACCCAGTCACCTCAGTAAATATCTTAATAAGTTAAATGATTACTTAAAAACTGATAGGTTTACAAAGTCTGAGAATTTTATTTTATTTTAAGATTTTATTTATTTATTTGACAGAGAGAGACACAGCGAGAGAGGGAACACTAGCAGCCGGAGTGGGAGAGGGAGAAGCAGGCTTCCCGCCGAGCAGGGAGCCTGATGTGGGGTTCGATCCCAGGACCCTGGGACCATGACCTGAGCCGAAGGCAGACGCTTAACGACTGAGCCACCCAGGTGCCCCCAAATTCTGAGAATTTTAGAGCATCAAATCCTTTTTTTCACATTTTCATATATTAGTATAACTTTTTAAGTCCTGCATATCCTAAGAAAATTTTGCACACACTAAGAAAATAAGCATTAGGGAGGGAAAGAAACTATAAAGTAAAATCAAAAGAAATATTGAGATCAGAATATTAACAATGTATTACATTGCTTCATTTATGCTTCTCATTCCCTATCTAAAGAAGAAACCAATAATTTCATCAATGACCACTGAGGAATAAACTATAAAACAGGTAAGGAATTCTAAAGGATTCACCAGAAGAAAAAAATTATTCCAAGTCACATTTATACTGGAAAGGTACATTACTGCTCTTTTTCTTTTCTCCTGTTTTTCTTTTTCTTTTCTTTTCTTTCCTTTAACCATTTTTCTTGGCATAGCAAATAAAATAAACTTCAAGTGTGACTGGCCTCTCCTCTCACAATTTTCCATCTTTATTTTTATGTCTTTTCCCCCTAAATGCCAGATTGACTGTTCTCATTAACATTATTTCAACTCATCAAATATTCTATTTTCCTTCATTCAAAATTTACTTCAAAGTCAGTGTTCTATGGAATGTACACCAAGCAAGTTAAAAATAGAGATATTTGCCAGAAAGTGAAGTTCAGAAATTAATGAAAAGGTTCTTGGCAGTTTCCAAGAAACAGGGTTTACATGCAAAAAAAAAAAAGTATGAACGTTCACAACCATTTATGATGCACCAGATTCTGCTGCTGTTTTTCTGTTTTTTAGTATAGAACAGACCAAGATCAAAGATGGTTGAAGGAAAAGGGATTTGAGATCTTCGGATCCACTGTAACATAAGTACAAAAGTAGGGTTGGTATCGTATTCACTACTGAATTTCCAACATAAAACTGTTTCTGGAACAAGATAGGTACTCAGTAAAGATCTATAGAATGAATGGATGTTTGTTGAAGAGTGACTTTGGACACAAAATCAGGAACACAGCAAGTAAACAGAAGATATTGTCTTGCCTTAATGAATCCTTCATTATCCATGAGTAGAAGCAATGAGGGAAATACTCTACAAGTAATTAAAACATAGCACTGGTCAGTAATGTGGATAGAACACGGGCTTAACAATAATGTGGCCATTGTCATTTTGGTACTGGTCATAAGTAAGGAAAAGAAAAGTGGACAATCCAGTCAGATCATGATTCCTACGCTTTACACAGGCAGAGTTCAGAAAGTTCAATTAAAAATTAAGTGTCATCCTATAGGCCAATATGATAAATAAAATGAAAAGGCACATGGGATTTCAGGACATTCTGAAAACAAAAATTCTAACCTGTAATCATGCATTTAGCTACAATAAGGTAGGTGAGACCTGTAAAGCAGGGCTTCTCAATCTCAGCATTATTGACATTTGGAATCCCATACTTCTTTGCTGTAGGGAGTGTCCTGTGCATTTTAGGATGTTTAGCAGCATCCTTGTCCTCTATCCACTAGATCCTGAGTACCTTACCCACTTTGTTGCAGTGACCAAAAAATATCTTCAGACATTGCCAAATTGAAAACTGCTCAAAAGGAAGGAAAAGAGAGGCAGCATTCTCAGGTTTTAGAAATATTTCTAAGCAAAAAAAGAAACTTGTAAGAGTTGTTCAAAATCATATCATTACAGTTGAGAAGTTAAAAATCTCAGTTTTAACAAAAACTTTAAGGACAAAAGAAAGGAATATTCCTAGTGCCTTATGAGAAGAAGGTAAAATTTGGTGCTGATTATGTATAAACAATAGGACAATTAAAATTACTAAAATATTTTGCATGTGTCTTCTTCATTCTGAAAACAATTTTCTAATATTATAAAGAGACCATTTTTAGGTAAGAAGAGAATAAGAAAGCACTTTACTACTTTATGTATTATTCTGAATTTGTGAAGTTAGGCAAATTTCGTATCAAGTGTATGGGAAAATTAGTAATCAAAAGCACAATGTGTTTAGGAATTCTTGAAATGATGTTTAACAGTAGTACCATGAAATAAATAATCCCAGTTTTCAAAAAATAAAAAAAAAAAGTAGTGTGTTTTTTTTTTTAAAGATTTTATTTATTTATTTGACAGAGACACAGCAAGAGAGGGAACACAAGCAGGGGGAGCGGGAGAGGGAGAAGCAGGCTTCCCGCGGAGCAGGGAGCCCGATGCGGGGCTCGATGCGGGGCTCGATCCCAGGACTCTGGGATCATGACCTGAGCTGAAGGCAGACACTTAACGACTGAGCCAACCAGGTGCCCCAAAAAGTAGTGTTAAAGAAATTGATAAGCTGATTAATAAAGATCCCTGAAATATTTCTAGAATGAAAGAAATGTTAAGTGCCTGCAGTAGAAGAAATGACTGCCAAAAACTTTCTTGAGTTCATTATAAATGAGATATGTCAAATTAATCTCATACTTGACCAGGTTTCTTGAATTGTACATCAGGGTAATGCTAGAAATACAGTGTATCATGACTGTCATGAAGTGCGTCAAATAGTCTTAGGCTGTATATATTCTTGCGGACAAACTAGAAGAGCATGGCTGGTTGCTAATACCATTTATTTCCCCTACACCGTCAGCTAGCCATTCTCCCCACCTTCACACCTTCATCCAAAGCTTTTGGGAATCTCTAGGAGTCCAAAAAATAAAGTTTCAAGGCCATTAGATTCACTAGTCAATAAATGCCCTTAAATGCCTATCATTTTGTGGTATTTCAGTCACTGATCTATAAACTACCATTGAATTCAGTGTCTTCTCAATTTAAGGTTGAATAAAATTTTATAGACTGATTTCTATCCCAACCTAGATAAACATTATTTTTTTGCAAAACTCTTAATCCACAGAGAAGTAATCAACATCAGTTAATATTTGCTTAATTTTAAAAATACCATTCAGAAATAAAGTCAAGATTTTTTGTTATACTGTCAAATGTTTTCTTTACAGTTACTTTATTAATATCACAATCACTCTGTTATACTGACAAATGGTGTGCTAAATGTGGGAAGAAATCTGCCTATAAGATACTGTATCAGTCTGACTTTTGCTCCACTCCACCCATCCCACATAATCACCTGTCATCTTGCGTCAATAATTGCAAAAAAAGACTGAGGAAAACTTTACCAGTACAGATTTTTTAAGCACCATGGCACCAGTAATATCAAAAGTATCTTTTCAGGGCACAGAGCACTATTTGACAAGGCAAAGAAAGGAATGTAAACTAGAACAGAATTGTTTAATTACATCTTACCTGAAAACAAATGCAGTTCCAACAAAAAATGGTAATAAATCATACCAAGTATACATAACTGCAAACTATGCATTTATTTAAAGGGCTGCTTCAATTTCATTACTATATAAATTAAAAAATAGAGTGTAATGAAAATTTGTGATAGCTGATAATACAGTGACTCTTTATTTTAATTAAAAAAAATGTATAGGAATTCAAGAAAGGAGACTCCATTTTGGCAAGTTAAAAATAAACGGATGGATTGCATGTCTTATTTAACGATCACTTCATCGACATTATTCCACATAATAATTTCATTGCCAGAGTATTGGTTTGTTTGTGGAAAACCCAAATCATATTATCAGGTAAAGGCATGCTGCAATGATTTCTTTCCAGCATCAACTAGGGTTCATTTTACACAGGTCATATTTATACTCAGGTGTCTTCAAACTCTGAACAAATGGAAACTTACTTAATGAGACAACAGATATTTGATCTGACTTGTATCCATTTTGATGATCTTCCTTGTAAAGGAAATACATTCCCAGGAAACACAGAACCATGGGAGAGATGAAAGAAAGGATTAATAACAGCGCTCAACTTTGCAAATTTGCCAATCAACTTGTTTTCAATGTATAGTTCCACATGAACTCTGAGGTTTTAAGTGTAAGCTCATGGGATGGCAGATTCAACCTAACTGTGAAAGTATGAATGGGAGGATGATTTGACCCAAGAAACTGGACTCCCAGAGTCCTTTTCCAGCACTTGTCCCACATTATTACCCACTGTGAGCACTATATTGGTGAGCCTGGGAGCAAGTGACTTTGAATCAAGAAATGTGATCTTCCTTCCTGAGGAAGAAGGGTGACTTTTTTGTTTGTAGCAAGCCTATTAGTAGTAGGATTAAGTACAAAGACTCCGATTTTATCTTCATCTTTAAGACAAAATTATGAAGAAAATAGCCAATAGAAAGGGATAATGAAAATATATGTGGTTTTAAGAGACAAGTAACCACGTTATGAATAAAATCAACAAGTCTTCCTTTTAAGTTAACAAATATAAAACCCATTTCTCAGTTGGAACAAATCAATAAGATTTGAAATCTTTTCTCCAAACAAATAATGATATTCGCTGCCATAGCAATGATTTTAATACTTCAACCCTAAACACACTCACAACTTCTTGGTTTACATGGATTTACTACTCTGAAATCAAGAAGAAACCAACTTGGGAGCCAGTCTCACAGCTGTCTATTATTACCTCTACCTTTTTTTTTCTCAGAAACTTCAGCTGGAAGAAGATCAACTTAGCATGATTTTACATGAAACTATCCCAAGTATCAAAAATCATCATTTTAGATCCACTCATTCACTCAACATGAAAGCATTTAAATGATTTAGGAAAAGTGAAGCATTAGGAAGAAGGTAGCACTTTCAAATCCAAATCTTACCTGGTCAATTGAAATGGAACAACACCCCTGAAAGCCTTCTTGATTTGTGCTCCTCTCCTCAAGGGACAACTAAATCACGGCAGCCTATATTCTTAAACCCTCAAAGAAAAATCAGGAAGCTTGATCTGTGCACATAATGGCCTGCATAATGTAAGAAAGCACCGTTTCTTGGCAACTAGAAAACAATCCTTTTCAATTAACTCGCAGCAATTGGCCCACATTTGTTGTTAAACACAGAGTAAAGAAAATGTTTTAAGAACTCAAAAGAACTTGGTAATAGCTCCACCAAGAAAGTCGGATCAGTTTGTTCATTTTGAAAAGCATTTTTAATTAATTGACTGCCCATTCCAATTGCCTTACTCTTTCCTAAGACCTTTCATTGACATACCTGTCTCACTTCCTTGTTGCATATTGTTTACTTAAAACCCCAATCCTGAATAGTTGCATCTGCTATTGCAGTGAAAACCGGAAAGATAGTTCTAGCAAAGCAGTGGCATGTAATGTTATCCTGCTCTTGTTCATCTTGTATACCATATTTACTTTCTAAAGTAAAGAAAGTAAAGTTTTCTTCTCTGCCAGCTTCAGTGTAGTCCTGGATGTTCATTAAGATACATAATTCAAAGCAGTTGTATGTTATATTCTCTTAGCTGTTAAATACCACCTCCAGCAGGCATAAATTTTAGGTGATATATAAGAAGTGCAGCTGAGCTAGATTGATTTTGTGCTACAGTAACTGTTTTGAAGGGGCTCATATATACTTATGAGAATTTGGACAATCTTCTTAGGGCACTGTGCATTCTTACCTATGTATTGGGAATTTCATGTATCAGAAGGAATCCATATATGGGACCCCTATGTAAGAATGTCTGTTCAGAAAAGCAAGTGCTTAAGTGGCTCAGTTGATTAAGCGTCCAACTCTTGATTTCCACCCAGGTTATGATCTCAGGGTCTTGAGATTGAGCCCCGTGTTGGGCTCCGCACTGGGCATGGATCTGCTTAAGATTCTCTCTTTCCCTTGCTCTCTGCCCCTCCCCTCCTAAAAAAAGGCAAGTGGTGAGGAAAATACAAGTTATACATGAATAATTTTTGCTGTTAAACTTTACCATTAGAAATAGCAAAGGTTTAACTATCTGTATGATTCTATTTCCCAAATGAGAAGATAGCTAAAGATGGATAATTTCTATATCCAACCAAAGCCAAATTGCTTGAATTTTGTCTTTATCCCTCCCCTTCACTTTGCCGGGATTGACCAAGAGTATATATTATAGCGTTTAACTTCAACAGCTCTTTTATTTTCTTTTTTCTCCTTTTATCATCCAAATCTCTCTAAAAGGTGTCTACCTTATCTTGCTATCATTAACAGGCAATTCTTTTTAGGTATTATTTTTAAACTATATCCTTTGGGAGGCATTATCTTTGCAGAAAGCACTTCTGTTGGTGGGAATTTGAGGCAGTGTTGTACACTGTTGAAGGTGATGTATTTAGGCAGAACTTCTGGCACCTTCAAATCATACTCTTGACAGCTGTGTTCACTTTCTATGGATAGAATGGGCTGGGATAATTTTACAAGTGTTTCTTCAGCTTTAGTACTAACTCTTCCCCTTGCTAGCTCTATGACCTTTGGCAGATTTGTTAAACATTTTGTGTCTCAGTTCTCTTTTCTGTCAAATGAATTTAATAACATTTACATAGTAGAATTGCTGTGAGGATTGACCAAGATTACATATGTAAAGCTTCTTAAAACAGTGGCCAGAAGATGGTAAGTGCTCAAAGGTTAGTTATGTTATTAACATCCTTGTTATTAGTATTCATGAACTAAATAATTTCCAAGGTCTTTTTCAAAGTTAGGAGTTCAAAAATCCTATATAATTCTTATGTAAAAATCTGAAATAATGTAAAAAAAGGTTCTTGAGGCATTTAATATAAAACTATTTTTTCCCTTTTTAATAGATCAATCCTCATTTACTATCTAATATTTAGAACTGTTGTATGCCCTTTCACTAATAAAAGAAAACACACATTTATTTAAAAAGTGAGATGTTTCTTTACCTTTATGAAAAATGCACTCATATTAAATACATTGACTTAGTTTAGCCATAGGCATAGAGAAACAGAAATTCTGAAGAATTTTTCAAGACATTTTATTACATGCAATACAATTATTAAAAGATTCACAAGCCTTTCCTTTATATTCCTAAAATGTATGGACCATTTGCTTCAGTGTTTGACATTCCTTTGGATGTATTTTTAGCCAGCAGCTGCAAATACTAATATTTGAGAGGAAATATATGCTTTTGAGTATTTGCTGTAAACACAGTCCTGCCAGAGTGGGCCATAAAGACTCCACCTGATCCTCTCCAGTTTGAAAGGCAAGTTTAACCTGAGGTAAATCTCGTCTGCAGCTCCCTCAATCAAAATCCCTTGCCCTCTCTCTGCTAGGAAAAAAGTCAAAATTAGTTAAGAGGCCAAATGAACCAGTTTTCCTCAGAGGGATTAGATTCAGCTACTCAGGTAGGTATTTACTATTATCTGCTCTGTACATGATAGTGCAACCCTTGTTTTTTATTTCTTTTTATTTTTATTTCTTGTTTTTTATAGTCTTGTTTGCCTCAGTATCTTGAAATAGCAAATTTTGGCACAGGGGAGATTAACCTATGAAATCTGCAAAAAAAACAAAAACAAAAACAAAACAAAAAAACCCTTAAAAGGACAATGTTTGTCTAAAAGTGCTGAACTTGAGATTGTAACAGAAATACTCTGTAAAATATCAGTCTGGTGTCTCTCTTCACAGAAGATTACGTGTAATATAAAAGCAGTGCTGAGGGGCGCCTGGGTAGCTTAGTTGGTTGAGCGTCTGCCTTCGGCTTAGGTCATGATTCCCAGAGTCCTGGGATTGAGCCCCAGATCGGGCTCCCTGCTCAGTGGAGAGCCTGCTTCTCCCTCCCCCCTCTGCCTGCCATTCTGCCTACTTGTGCTCTCTCTCTCTGTCGAATAAATAAATAAAATATTTAAAAAAAAAAAAGCGGTGCTGCATACTCTAGTGGGAAATGTGAATTCTTCATCACAAATTCTATGACGGTCTAACTCACAGAGTAAATTTCCTTCCATAACTCTGAAAAAGTCCTCAAAGTTCAGTCCTACCAGCACAAAAGCATTGCATAGCATGATATATGGCATTTATTAGTAACTTTTGGGTACCCCTATTTCTAATTCAAGTATAATGCTGAAAAATGATTTACATGAGAAACATCAGCATTTAAATAAAAATAAAGTCAGCGCTGTTCCACAAAAATATGTAGAAGTCATAGATAATCCTTCCACAAATTATCAGTTTGCAAACAAGACATCAAGTCTCATCTGACACAAATTGATGAGGACTGTGCAAAACAATTCTTTTTTTTAAATTTTTTATTGTTATGTTAATCACCATACATTACATCATTAGTTTTTGATGTAGTGTTCCATGATTCATTGTTTGTGCATAACACCCAGTGCTCCATGCAGAACGTGCCCTCTTTAATACCCATCACCAGGCTAACCCATCCTCCCACCCCCCTCCCCTCTAGAACCCTCAGTTTGTTTTTCAGAGTCCATAGTCTCACATGGTTCGTCTCCCCCTCCCATGTCCCCCCTTCATTCTTCCCCTCCTGCTATCTTCTTCTTTTTTTTTCTTAACATATAATGTATTATTTGTTTCAGAGGTACAGGTCTGTGTGTGCAAAACAATTCTTATGGATAGTATTTAATGATGAAATATTTTACAAAATAAAATATTTTATAAGCATTGACTAAAAATAGGAATAAAATTTCAGCAGATTACAGTCAGTCATAATATAATAGAGGCAAACCAAATATTTCAGAGTTCTCATTTTTGGAACAAGGGAAAAAACATCAGGTATAAGAAATTGCTTGGATGTCTATCAAAAGAGTGCTGTTCCTATAATCTAGAATTTTAATATGCAAGCCTCACAGTAAGAAACAACTGACCTTGGGAAACTTGTTAAACTTGCAGATTCTTTGGCCCCAAAGCCAGAGACACTCAGACATACTGATTGAATGTCTTCAGTAAGGCCAAGGAATCTGTATTTCAGGAAGTGTGTCCCCTTCCCCCTTCTACCTGCACTGAAGCTGGTGAGTTTAAGGCCATTGTTGAGAACTACCCATCCAGAGAAACACAAGTTGGCTGGGTTTCTGCTTCTCTGACAGAGGGAACATTTGGATAACTGAAAGAGGAGGAAGGTGGCCCAAGGGAAGAAATGTGATTGGTCATGAGAAAGAGTAGAGAGAGCTCAGTTTCCCGGGGCCAGAGAAAAGGATGGAGAAGGGTGGTGAATGAATCTTGAGAGACAAAGAGAAGATGTGGATATACCTTTAATGGTGTCCTATTTCATACTTGTCATGCCATTTAATGTAATGACGTAAAAGCCGGCATCCATAAAATAGGCTATCAATCAGACTGGCCCCTCTTATGTCTCATTTCTTACTATTCCCTTAGCTGACTCCTTGGCCTGCTAACTATTCCTTAAAACACGGTGTCTTCCTCTACTTCCTTCACATCTTTCCTTAAATGTCATCTTCTCAAGAGTCCTTTTCTGACCATGCTACCTAAAACCACGCTCACTGCCCAACCTCACTGACACTCCCTTTTCTCTTCCTGTCTTAGTTTTCCCTTTATCATTTGTTACTGTGTTCATATTGTTCATTTTCTCTCCCCCCCCCCGACTGTACACTCTATGATGGCAGGGATTTTGACCTGTTTTGTGTACTGGTATATGCCCAGCATCTAGAATGATACCTGGAAGACTGTAAGTAGTACTACACAGGATTAAAGAGGTTCCCTATTAAAAGGAAAAGGATTTTATTCAGAGCTAGAAGTAGAGAAAAAGTTTATTTTAAATATTTGATTTTTTAAAAATTCCTCTGTTTTCTTCTAGGAAAAAGAAAAAATAAGAAAGAACTGAAGTATGGGAATCTTCTCAAATGTTTCACTGCTTGAAGGTATATTTGTTTTCCATTCTTTCACAAAAATAAGCATGGGTAGTTACTGTTTAACTCTATCAAAAGCTAATAATTGTGTCACTTTGGCCTTGGGGAAATGAAAAACAGGAAACACTTTATTGAGGTGCATAGATTCATAAGTAATATTTTAAAAGGTAATCTGAAGGTTGTTTTTGAACAGAACTGTGTTAAGGTAAAATAAAAATATATATTTTTGAAAAGGCATTAAAAAAACTAGAAAGTTGGCCATTGATACTCTGTCTCTTAACAGACATGGCTAAACCTGAGTATTATTTTTTGAACAGAACCATTACAGAAATGAGCTTAAGCAATGGAAATTATTATTCCAATTAATAATGGCAAGATTACTGCACTTTATTGCAGAATGTGTTTCTTCCAAATGACCTGACATATGAAGATTGAGGATAGGAATGACCTCACCAATTCACCTGAAAAGGGAGAAAAGGCCTTGTCCACCTAAAATCTTTCCTTCACTCCTTCCCCAACTCTTGTTCCTTAGAAAAGTCCACTTTTATTTGTATATCACACTGGACTCTCCTCCCATTAATAACATGAAAATACCTCTCAGTTATTTGCAGTGACGCTGTAATGGCCTGGTGGCTTTTCAACTGCTTTACCTAGTGGACAGCTGAGTCCTGTTCAAGGGACATACCTCTGACATTGGGTACATGGAAGTACCAGGCCAGCTGCAGAAGTATGGTTGAAATCAAAATCCCAGGGGGAACAGGAAGTGGGAAATGTTTGTGACTTTCTGTTTCTGTACAGAAGACTAGTGAGTTTCAAAGTGATATACATTTCCATATATTTCCTGACATTTCATTCCTGTCCCATTCCCATATCTTCAATATTCAAAATCTCTTCATCAGATAAGTTAACATTAATAAATAACCATCACATCCATATGGTGTCTCCAACAGGGTTCTCTATGTCCCTTTCAAAATAGTCTCTCCCTCTGTCTTTCTCCCTCTCTTTGTTTTTTTCCCCCATCGCTCTCCGCCTCCTTCCCTGCTCTCTCTCTCTCTCTCTCTCTCTCTCTCTCACACACACACACACACACACACACACACACACGATACTTACTAAGAGTGTGTGTTTACTCTTATCTAACTTGTTAACTGTGCATCTACTCTGTGCCAAGCACTGGTGAGTAAAATACATATGTTATCTCATTTAACCATTAAACCAACCCTAGAAGGTGAATAATTTTATCTTCAATGTTACAGATATGGAAAACGAGCCACAGAGAGGGTAAGTAAATTTCCCAGTCACATTTATTAGTCAGAGAAGCTAAAACCAGAGCAGACTGACACCAAAATCTATACATTTAACCAACACATTCTATGTCCTCTCCTCAGCCTCCTGCCATGTCCAACAAGTGAGTGTACTTGAAAAGTCTCTGACCTTTGTGGGTTGAATAAATAATAACATAAAATGAAATGCCTGGCAGATCTATTGCTTGTGGTCCTCAGAATGGATTTCTTTAGTGTAATTTTTTTTTTTTTTGCTATTTATAAAACACCATGAAGTACTTTTAAAGACAAAAGAAGCAGACATTTTCCTGCAGTCTTATGTAATGATGAGCAATTTAGACCTAATCCTTTTAGCCCAGAGATGGCAGACTGACACTCTAAACAAAACTCATTGTGTTCTTTTGTGCTGACATAATAAGGTATTTAAAGGATGAAATTCTGGCTGGCAGATGGATTTCTTGGCATCACTATACATGCATCACAGAAATTATTTTGTTTCAGAGGATTCAAACAAGATACTTGACATTTCTCAGAAGATATTTCCACTTGTAAATATGATAACTTGTTAGGTGGTGGTGTCAGTGGACAATAACAAAGGTTTTTAAGGCTTGTGTCCTGTTTATAATTTTGTGTGATGTGTAAAAAGTGAATTTATTGAAACTCATTCTAACTCAGAGTCTAGGTATTTGGTCTTGGTATATAATATTCCTATAGCTCCCTTCATCCACACGTGGGATTTCTCTGTATCCCGTGGCACAATATATGGAAACACTCTACTATATACCCAAACTAGCAGGGAATAGAGAACATTCAGCTGTATATCTTTGTGGCTGGAGTTGTTCCCTGGAATTGAGTACCTGAAGAGCATCCATAGTTCTCTCAGATCACTTCCTTTCCATATGTTACTTGAGGCTGCTACAGGTTATTATAATGCCACATATTCTTGGAGTACGAGAACTTGATTGTCATTAAAAAATTCATATAAAAGCTCTGGTTATGTAGGAATCTCCCTTGGGCCTAGAATAATCAAAAAATGAAAAGGGCCAAGAGAAGAACATAAGGGTCAGCCTTTTGCTTTTAGACAAGTGACTGCTTATATCACATAGTGGTGTCTCCTCTTCTTAAAGATCTCAGGGGTGGAGCCCTCACATGGTGCTTCACTAGTGTTAGCATAAACACAGAACTTCTTTTCTTTTCCTACCAAAATTCATTATTTCAGCAAACCCTCAAGGAGTATCCCCTAGGTATCTGGTATTATCATAAAGGCTGGTGATACAAGAGAAAGCAAGACAGCAAGGCCCCTTTGGTGGGTTTTAAAAAATGGCTGCAAAATTCTTAGATACTCCTCATATTGAGGGATGAGTATACATTCCCTTACTTTGAATGTGGGTGGGTTTGTAACTACTTTGACTATAGAGTAAGGAGAAATGATGTTATGTGATTTCTGAGACCAGGTCATAAAAAGGTGATACATCTTTTACCTTGCTCATGAGAACACTTATACTTGGGGTCCTGAGTTATCATTTAAGAAGTCCAACTACCCAAAGCTACCAAGGTGTGAGGAAGCCAAGCCATATGTACATGCCCCAGCTGACAATCAAGCTGAGCTCCCAGCTGACAGCTGGCTTCAACTGCCAGACATGAGAATGAGCGTTCTTGGACCTTCAGCCCAGTTGAGCCTTCATATGACCAATATAGTTCTGGACCACATTTGACAACGACTACATGGGTGGCTCCAGGTAGGATCTGCCCAGCTGAGCTCTTCTGAAAATTACTGTCAGAAAAAATCATGAAAAAAACGAAATGAATGTAAGTTTTATATGGATTTGCTATCTATCAAGAGTAACAGATTTTGTTAACTGGACATGGGTGTTACCAGGACCAGTGAGCCTCAAAATGGCCATCAGTGAAGGCTTGAAGGAGGGTGAGTGGAATGGTATTGGGGGCTAGAAGATAGAAGATCTTTGATATATAGTAATAGAAAGTTTGGGAAAACTGTCACCTGCAGAAATAGAGAAATGTATCTAGTGAACTAATTGATCTGGCTAGGGCTATTTCTACGCTAAATGTTGAAAGTGACAACTAATTTCTTTCAGCTGCATATCATAAGATAAAGAGATATGAGCTAAAGTAGAAACTACTCCATTTTTAAGAAGAATGTAGGACAAATAAAAATGGCCCTTGATTTGCTAGTTTCAAAATAAAATATTTCTCATCCCTATTTTCTCCCTGAAGAAGACTCTCAAAAGTAAGAAAGAGCCTCTGGGGAAAGATCAAATCCAGGGTGCTGTCAAGAAATGTCTTAGAATAAACATGAAGCAAAATGTGTGGCTGTAAAACCCTTTCTTTTTTTTTTTTTAAGATTTTATTTATTTATTTGACAGAATGAGAGAGCAGGAGAGCACTAGCAGTGGAAGCGGCAGAGGGAGAGGGAGAAGCAAGCCCCCCACCGAGCAGGGAGCCCGATGTGGGACTCAATCCCAGGACCCGGGGATCATGACCTGAGCTGAAGGCAGACGCTTAACGACTGAGCCACCCAGGTGCCCCTGTAAAACCCATTCTTAAGAATTGAAATATTTAATTGGGGCGCCTGGGTGGCTCAGTCGTTAAGTGTCTGCCTTCAGCTCAGGTCATGATCCCTGGGTCCTGGGATCGAGCCCCATATCGGGCTCCCTGCTCAGCTGGAAGCTTGCTTCTCCCTCTCCCACTGCTTGTGTTCCCTCTCTCGCTGTCTCTCTCTCTGTCAAATAAATAAATAAAATCTTAAAAAAAAAAAGAATTGAAATATTTAAGGTGATTTCTCATAGACCTTTTCAAAAAGTCTACAGATCTTCAGGATATCCCTCCTAGGCCCTCTATTTTCAATTAACTCTTTCAATAGCTCTTCTAAGAATCTTAAAGGAATAGGTCCCCCATAGCCTCACAAGGAACCCAAGGTAGAGATCTACTCTGAGGTCAACTTTCCAGTTTTTGTTTAGGGATACACTGTTCAAGATTGAATATTTTAAGCAAAAATCAAGGTATCAAATCATTATATAAGCCAAAATCATGCCAAGTTACAGGTGAGGGATTTTTTTTTAGAGGTTTACCTCAACAGACTCTAAAATATAACTTTTTTTTCTAGCAGGAAGTGTGTATGTGGCCATTGGGCTTTTGCCTCTTACCAAGCTCTCTTTGTTGAGTCCCTCAGATGTAGGACATCCACTCTTGAAGCAGGCGTCAGGCATACGTTGGAATCCCCACTAGACGTGGCTAACCTGTTAACCATACACTAGATACATTCTCAGGCAGTCCAATTTCAGGGAACGACAGAAGGATTTTGAGTTTGAAGAGAGCATGCTGTGTTGCAGTAGCGGCAGGTTTCAGAGGCGGAGATGTGAAGATTAAAAGGAAGTTTACGGACTTGGCATTAGGAGGTACATATGATCTCAGTCCTGCCAGAGCTTCACATCTGTGACGAAACACTTGACAGCATCAAACAGTGCACTTGATCATGGGGAGAGTTGCTGGGACTCGCACATCCACTTCCCCACCGTGCACCAACAGGAAGGACAAGAGTTCTCTGGAAATGTGTTAATAAGAGAGTCTTTTGCAATGAGCCGTATGACAAGGTGTTATTGAACAGTTTGGAAAACTGGATTCAGTTAAAGCATGTTATTACAAGAGCAACATACAGCAAGGCCTTATTAGAGAAGCTTTAGAGTTCATGGGAGATCTAAATTCTCCTTGTTAGCAAAGCTTTATTCAAGAAGAGGAGAAAGAGAGGTGACAGATGTTGTCTTTATGGAACCCAACCAAATAGCAGAGTTGAAATGGAGGCCTTAGTTGAGACTTGGGGAGTTGCAGTTGATGGTGCTGGTTTACCAACCTTCCTAGTAAATCGGCTTCCCTGCAAGTAAGGTCCCACAAAATGGTTTCCAACCTCCAGCCCTGGTCTGAAATTCAGAAAAAAAAAAAAATGTGAAGCCTGGTGAGAGACTGTGTCCATTAATTTAGTTTTAGTGTATGACATCTGAGTTCAGAGAGAACAGCTAGGACCATCCAAGTACAAACTACCTTTAACTTAGAAGCTACCCATTTATATGGTACTTATTCAATGCATAAGGTTGCCAAAAAGGAAAGTATCTTCCTCCCATTTTTTGAAAAAAATTGGTTATAGAAAAGATGGGTATTTTTTAGCAAACAACAGTTGCCATGGGAAACTTTCCTTAGCCATATAGAAATTAAGATCAGAAAACAAGGAAGAACCAAGGAGACGAGTCGTCCCTGCAAGCAAAATTGCCCAATAGATATTCTGGCTCCTTCTTGTAGGAGGCAAGGATCATGCATGCAGGGGCTGAAAAGAAGAAAAGCTGATGCTTTTCCCTGTACGTAGGAGTCCTTAACCTAGAAGTAAGCCTTGATCCTGAGTGGAAAAGATGATAGAAGACACTAGTGAGAATTTTTTTTTCAGGCCCATATTTTATAATGCTACAATCTGCTAGCTAGGGACAACTACATAGCCCCGAGAAGGCCACATGCCAGAGAGATGTCGGCTGATGCAGGGAGACCCAGCTCGATTAGGCTGGGCCAGTGGCAGTACTGTCATGGGTGACCAGCACTGTGGAGGTGAATGTGAGAAACTTTCCCCATATCCCAGTGACAGGGCAGAGCCAGAAATAAATACCCCGAGTGCCAGTTCAAATCCTCAAAGAGAAAAAGTTGTTTGGGCTCAAAGGAGGAGTTGGAGGCTCGGACACTTCAAATAAATTCAGTCTTGTTTTCTTTCCCATAACTTAAGAAGATTTTTATGGAAGGTGAGCAAGAGGCTGACTTTTCCCTCTCAGGGATGCCCTATAGGATGCTGCTGTGCACTACTTAGATGCCCTTGTTGGCTGGAATCTGGATGCTGATGGCTCACAGCTGCGTCCTCCTTCAGGCATTGTCCTTGGCTCACGGAAGCTGCCTCGCCCAAGGTTATGCCTTCTTCCTGTGACACAGCACACATCCAGTGTCTGGGCAATGCAGGATACAAGGGCTTATCCCCCTGGCCTTGATTCAGGACATATCTGAAGGGCCACTCCACCTTCAGAGATCCTCATGGGATTCACTGAGGCTGTGAGGCTGTTCTTGTGATTACCTCACAGGTCAGCTTCTCTTCTCATGTGTCTTGGATTAGTACTAATTCCCTTAAATTAATTTAAATACTGGGTCCTAGCTTGATGTTAAAACACTTTACTAGATTCTGTGAAAATCAAAATTATGATCTGGCCTCTGCCTTCAAGGAGATTTTAACATATAGAAATGATAAATAACTACAAAATATAATACAAGGCTGTGTGGCCTGAGTATAAGGTGCCAAGGCATTCATTCATCAAAGCGTCAGCACCTGCTGTGTGCTTTGTGCAGCAGTATGAAGATAGGTAAAATAGGTCCTGTTATTAAGGAATTCAGTGTGCTCGGGGGAGGGAAAATCTATTCTTGACAGGAGTTTCTTCACTGAGTCTCAATTTGTTTGTTTGTTTAAGTCCCCACTAATGTCCAAAAAGAATTTGAGTTGGAGCATAAAAAGTAATTAAGTATTTCATGGAGGGTTGGGGTGTGATGGAGTGGGAGGAAAATTCCAGGTTGAAGTAATAACATGAAGGCAATAAATAGGAGACCAATTGCTCACAGTGGTTTCTGATAGGGTCTTCAAAGTGTAGCCGTTAAAAGAATGTTTACCCGGCAAATGGAATCCGAAACTGGGAGAGGCTTGAAGACAAAGGTAAGGAATTATGGCTTTGTTTTGTATAAAGCATAAAGATTTTTTCTAGTTTATCTCCTATATTTATTTATAAATTCATTGTCTATCTCACAGTGTCACATCCTTTCCTTGTTTGTTGATAGTGATATCACAGTCCCTATTCTTCATATCCTCATTTTATGAATTTCACTTTCATTCACTTCCATTTGTCTTCATCCTTGGCCATGTTTGTCATCTCTCTTTAAGAAACAATATGCTGTGGTTTTAAACCCCTTAGCTTTGCGGTAGTGTGATACACAAGAATAGACAACTGGTAGAGCCTTTGGACTCTTGCACACTGATAGCAGTGAACTGATAGCAGTAACACTAGTGCTGACCCCCCAATAGAGCACCAACCCTTGAGGGGACCTACTAGCCAAAGTTGATTACACTGTGTCCATTCCATCTTAGAAGGCAGAAATTTATTTTGAGTAAAGTTCTCTATGTGATTGCCTTTCCTGCCCACTAGGCTCATTGGCAGCACCATTATTCAAAGGGAAACAGAATGTTTAACCTGCCAACCTGTGATCCTACATAAATTGCATTGGACCAAGCAAAGCACTTTACAGCAAATGAGATGTGACAGTAGGCACCTAAAAATGAGATTCACCGGTCCTATCACATATCCTGTCACTTGATCTGCTAGTCTGATGGAATGACAGAATGGCTTTTTGAAGGTACACCTAAGGTGGCAACTGGGAAATTATACTCTACAATGATATCTTAAATTCTCCAGAATGAAGAGCATTCCTTAAATCATCAGCCATTATATATAATGCTGTGTTCCCTAAAAGGAAGAATACATGCATCTGGCAAGTAAGGGTTGCAAGGAGGAGGGACTTACCACTCCCAGTGACCCACTTGGGAAATCTATATTTCCTATCCCCACAACTCTAGGCTCTGTAGTTCTAACGGTTGTGATTCTCAGAGGGAGGATGCTTCTACAGGAGCTCCACTAAACTTTAGCTATGACTGCCCCATGGTTACTTTAGGTTCTTTGTGCCAGGAATCTAGTAGGAAAAAAAAAAAAAAAAAAAAAAAAACCACATCATGGCAGGAGTAATTGTCTCTGATCATCAGGAGAAGGTAGGACTGCTGTTAATAATAGGCATAGACAAAAATACATTTGTTACCCAGGTGATCTGCTGGAGAAAGAGTAGGGTGGAAGGGGGCTCTTGGTATTCCCCATACCAATTTTTATAGTAAATAGACATGTGCAGAAGCCACATCCTGAGAAGGTCACAGCAGCTAGGGGTTCAGACCTCCTCCTCTGAGGAGAGCCTGAATCATCCCACCGAGTAAGTGAGGAGGACCAGCTGATATGATAGTCAAAGGTGAACAGAATTTAGTAGTTGGGTTAATAGATGAGGGAGACTATAAATATCAGATGCATCCTAGAGAAGAACTGCAGGGAACACTATAACTTGTCCCACTATAGCTTTCCTAGGAAAGGATACCAATTACAATCCTGGAGTTGTTCCCCTATGGAGGCAATATGCTATATGAAGCAAGTGGAACTGAGTGGTACAGGAATGGATTATAGTGGATGCATTTGGACACTTCCCAGATTCCCCTTCAAAGTCAAAGCTTCATGATCTCAGATGTTGGTAGTGTTTGCTAATGACTTACAGTTGCATGCAACTCTGGGAATTGACCTCAGGCTGCCTTGCCCAAGTCTATGTACCTGTCCCTGGCTGCAGCTATATCCAATGATTGATTGTTGTGGGCTATGTTCCCCAATGTGGGACATCTTTGTAGGATCATCTCAGCCTTGAGAAATCTCTATGACATTGACTGAGGCTACTGTTTCAACTGTATCTCATTTTAACTTCTCCCTCTGCCTGGTCTTGTCTCCCTTGCTCCTTCACAGATATTGATTCCAAAAGCACTCCCAGTAAACCTCCTGTATGCAAATCCTGGGGGAGCTTTACCTGCAACAGTGGGGTAAATTCATAAACCTAAGTTGCTAGGAAGGGGAGATCCTGAGGCCTTTTTTGGGGTTTTGTTTATATAATGCTGAGTGTAAGAGCTAGTTAAACTCCACATAAAATAAGAATTCAGAATTCACAGGGAGCAATTTCATAAAAAGGGAACAAAATGATAGAGTTAAAAAAAAAAAAAAGAAAAGAGGAAACCCGATGAACATGAGTGGGAAAGCGAGGGAAAGACTTCTTGTTGAAACCAGTGAAGGGACTGAGTTTTGCATCCAGGTTAATGAGAGGAGGTAGGCACATGTAGACATAGGAGTCACACAGGATCTATGCCCCCTCTGACAACCTGGGGACTTCTACGGGTCTTTGAAATTGGCACTTTGAGGGGCAGAAAAATCCATGGCAGATAAGTAATTACAAAATACATTTGGAGGGTGCCTGGGTGGCTCAACTGGTTAAGCATCTGCCTTCAGCTCAGGTCATAATCTCAGGGGTCCTGGGATTGGCCCGCGTCAGGCTCCCTGCTCAGTGGGAAGTCTTCTTGTCCCTCTGCCCCTCCCCCAGCTTGTACTCTCTCTCTCTCTCTCTCTCGAATAAATAAATAAGATCTTTAAAAACAAACAACAACAACAAAAACCCAAAGTACGTTTGGTGTATCAAGTCATATTTTTCTTTAGTGTTGATTTTTTTTTTTTTACACTAGTATCTCTTCCTTCCTAAATGTATTATTTTCTATTTAATTATTTGCTGCTCATTGTGATTTATCAGCAGTTCTATTATAAACTATAGGGGTCATCTTTGACTTTGCTTTTTCTCAAAGGTTACATCAAATACACCTGGAAATTTCATTGGCTCTACATCTAAAATATATTCAGAATTTAGGAAGTTCTTCAGGCAAAAGGAATATGAGACCAACCATAAACTTGGATCTACATCAAGAAATGAAGAGCATTGGAAGTGGAATCAAGCAAGGTAACATAAAATTAATTTTTCTTATTTTAATTGCTTCAAAAGATAACTGTCTAAAGCAAAGATGGTAATGTATTATATATTTATCATAGGTGTAAATATAAAATGTATGACAACAACAGCAGATGGAAGGGAGGAATTGGGTATATAGCATTTTAAGGTCCTTATACTACATATGAAGTGATATATTATTTTAAGGTAGATCCTGATTAATTAAATTGCATATTTAAAAACATACAACCATTAAAAGTTGTTTAAAAGGGCATATACTCCTATATTAGAAGTAAACTAAAATTTAAAAAAATATTCCATGATTCAAAAGAAGGGGAAAAAAGAGGACCAAAGAAACAAAGAACAGATAGAACATTAGAGAACAGTTAGCAAGATGATAGAGTTTGACCTAACCACAGACTGATATCATTAAATATAAATAATATAAACACACTAAAAGGCTCAGATTGTCAAACTGGACAAGAAAACAAGACGAAACTGTATGCTGCTTCTTCACTCAGAGGCAAAAAAATCAAGGGGAAAATAAATGTTTTATCATTTCATTTTGCTAATATTTAAGGGTAGATGTTATATTTGAAGTTTTGGTAAACTCCAAACTACTTGTTATAGAACATAACTACTCTAAAATATTCAGTGCCAAATCTTTTCTGTCTCTCGCTCTCTTTTTTTTTAACCAAGTAAATTTTATTCACAGGTGAGCCATAAGGTACAAACCTTTTTTTTTCTCTTAATACTTGTTTATTTCTGTGATAAGCCCTTTAGAAGTCCACTTATTGCAATTTTCATATTTCTTCCCATTTCTCTACATGAGTTTGTAGATTTTTCTGGTTTTTAAGTATGGTGTAAACATGGGATTCATAAAGGGGGCTGGGGCTGGCTGTGTGTATGTCCACATGTCCTGGAAATTACATTTCAATGTATATATGTATATTTAGTCACAGGGGGATCTACATTCATGTTTCAGTTTGAAAAAAGTTTGAAATCTTCATTGATTGTGTTTATAAGGCAATTTAGAGGTTAAGAATATGTGCCTTGGAATCAGACTCCCCGAGTGGGATTCCTAGCTCTGCCCCTCTTACTAGTTGTGCAATTTGAGCATATGACTAACCATTCTGAGCCTCTGTTTCCTGTATAAAATGGGGATGCTGATACTGACCTGGTTTGTTCTTTGTGTGTACAAGAAGAGATGGTACATATACAAGGCTTAGCAGTGTATATAAAACTTAGTATTCAAATGACAATTATTATAATCATTAATATTTGTAAAATCCTATTTTTAAATAAGTTATGTAAAACTTGAAATAGTTTCCCTTTACAATGTTATCCATACTGGGTGAATTCCCAGACTCTATGAGATGGCATGCAGAAAGTCAATAAATACAAATAAATTACATTGTACAGCTGAATTAACTATATAAAACTGTCCTGTAGAAAGAACTGAACTCCTGTAGGAGAAAGAAAGGTCTGTGTTCATTCACTTATTCATTCACTGAACTAACAATTTTCAGCATCTTTGTTTTGCTAGATGTGTATCAGTGGTAATTTTCTTCAAGCAAAATAGACTCTGAGTTATGAAATCCTCTTGCACAGAAGCTCTATGAGTGAGACCAAGACATTGTCCTGCACAGGGCTCACCCTCTAACCTGTCAGGACCTCCTCACCTTCTGCCATTGGAAATAGTTCCATGACTTTAGCAAGGCCTATACTCAGGGTTATTTCTCAGATTCAGGCTGGTTAACCCTATTTGTTTCCTACCAACAATATTTTTACTACTACTAACTTTCTCCCTACCTCCATCTTGATCCACATAAGATAAGTTTCAATTTCTCTCGAAAGTTAAATGTCCCCAAAGAAAAAGCTACATCTTTTTTATTAGCAGAAATAGGGTGTGAGGTAAGGGCTAATAATAAGAGAGATTACAACTCAAAATATTCCCTCTCCCCCAAAAACCTGCATAAATAAATTATACTTGTAGTATAAAGCAATCTAGGTCCTGAAGTTTACAGTTTTTCCTTGATTTTTAACTACAACTGCATTTGCGTTCTTGAAACTCCTCCGCTGTATAAATGACAGATTCCATTTCGTAAAGTTTGCCCACAAATTGGTTTTAGTTGTTAAAATTAGTTGTTAAACTTACCAAAAGTTATTGACTTTGAGACAAGATTAGGTTTTGATTTCTTTAAAAGGGCCAAATTGGCAGTTTTTCATTGGCATCACTTTCCAGACAATAATAAACTCATACTATTTAAGTCTGCTTCAGAATCGGAATGATATATACAAGTACGTGTTTATCAGTGTGGGAAGGGATCTTGCTTATTCTGAGAGTGCAGAGCCAGTTGAAACGACACTAGAATGTTGTTGGGATGCCCATCAGCATTTCACGATCTCTCAGTCACCCTGTGTTTTTCTGTCTAAAGCATAGTATATTTTCATCTTTCAGGTCTTGAAAATTTAACTTAGAATCACTTCACTGGCTCTGTGAAGAACTGAAATAAAAGTTGTATTCAGCCTTTCATTATGTTTCAATTAATTATGATCCTAGGAACAATTTGGGCATGAGAATTTCAACTGTCAAATTTGCCTTCTGGGATGCTTTTCTTCCACAAATTAGTGTTTCTCAAAAGCATCCCATAAAAATAATGACCCCGACATTCTAGACAAACAAAGCATCTGCTTTTTCTTTCAACAGTTCTCTTTGAGCTAGGAGATACAATTTTACATCTATAATTACATAGCCAACTATATTTCAAAAACATTTGTGAAAACTGGCATTCTCTGTCCTGCAGATGATGAAACCCAGGCTCTGTTGTTGAAGAACATATACTTTGTGAATGATTTAAAAAAAATTTCACAGAAAATTGGCCGATGGCCTGATATGAGTGATGAATTTTTAGGCAGTTATTGAAATGTTTGCCTTTCAAAGCACTTCTTTGGAAAAGGAAACCATTCCCCTTGGAACCACCTATCAAACTTCTATTACCTGCTGCCACCGCTATCATTAATAACATGTGAACAGAACTTCATCTCTATATAACAACTGGAAAATCACCAGATGTTTTTTGAATATCCGTGTGTGCAAAGCTCTGTACTTTGTTTCATATAGGTGGAAAATATGAGACCCGACTTCCTCAAGGAGTTTGTAAGTAAATAAGGGAAAAGAGACATTGATGTAAGTAATTATGTCCTAAGGAAGAAAGGTCCCCTTGAAGATCCATTTTATTTTAATGTAGAAAATAGAAGTATAACCCGAGGTAATGTTTAAGAGACTCACATAAGAAGAATCCTTGGTCTTCTTCACTGTCATTTCACTGGGTCCCTTTCCCATATCCTGCACTTCTCCCCAATCCCCTGCACCTCCTGCAAATGAATACAAGCATAGACCCTTAAGATGTGCTCTTCTCATGGTATATGCTTCAGAATTTACACACAGCTACCTTTGCCGAGGCTTTTTCCATACTAAGCATAAAATAAATTCTACAGCTCAAAAACAAATCTTGTGCCTCATTTCTCTCAAAGTGTTGCATATATTTGGTGTCATTTAATCTTAACAGCAGGGCATCCATAGAGATTGATTTATTAAAAGAATCTGCTGAGATGTACACAGGCTGTTATCCAATAGTTCACATATCCTGTTAGTTATGAGACTGGCATTAGAAGCTGGTTTTCCAAAAGCTCTGCCCAAAGAAATTCTCTATTAGGCTTTACTGGTAGTTTATAACAATGATTATTAGTCCCTAGTTATCCAGAACAGCTAACCTTACCATAGAAATGGGCCCTCTCCACTCTTCCAGGGATCGTAAAAACCAAAATGAGCAGAGTTTAGAGCTACACGGTATCAGGAGACAGTCACTGCTTCACATGCTGACTTCTAGCTACCCCACCTTGAATAATGATTAGATGCCCCCAGGACCCTCTTCCTACCCATCAACTGGGAACACAGAGCTGATATTGGAGAACGGTGTGTACAATTTGGATCCATAATCCTAGATTCCAGTTCTACTTTTCTGAAATCTTTTTTTTGGGGGGGAGGTCCCACGGATTATACCACTTTCCCCAAGTAGTTAACTGACAAAGTGTACTTTTGCTTTTAACTCTGAGCCCCACCCCCTTTTCAGATCTCTTTCTTTTTTTTCCATGTTCAGATGTCCCATTATTTCCTCCTCCTGACCATACTATAGGCATTTATAAAACAGGCTGGGGCAAGGGAGTGGTGCTGACACAGAAAGACTATTAAATGCTCTAGCACAAGTGCTCTTTCAGACTTTATTTACTTTTCACATCCTATGTTCACTTCTGACCGTGAAGGGCAACCATGTCCTTGGTATACCAATCAACCAAAAACAATACATCAAAGCTCTACTCATGTTCCAGGAACTGTCTAGCACATCATCTCTTTATGTCTAGAGAAAACATCTATTGAATCTCTTCCTACAACTTTAACATTTAGACATCCTTCTCCCTTGAAATGTTGCTCTGATTTTTGTAGTGTTATACTTTTCAATACAGAAATATCTACCTAAGAAAAAAATGGAAAACATTAATTTAAAGCAGGCTTGCATTTTCACAAAATATATTTATAAAATACCCAAGCTATTAGCTATGCTGATATCTTTTATGGATTTATACAACAATGTTTTCTTCAAAGTATCCTGAAGAACAGTAGTAGTGAACAAGATCTCAAATTCTCAGCTAAGCATTAAATGAATGCATATTCAAAGTAAGAACTGGTGCTAGGATATTTGTTTTTTTAAAAAAAAGTCCAAGTCCCAGAAAATTATGTTGATAATACCAAAGCATTCATAATAAAAAAAAATCTTATTCAACTTATTTTCACTAAGGAAAAAAAAACCCAGATAACAAATAGAATAAGCAATAGCATCATGCCTCATTTACCTCCAAAGTTAAAATTGTAGGTGACTCCCTATGAGCTAGTAATTTATTTCCAAGTCATGTCTGTTCTTGTTGTAGACTTCATTACACTGGATGATTCTTCATTGCACTGAATCCAGACGTTTTCCAAAATTCTACATCAAACAGCAAAATGAAAGTCAAAATTGAGAAAAGCTGGGTTTGGTTCTTATAATTTTCACTCAATTTTTTCAGGCTAATTTTGTTTTTAATTAAGTAAGGGTAGATTCTTCTAATGACAATGTTGGTAATGACTTCTCCAAGAGAAAAATGAAGCTGTTTGATGTATTGGGAATGGGTCTAAGTTCTCTAAGTCCTTTAGTTCTTATTCTTTTGAAACATTGTTTCTAATGAATTGAGTTATTTCACATTGAAGACTCAGGTCCTGTTGTAACATAAATGCCATTGGCAGTTATCTGTGAAATGTTTTGAAGAATAGAGTTGGCCAGTGTCTCTTCAGGATTCCAAAAAGCCAAACTCAATATTTCCCACATCCTTAAATGCCACTCTTCTACCACCTCTCACATTTGGCTCACTAAACTTTCTGCCAAGATTCACTGAGGAAGTTAGAGAAAAGAAGGGTGAGGAACAAAGAAAAAGTCACTGAAAACATAGGTGTTTCGGCATAGGCCAGTCCTTTTCTGTCATTTTACAAAGAATGTGCTAATGATATTTCTCCTATCAATATTTCCTTAGGTGCAATATTATAATGATCTACAGGGCAAGAACGGGATTTATGGGGTTCTATTAATTCAGTCCTCAGTACCATACCAACAATGGCACTTAAACGATGCTTTTAGGTAATCCTTTCTATAACTTAGTGGAGCCAAACATCATGGATTAGGAGAGTAACAAGCAAATTCCATATTTTTTTTTTACATAAATAAAAATTGAATTCCAGAGTTTTGGATGAGACATGGCCTCACACAGGTTCCAAGTCTCCCATTCTAAGATGCCCCCATCTTAAAGCCACGTGTGCTGAAAAATATTTTTGCCTAAACTTTTGGTAACTGCTCACACACAACCCGTACAACCCCTCCATCAGTGGAGTGTGCTGTTGTCTCACTGCTCTCTCCTTCTTTGACCATTCTCCCTCTTCTCTTTGATTCATTATTGTGTTTAGAGAATGCTGTTAGTAATCCTAATGCGGTCTATGTTTTTGAGCTCTTAATAGTCTTACACATACAACATAATAATGACACAGTGTTCTACCTGGGTTGTGTGGGCTTGATCTCCAGAGCTAGATGGGAAGTGCTTGAACGGCAGAGCCTATGTCTTACCATTTTATCATCCCCTCAGTGCTCCCCATTGTTGGACACACAGGGAGACAGATAATGTCTTCCAAGTTTCCCAGATCCTGCAGAACTCCAGACCTCTCTAGCATGATGCCCTCCTGTGTTCTGCCACTGTATAGATCTTACCCCTGAAACGTTCTTTCCTCACTCCTGTTTCCTTGCTACATGGTGAAATACCCTGTCCTCAGTCTCCAGTTTGATATGTAATTTTTCTAACAATAATGATTTATGATTATGTTTTATTTATTTATTTTTTTACCAGCAGCCAACTAAAGATAAGGCCCAGCCTCTTTAAACTGATGATGAACAAAGATCATGGCAAATCAGTATTCAAAAATCTGGAGACATGTGGGGTTTTGAAATCCCTAAAATTACATAAAATAGATGGCTAAGTACTCCAGCTGGGCATCAGGATAGGTTTAGTCCCCACATCCTGGTCATTCAGCATGTTGCTTATTCTAGTTGTTTCCTTTTGGCTTCAGGGGAAGCTGTTATAGCAAATGTTGATCACGAATGAAAAAGGTCGTGCTGATTTTCAAAAGTATAAAGTACACTGTAGAAAAGAAAAAGAACAGGTGAAATGTTGTTTTAAAAAAATGGAGCTACTATGTTTGACAGACTTACAGATAGAAAACAGAACTCTGGAACTAGCATAGGAGACATAGGGAAACGGGCCTCAGTGTTTTTAAAAGAGCTAATGAACTAAGCAAATCGAAAAGAGAAATAACTAGAAGTGAGTTGACAATAATGGCAAAAACTTGAATTTTTTAGAAACATTGTATCTCAAGCATTAGTCACACTATGCATTGATCTTAACCTCATGATCAAAAACATGATGTCAAGTGTGTGAGTAGTAAAGCAGGGCAAGTTAGAGTGAGGGAAATTAATTGTGAAAGTTGATTATCTTCATATAATTACAGTGAGGCAACAATTTTGTATTTATAGTGAAAGTACAGTCTTTAAGAGTCTCTGGAAGAAGACTGATTGATCTTTAAAAATTTATTTCTTTTAATGTTGAATTAGATAAGTGTATTTCTTAAAAATTTTTACGTTTCATCCAAGAGAATAGAGTTCGAATCCAGGCTGTTTGTGAATAGCTTATGGAAGGGGTAGGACTGATTTGTGATTTGCAATTATTGGCCTATTGAATTATTTATGGTTTTGTGAAATGTTGAGTTTCTTAATTTTAATATTTGATCTCACCATATGCATTTCCTTGGTAAACTAAAGATTTATGGCAGTATAATTAGGATTTCATTAAACAGGATCACTAGTCATCAGATTTTAGTCCATTATGGTCCATTAGATCTTACTAGCTGCATAAACTTGGGTAAATTACTTTTCTGTGCATAATTTTCTCATCAGTAAATTAAGTTACTAATAGTTTCTATCCCATAGGATTATCGTAAGGATTCAATAAAAGAAAACATGTAAAATACTAAGTATGGATCAGCTATAAAGCAAGTATTTGATTAATATTATTTTTTATTCCAGTGGTAATATGGGTACCAAATCTTAAGCCATGACTTGTAGAAAATGTCTTAGGGAAAATTTCAAAATCCAGCAATTAGTACTAGGGAGCCATTACTTCCAGAGATTCTGTCTGTGACATATACATACTTTGAGCCTTTAACAAAAAGCAGTAGTGGATTTTCATAGATAAAAATATACATATTAAAATGTTGATTGATTGTCATTAGGGAATTTTTAAGCTTTATAATATTTTGCTTGTAATGTATTTCTGGGCAAATTAGTTTTTTATATGTATCAGAGCTTACCATGGTTTTGGCCACTTTTCTCTTAACATAATACTTTAATGATCTGATGTCTTTGATCACCAGATCTATTGTTTCTTTCATACTAATTTTAACATGTTCACCAAATAAGTTGGCATAAAATTCTTAATTCTTCCTCTTAACATTATTTTCAACATTAATTATAAGTTAAATATGTAGAAAATATGATGTTGGGGTGGAAGGGATTGGTAGAATGAAGAGGTACAAAGAACATTAGACTGAGTTTTTTGTTTTTGTTTTTTTACGACAGCTCCATGCCCCGTGTGGAGCCCAGCACGGGGCTTGAACTCACAACCCTGAGATCAAGACCTGAGCTGAGACCAAGAATCAGATACTTAACCAACTGAGTCACCCAGGTGCCCCTAAACTGAGTTTTTACAGATTTGGATTCTAGTCTTGGTTTTGCCCATGAATAAATCATGTGCATTTGGCATATATAATTATATAATGACATTAATGACCAAACTTTATTCAGTCTTTAGTCTTTATGTGCCAGATACTCTTCTAGGCTCTTTATGTTTATTTGCTTTTCTCAGTTCTTACAGAAATCTATTGTCAAGAACTGTGAAGGGTCTGAGATTTTACCCTTCTTGGAAGCTAATATGTTAACCTGCTACAATTACATGGATGTTGGCAGAAGATGTGAGACTCCTGAGTCACAGATGAAGGTCTTTATTACCCACATAAATATTAATAGCCAGAATATCAGCATTTGCATCAGTTCTCTGAGGTCCAGGCAATGCCTACACACACAGAGGGGTCATAGTGCAGGAGAAGAATCCTGAAATAAGGGAACCCAAATTCTTTATAATGGGAAGGTAGCACACCTGCAGAGGAAGACATCCTTATTTTGCTGGATAGTAAGCAAACTTGCTCTTTGCCCTGAGCCCTATGAACCTTCAAGGCTGTCGTCTATACAGTTTTGAAATGGTAGTCTAGAACAAAGGTAGTCAGTGTGTCTGTTTAAAAGATAGGCAGAATCACGGGAAACCTATGGAGAATTGTCTACCAATACCTCTGAGTAGATACTATAAAAACTGATTTCACAGATGCAGAAACAAAAGATCTGAGAGGCTAAGTAATTTGCCCAAGGCTTGTGTGATTGTCAGACCCAGACAACTGGGATCTTCACTAGTGTAATCACTAATATTCTCTGGAATGCCAACATTATTATTCAAATATATAACAACATGTAAATGTTAAGTTCTAGGTGCCATCGTCCCTGTACCTCAACTTCCTCATCTATAAGTGGGCACAGGGCCAGGGCAGAGAGGGCTGAGTGAAAGGCTCTTTTGGAGTTCCTTTCAAATTTAATAAGCTATGATTCTAAGATTTGCCTCTTACAATGAGGAGAGCATGTGTAAGTGAATGTGATGCAGACTAGAAACACCAAAAGGAAAATAAGAGCATCTATTTCATTGTCAGTGTACATTTTAAAATTTTTTATCAGGACTTTTGCATTCCTTAATTAAGTTTTGTGAGATTCTTGAGAAAAATGAGTGTTAAATTACTACTTATGGTATTTTGGGCCTTTCTAATTATAGTTCATGGCTAGAGTAAGGAGATACTTTATTTTCCAACTACCCCTATCATAAAACTTCCTTTTTCTATAATATGAGTAAGAATATTATCTAAGGATAAAATGAGGGCAGTCTTCAAGCTGCTCATGCCTGGCATGTTACCAGGGAAGCATGTCCTGGATAGAGCATTACCAAAGAAGGGAAGGAAAAGCAAAGAAACTGTAATAACATTAGTGAGATAGTCAGGCTATGAGTCTTCTTCACATCCAGAGGAGCTCAAGAGATGTTTTCTTGAGTTGGAATCTGGCTTTAAAACTATATTTAGATATGGACTGACACTCTAACCCAGAACATAATATCAGACACTTTATCTTATCATCATTGTGGGTCATATGCTGCCTGTTTCCTGGAGCCTTTTGAAACCTCATTTTCTTGCCAGAGAAATGCAATACCAGCCCTCCTCCTCTTTTACAAGTTGATGTAATGAAAGGAGTCTCTTTTTAAGCCTCCTCCTCTTTCATTCTACCCACTTTCTCCAGGGTGTCTCATCTACTCTCCGAGCTTCAAAGGCCATTTGTATGCTAATGAACCCCAAATCTCTAAATATGGTTCAAAATGCTCTCTGAGCTCCTGACCTACACAATCAACTTTGTGTTTGACATCTCTACTTGAATATATCAAGGATATTTCAAACGCAACTTATCCAAAAGGGAATGCACTATCACCACCCTGCAAAGCCACTTTTTAAATATTCTCTATGCATGCATTTAAGGGCATTACTATCCAGTCAGGTTTCTAAGCCGAAACCTAGGCATCTTTTACTTCACTGCCCATATCCAGTTAATCACCAAATCCTGTTAATATTCCTTCCTAAATTTCTCCATTTCCACTAACAACATCTTTGTAGAAATTGCTGTTAATTTTGATCCTGACCATTGTATAATTCTCTAATTGGTCTCTTGTAGCCTGAATTACCTATATAAAATATATATCTGATCATGTTAGCCTTCTGCATAAAACCTCTCAATGGCTTCCCAACTACCTACTAGATAAAGTTTGAATTCCTAATATAATATACAAAGCCTCTATAATTTGGCCTCCCCTCACCTCTCCAGAATATTGATTATCTTTATTCTAGACATAATAGTCTATTATTAAGATCCTTGGGGGTCCTAAGCATTTCAGTGGCTACTTGGGCAAGAAGTAGATCTAGGTTTTCTTCAGCTGAGGGGAAAGTGAGTAAGAAGAAGAAAACTGGGTCATACACTTTCTTTTTTCTTCTATACCACTTCCCACAAACTATGTTGTTTTTGTGAACCAATGATAAGTAACTGTGAACTGCCTGAGAGGAACCTTGGGCCTTTCGTGCCAGCAACAATAAAATACGTAAATGATTGTGAAGTTATATCAAGAGATAAGGAGTTCTGACGCCTCCCTTTACCCTATTAACAAAGCAACATGATTATAATTAGAGTGAGCATACCTCCAGATTTGCTCAGGATAGTCTTCGTTTGGCTGGCTATCCTGAGCTAATTATTAATAGTGACCCCTTCACTCTGAAAAAATGTCCTTGGGGTATAAAGTATATTATATGGTTATCTTAAATATAAGGGACAGTTAGCATAAATGCCAATTCTTTCTTTCTTTCTTTCTTTCTTTCTTTCTTTCTTTCTTTCTTTCTTTCTTTCTTTCTTTCTTTCTTTTTCTTTTCTTTTCTTTCTTTTTTTTGAGAGATTACTAATGTGCCCGCTGTGATGACTTTTTCATTTGCAATCTAACTTATTTTTTTACAATAAAACCAGTAGGTAGACAATATCACTCTTATAAAAGACAGGAAATTTATGGTATAGAAATATTAAGGCATTCCCTAGGCCACACAACAAATACATGACAGCCACAATTTAAACCCTTTCTGGGCAACTGGAAAACCCTTCTCTTTCATTTACATTATGTGCAGGTTCAAAGTTGAGCCTTAAAATACACTCCCTCCTTACCCCATAAATAAATAAAACACACAGACAGAAGCAGCAAGCACTCCAAAGTGACTAGATGCAAGATAGTCTAGTTTACTTCTGGGTAATGAGGTGTGACTGACTTAACCACAGACTTGAATGGATTATAAATTCTAGCACAGCTTCATTGTCCTGAATATGTTTTCAGACGACTGTATACACATGCTGGGGGCTCCCTTGAATAAGAAAAAACTACAGCAGGAGAACTTTCACTACGTGCTTCTCACTCGCTCTGTGGCGCTGGAAACAGAACGGAACTCCTCCCCTGCGTGCTGCCCACTGCTACCAGTCTTTCCCACACCCCAGATATGAAGAAAGATAATAAGGCCCTCAAATAGAAGTTTCCTGATTGTGAGTCATGGCTTACTCAGCCTTTGTTACAGAGAACCTGGAAGCCTTTGAAATACACTGTTGACTTTGGCAGTCTTAACTCCCTGTGCTGTTATCAAGAAACAAGTTACACGACTAATTTGCTTGAGAAATTGCCTCTGTAATGAGTATATTAAGAACAGCCTATGCTAAAGGGGCTGGTGTTTAATATATGGTGTTTAATGCTTGTATTTATGAATATGTACTCATTTCCTTGAACAGTGCTTCACAGCTTATAGTTCCTAATAAATATCTGTTATATTGAATTAAATAAAAATACCAATAAGGCTGGGCGCCTGGGTGGCTCAGTCGTTAAGCGTCTGCCTTCGGCTCAGGTCATGATCCCGGAGTCCCGGGATCGAGTCCCACACTGGGCTCCCTGCTCGGCGGGAAGCCTGCTTCTCCCTCTCCCACTCCCCCTGCTTGTGTTCCTGCTCTCGCTATCTCTCTCTCTGTCAAATAAATAAAATCTTTAAAAAAAAAAAAAAAAATACCAATAAGGCTAACATTATTATGGGGGTATTTAATATAAGTATGAGCCAGGCATTATATTAAGAGCTTTATGGATATTATCTCTTCTCCCTTCCTCCCTCCCTCTCTCTCTCATAGATATACTATGTGTATTTTTTATACATAATGTCTTATGCATAATAAACACCTAAATATACAATTAAATTTAAAACAAATTTCATATGAAAACAACCACATACATCAGCATATCTCTCTTAACTTTAGTTATTGCTTTTGATATACTTCTGATACCTCAGAGAGGTAATTTTTAAAACAAATGAGTAATGTGTATTATATAGTTATCAAGAAAAATGCCTCATTATATTCATTTAAATTAGAGTAGACAATATGTATTATTATATAATACTGAAGTATAAATACTGTATAATCCTTATCTGCAAAACATAGATAATAATGTTACCTAATTATTAGGGTTGCAAGCAGGTAAAATTAGATAATGCATGTGAAATACAGTTTTTGGCATATCTCACCTATAGATTAATGACTCCCTCTTCAAAAAAAAAGACTCCCTCTTCATAACTACAATGAGTCTTTGGATATAGACAGCTACCTATTTTATTTGGGAAAAATCTCATTCAGTATCATGTGTTAAAGGCACTGTTTAGAAATATATACACTTGTGCTTTAATTGTAAATCTTGTTATATTGTTATTAATATATAAACTTAAAATATTAGCTTTAAAGTTGACCTGGGAAGGCAAAATTTTATAGTCTACAATTTTCCAAAGATAGATTCTGAAGATTTTTCTTGAAAGAAAACTTTTGTCTTTTTTTAATGTGCTTTGAACCAAAACAATAGAAAAGAAGGTAAAATAGCGAAGTTCTTTTCCTCCATCTAAAGACTACAATTCTTGCCGTTCCAGGGTAGTTCTTGAATGATGTTAGAGGTGGCCATGCTTCTTGACTGTGACTGGTTCAGGAACACAGGCCTAAGCCAATCAGCAAACAGTGCTCCCTCCCCAGTAGAATTTGTTCAGAAATAAAGAGGTGATCTAACTTAGGTTAAGACCCAATGAAATTTTCTGTAGGCTTTGGTAAAGGAATTTCCTCGTTCTTACAAAAAATGCTGAAAGAGTGGGCTTCTTTTTTCTTGGATATTTTTACACACAGATTAAAGGATTAAAATGGCTGTCATCATCTTGCTACTGTTTGAAAATTAGGTAGAGACACAGAGGAGATGAACACCTAAGAAAGATGCAGAGAAATTGAGTTGGAGAGATTGGGTTAAGCCAACCTAAGACCTGAATCTTGACTTCTACAGCCTGTGCTGTAGAATTTTCTCAGAATGTGGTCTCAGCCCAGGAACAGCAGCCTCACCTGGGAACTTATTAGAAATGCAAATTCTAGAGCCCCATGTCAGCCCCTGGAATCAGAAACTTGGAGTGGGGCTCAGCAATCTGTGTTTCAAGAAGCCCCTCAGGTGATTTCCAATGCAGGCTAAAGTTTAAGACTATTGGTTTAAGCCAGTTTGAATGACATTTTCTGTTACTTGTAGGCAAAAATAGATTAAACCTAACATGTAGACTTGTAAATATACAGCAATCATACACTTATTGAAAAAGATTGCTTGGAAGTATACTCAAGTTGATTAATGATGAGTTAAAAAGAAAAATTCAAAAAGGGAAGTCATGATATAATAGGAATGGAAGATTGTCTTCTCTGAGGCTAATAGTAAAACTCAAAGGCTTTCGACCCAGACTGGCTGGGTCTATATCCCGGTTCCAGTAGTTATTAACTGTTTGACCAAGGGAAAACTACTCTAATTTCTTCCTCTGTAACATATAGAGAACTGTACTATTCTTTTGAGTGTTAAATGAGTTAATAAAGGAAGAGCAGTTAGAACTTTTTCCTAACAAAACTAAGCACTCTGTAAATGTCAGAGCTAGTATTGTTCTTACCATCAACAGGCAAAATACCACATCAGAGAAGCTCTAAAGAACAAACTACACCTGACTAAACTGACCACATCAATATTCTTTCAATAATATGGAATTGGTGCCAAATTACTCTTACGATAGCATTTGGATTCAAAGTCAATAATTTTATTATGAAATTTATATCATTATGGGGATTACACTATAATTGTTCTTCAAAAAATTCCTCTTAAAAATAACTCAGAATTTAATTGAAGGTTATTTCTAATTCATTCACCATATATTAAAGGCACAAATGTTAATATTTTGTTATGTGAAATACACACACATACCCCTCTCTTGAAAGCTAGAAAAAGGTTAGATGATAATAGACCTGTTGCAGTGTTTTTCCTTGGGTAATGGAATGCGGTTTATATTTTGCTTTTCATTTATCCTCTATTAAAAATATATTTATGTTACTATTTAATGAAAGATGAAAAGCACATATAAAAATTACCTTTGGGTCGCCTGGGTGGCTCAGTCGGTTTAGCAACCGACTCTTGATTTCAGCTGAGGTCATGATCTCAGGGTCTTGGGATCGAGGCCCATATCAGGCTCTGCACTGGGTATGGAGCCTGCTTAAGATTCTCTCTCTTCCTCTCCCTCTGTCTCCCCCCTCCCCCCTCCTTTCTCCCTCTTTAAATAATAATAAATCTTCAAAAAAATTACTCTTAAGGGAATACAGAGGTCCAATCTCAGAGGACCCAAGTAGCATTTCCTACTTGTGATACAGTGGTCAGTCAGCATTTAGTTCCCAAACTGTGGATTTGTTTTTGTTCCTATAGCCATATTGGGTCAGAGTTCACTGCCTGAGTTCAGTACCAACTCATGTCTTCATGATCTCAGACTTCAGGGTAGAAAACCAGCTGTGGCTACTTTAGGGCGAGACATAAGCTCCAAACCTACAGCCAGTTCGGCAGATGTTAATCAGCTAGTCCATTCTGTATAACAGTCCTGGGGCCATCAGATGGGAAATACACAGTAAGGAAGTTGACCAAAGGATTGAGGTTAAATATCTCAAGGTGAATCGTGAGCCAGAAGCCAGCCTAAGGTCTTTCACACTTTGATTCATCAAAAGTGAATTCTCCTGGCTCAATTTAGCAATGTTAGTAATTACGTACACATCAACCATGGTAGTGAGCTGTCACCTAGGACTCTAGAAAATAGCAATTTACAGACAAAGTAATGGGACACACATTCTAATCACTTTTTAGTTTTGTTGATTTGTAACATTCATTTTCCTCCCATGCTTCTATCTCTGTCCCAAACTGAACAGGGGAGGCAAAGCATGGCAGCCAATATAGCAGAATTGTTACGAACTGGACTCTGTAATCAGACAGTCCTAGGTTCGAATCCCATTCTATCACTAAAGAATTATGACCTGGCATATACCTAAACCTCTCAGAATCACCTCCTCAGGCTGTTGTAAGGGTGAACTGAAATAATACATGCAGTGCTTAACTCAATATGTAGTACAGAGGAAACACTCAGTAAAGGCTAATACCTAATAATATCGGTTCTCTTTCTTGATCTTTTCTTCTGTCTGTATTCTTTGCTATTACAACATATGGGATCTAAGCAGCAAATGCTATTGAGGTAAAACCCTCCAAATGTATGTGCTTTCTTATTCCTGTAATGTAAAAAGAAACAAAAATAGAAATGTGTATAATATTTTCCAGATTGTGAAATTTTAATGATTTCAGAAATTCTGGGTTCTGAGAGGACAAATAGCTGAAAGAAAATTAGTATATTTGGCAAGCTGTTTTCTGGTGGCCTACGATTCAGGCCTTCCTTGGGCAAAGTGACACCATGAGGAAAGAGTACTCAGACTGATTGCCAAATGTGAGGGCACAACACTGGGCAGCCCCCTGTGTAATAGTGAAACCCCTAGGAGCTCCCAAATCCTTGCTTTCTCTCTGACACACAGGATTCAAGTTGACTTGGAGCTCCAGTTATCTCATCTCAAAATGTAAAGGGAACACCCTGAGCAAATGCTCTGGCAAAATTTAGGATCTCCTCTCTCCATTCTTGAAGTCTGTATCTAAAGCAGGTCAATGCCAGTGTCCCCTTGGACCTCAAATGGAACAGGTCACCTAAGGTCCCTCCAAGCTTTGGACAGCTAGGGTCAGACCAGACATCATATGCCCTCTCCAGACCTTACTGTACCTCATTTCTCTCTTCCCTTTCTTTGACCTTTAGCCTCTCAACTGTGCAAAACCCAGGAAAGGGGAAGTCTAGGCCACATTGTCAGATACCATCTTATTTCACACAGCCATCCCATATTCAGAACCTCCAAAGGGAAATGTAGCATCGATGGGCAATACTTTAGTGTATATTATTGAAAGAGAAACTTAAAAACTAAGTCGTTTCTTTTTTTTTTTTAAGATTTTATTTATTTATTTGACAGAGAGAGACACAGCGAGAGAGAGAACACAAGCGGGGGGAATGGGAGAGGGAGAAGCAGGCCTCCCGCGGAGCAGGGAGCCCGATGTGGGGCTCGATCCCAGGACCCTGGGATCATGACCTGAGCCGAAGGCAGACACTTAACGACTGAGCCACCCAGGCACCCCAAAACTAAGTCATTTCTTATGACAAAGGAGACAGAAGAGATTTTCAGAGAACAAATTATTTTCCACACTGTCATTATGTTCCTTCTCTACTAGGCTCATTTGGGAGGTAAATAAGTAAGGCCTTGAAGCCAGTGTTGGAAATACATTAAGTCATAGAACTGAAATGGTATAAACAAATGATGTGTATCTATTAAAAAAATCTCATGGGATACAAAGGACAGTACTTTAAAGGTTAACAAGGATACTTTGCTAATTAGGGTCTTCTTTCTCCTGCCAGAATACCTTGTCATAAAACCTCAACTATGCCAAATGTCTAAGACTCAGAATTATCACTGCATCTGTTCCGTGATCTGGAGAATATCAAGGTTCTCAGATTCTTTTTGTCAGCGAAGTAAAAATGTAGAATTCTGAGTTTCTTGTGAGGTTTAAAAAAATAAAAAGCATATTCACTTCCTATTCAGGTTCTATTTTCTTAAAAAAGTAACAGTTGCCTTTTGCCCAGCCCTTACTTTTCCTTTATTGTGTGCTACATTCTATTGTTAATTAACAATAAGAATATTCACTAGGGAAACGTTTGATGAATTCATTTTTCAGAATAAAAATAACTTGGTACTATTAAAACTTGTATATAATCAGAGATTTGGAGTCTGTTAGATGTGGTAGGAGCTCTTAAACCTCTAATTCAATGCAGGATTAATTCTGAAATGTTCTTACACCAAACAACTAAAGTTATTTTTACACAAGTTTTAAGAAATGCAGAGATTCAGCAAGGATTAAAGCATCAAAGAAAAATAAGATAAATAAATTCTAAATACATTTACTGATTATAAAATTCCCATACACCTAGTCTCTTCCATTGAACCCTCCTCAAAGATTCACCAGGTTAGAGGGATAATCACAATGGAGAATTATTCAGGAAGAATTTTGGAAGTACATGAAAAAAATGGTAGACACATTGAAGTAAGAAGATGAGCATTTTGATAAACAAATGAGTTATTTCTAAAAAGGCAATTTACTTTTTAAAAATATTTACAATTAATGCAGTCCAAATCCATGCCATTGTTATGATTTCAGCATGTCCTGGGCCAGAAGATCCCAAGTCAAAGAGGAAAGGCTCTTAGCACAGAGACCCCGTCAACTATAAGAACAGCCATTTTTTCAGTTGTCAAGTCCCTGTGTACATTTTCATGTTGTTATGAATTGAATTATGCCACCTTCTGATTCATATGTTGAAATCCTAATCCCTACTACCTAGAATGTGACCTTATTTGGAAATAGGGTTGTTGCAGATTAATTAGTTAAAATGAGGTCATACTGGACCAGGGTAGGCCCCTAATCTGATATGACTGGTGCCCTTATAAAAAGGGGAAATTTGGACACAAAGACAAGGGAACAGCATGTGAAGGTTGGAGTTATACTACCATAAGCCAAGGAACTACCAGAAGCTAGGAGGGAGGCCTAGAACAGATCCTTTCCTAGGGCCTTCAGAGGGAGATGGCCCTGTTGACACCTTGATTTCAGCCTACTAGCCTCAATTATGAGAGAATAAGTTTCTTTTATTCTAAGCCATCTTGTTTGTTATGGCAGCTCCAGCCAACTAAGATAGGTATCACATTTTTCTCCTTACTCTTCCAAATTTTCCTTTCCCTTTCAAATGACACAAAGATGTCAAGCCAAGTAAAGAAACATAAAACAGAGGCATGACTATGCACAATTTGCATTCACTCTACTTCCCTCCCCTACTCTCTCACCCTCCAGCATATCCAGATCTCCAGCCATCATGGAGATTATTTCCACAAGTAAAACTGCTTGCTGCCTTTCTTAGCCCAGGCTTTTACAGACAGAAAGCAGTCAGTCTTCTCTGTGGGCCCCATTGGGTATCTGGCTATAATAAGCTCCCCTTCATCATAACTTTTCCTGTCTTATTAGGTTTGTCATATCAGAAAGAAATAGGCCCCTTTCCCAAGCAACTGCCCCCACTTTTAACCAAAAGTTCTGAAATTCTGTCAACAAAATAAGAGTCTTTTCTGTTGACACCTGAAATAAACTGTTCCCTCTCAACACACACACACACACACACCCCACACACACACAAGCAAACTTGCCAATGGCATCAGAGTGTGATTAGTGCTCTAATAGGATGTTGAAAAAGTGATATGTGAACAGGCTAGCACAAGTTTTTGAAGAATAGTGTATTTGAAAGACTAACATGTCATAGCATATATAAATACAGAAAAAAAAAAAAGTAAAACATGATTGTATTGTACATTCAGCAGGAACTCTGTTGCTTGTTGACTGAGAATATTGAAACTTGGGGACAATCAGTATATGTGCTGTCTGATTGAGGTCTCCTGAACTTTGACCAGAACTGCTGCTACCATTTGGCCAACTTTTGTAAAAACGCCTTTGTTTCTCTTACTCTCAAACACATTGTAAATTCATTAAATGGCCCAAGGCTTTGCCACTGATTCTCACTCTCTTGTAATATCTGATAAATGGAGTGTTTGGGGCCAAAGCTTCTATGCAAGATTCTAGAGGGGGAGGAAATGTACTGATGATTCATCCTCTTCTAAGGTGATAAAGTATTTTATTAGATACCAGCAATCTGATGACCAGGGCACAGTGGAAGTCAGCCTCTGTTCCGAGCACACAGTGAAGGCATATCTTTGGGGATGGCTTCAAACCCAAGGCCACAAGCAGACCTGTGACTCGGTCAGAATGAAACACAGGACAGGAGACCCCTAGCCATGCTGTCTACTTGCCAGGACTGCTCTCTGCCATGATCTTTATTCTTCTCCATTCTGGACATCTGGAAATATATAATATGGCTGAGTGATTCTGCATTAAGTGGGAGATAATATAACACAGAAATCAAGTCTACAGATAATCGAAAAAGCACATTTGGACAGCCTTTTGGTATTCTGTATTTTTTTTCTTTTCCCCCTGTAAAAATAATCCTTTTCCATCTATTGAGAGATTGGCAGAGAGGACGAGGGGAAGAGAAGCACGAAGAACTTAAAAACTGGTGACCTGACTCTGAACAACTGAATGTATTGAAAGCGTGCGCATTTCAGAAAGTTTTTGTTTGGAAAAATATCTTTAGTACTTAGCATTTTAGAGAGCATCAAGATTTCTCTGCTTTAAACTGCTTCCTGGTTGCAAGCTAGTTGTCAGTGTGAAGTAGAAACCTGGAACAATTTCAAGTGTGCAATACAAAATATAATATTTTTTAATAATATAAATTATCTTCCAAAAATTAAAGTAAAATAGTGTTTCCCAATTCCATTTTTTAAAAAAGTAGTGTGTTCCTATTGAAACAATGTCTACCCTTCCACCTCTAAAAAATTACTTAAAAACCTTTGGCAAGATCAAGATGGTCAATCCTGTGATTCTGGGCGTTGTGGAACACATATCCCATTATTTCTACTGAAAACATGTGTGAAACTGACTCCATTCTGAAACTCTGCTCAACACATTTTTTAAATAAACTTTTGAGTTTCTTTTAGAACAACTTTAAAGAAAAATTGCAAAGATAGTACAGGGAGTTACCGTTTACTCCACAGCCACTTTCCCCTGCTAGTAACATCTTACATTAGTATGGCTCATTTGTTACAATTAATGAACAAATATTAACTCAGTTTTATTAACTTAAATTCATACATTACTCAGATTTCTTTAGTTTTTACCTAATGTCCTTTTTCCTGTTTCAGGAACCCGTACAAGATACCATATTTCAATCATTCTATCTCCTTAGACTTATCTTGACTGTGATAGTGTCTCAGATTTGTTTTTGATAACATGTATAGTTTTGAGGAGTACTGGCCAGGAAGTTTGTAGAATGTCCCTCAATTGGGAATTGACTGATGTTTTATGATTATACTGAGTTTATATGTTTTTTTGGAAGGAAGACTGTTGAGGTAAAATGCTATTTTCGTCACATCATATCAAGAGTGTATGCTATTGAGGCGCCTAGATGGCGCAGTTGGTTAAGCATCCGACTCTTGGTTTTGGCTTAGGTCATGATCTCAGGGTCTTGAGATCAAGCCCCAGGAAGGGCTCTGAGCTCCACAGGGAGTCTGCTTCAGATTCTTTCCTTCTGGCCCTGCCCCTCGCTCGCTTGCTCTCTCTCTCTCAAATAAATAAATCTTTTTTTTTTTTTTTTAAGATTTATTTACTTGACAGAGAGAGACACAGCGAGAGAAGGAACACAAGCAAGGGAAGTGGGAGAGGGAGAAGCAGGGAGCCTGATGTGGGGCTCGATCCCAGGACCTTGGGATCATGACCCAAGCCAAAGACAGATGCCTAATGACTGAGCCACCCAGGCACCGCAAATAAGTCTTAAAAAAAAAAAAGACTATATGCTATCAACATGACAGTATGTTGAAATCACTGTTGTTGTTAACCCTTGTCATCTAGCTGAGATGGCATTTGTCAAGTGTCTCCACTGTGAAGTTACTCTCTTCTGTCCCACCTTTCGATCATATACACTGGAAGGGGGTCCCTCTGAATAGCCCACATGAGGGGAATTTTGCTCTACCTTCTTGAGGGCAGAATATCTACAAAAATTATTTGGAGTTTTTCTGCAAGGGAGATTTGTCTTTTCTCCCTCATTTGTTTATTTATTCAACCATTTCTTTGTTTCAGTATGGACTTACGGATATTTATTTTATAGTTTGGATTATAATCCAACTCTCATTTATTTTTTGCTCAAATTGTTCTAGTTTTTACCACTGGGAACTCTTTTCAGTTGGCTCCTGTGTCCCTTTGCCATACCTGTATCATTGTGCGTTGTTTGTTTTCTGAGATACTGCGAGGGGCTCTAGCCTTATCTTATGTTTCTAGTCCTAGAATCAGACATTTCTCCAAGAAGCCCTTGTTCCTTTTACTGGTGAATGGTATGAGAAACCAAGGTCTGGGTATTTGGTGTCCAGCCTGGAGTGTCCTTGCTTCTAGGCCCTCTCAGCTGACCGAGTAAAGAGACCTCTCTTTGTAAATAATAGCCCATGTATATTCACATCTCTATGAATATTTGTATATGTAACCATCTGCAGCTATATTACACTAAATGTGAGTTCATACTGATATCTCCGACTCTAATCTATTACTACACAGATTATTCTAGCCCCTTCCCCTTGCTCGTCTGTAACCTCTCATTTCAACAGTGAGACATCTGGGTTCGATGACTCATTATCCATTTACTACATTGTTCAATTCCAGCATATGTATATAATGGTATTAAAATTGTTAACTTGTACCCCTATGGGAAATAACTTCATCAGCTGGAGTACAGTGTTTATAGTTTCCTTTGCTTTTTTTTTTTTTTTTTTTTTTTTTTTGAGTCTTACCCCACTCATTTCCAAAGTACATAGGTCAGTAGATTTTCCTCTCACCCCCTGCAGGGAGGTTGTTTGCAATACACATTTGTTGTGTTGTTACACATTTGTAATACAGTTACATTCTTTTGTCACATTGCACATTCCATCCTGGGATCCTCTGACCCCCTAAATGATTGTCTTTCATTGGCATACATTAGGGTTCACTCTCTATACTGTAAATTTTGGTGGGTTTTGACAATTGTATACTGACATGAATCTATTATAGTATCATACAGAAGAGTTTCACTCCCCTAAAATAACCCCTGTGCATCGCCTGTTCAGTGCTCTCCTTCTCCCCCTTAACCTCTGGCAACCACTGATCTTTTTAACTGTCTCTATAATTCTGCCTTTTCCAGAACATCATAATAGAAATCTTAAAATATTTAACCTTTCACACTGACTTCTTTGACATAACAATATGTATTTAAGATTCATCCCTGTCTTTTTGTTTCTTGATAGATCATTTCTTTTTATCATTGAATAGCATTCCATTGTATGGATGTATCACTGTTCGTTTATGCATTCGCCTATTAAAGAATACCTTGGTTTCTTCCAGTTTTGGGTGATTATGAATAAAGCTGTTCTAGATATTCACATGCATATTTTTTGGTGGACATGCATTTTTTAATCAGTTGGGTAAATAGGACCAAAATTGCTGGATCATATGGTAAGACTAAGTTTAGCTTTGTAAGAATCTGCCTTCTGAAATGGCCAAACCATTCTGCATTTCTACCAGCAGTCAATAAGATCTTGTTTTTCTACATCCTCAACAGCAATACATTGTCATGTTTTGTGTCTTTGGACAAGTCACTTTAATATGTGAGGCCTCTTTCCTCATCTGCGCATAATGGAATGATTGTAGATAACTGAGAGTTTCTTCTAACACTCGGGTTTTATTCTTTGCTTCCTTTTACAGTCTCAGACACTGACCCAGAGGCTCATTAACACAGTATTCTTTTCTTTGGCCATCTTTCTTCCTACCATTACCACAACGAATTTCCTTTGTTTAGTTGTTAGTACTCTTTCCAGACCACTCCTTTAAGTACAACATGCAATTTTCCTGGCTTTTATTATCTGGAGATCACTTTCCTTTGTTAATTTGTTGCGTTTTAATTTTTTCACATGAAATCTAATTAGAAAGAACTTGTTTTGTCTAAGAGTAATTAAATTTTATCAGGTCAAATTAAATTCAAGTCAGTGGCCTTATAGTTTATCTAAAAATTATCCTAGGCCGCTTACTAAAATCTAATTTCAATTCCTTCCCATCCCTTCCTGTAGAAAACCTCATGAACAGAATTTAGGCTCTTGATCAATTTCATCTTTTGGACTACTCTCTTTCTAAGGGACAGATCTTAGATGCTAAGAAATTGAGCCTGAAAAATAGCAAACCACCAGAGGGTCTCAGGATATATTTGATAAACTCTTTTCTTTGCTACTAAATGTGTCCTGTTGCCTTGAAAGAAATGAATACACCTACCTTATACAGTGAGCAATTTTCTCTCCAGGGAGTATTTTACTCATTCAGGTTCACCATAGGTCAGGCTAAGAGCAGTCCTAGTGTAATTCATTTTTCTTCCCACAGACATCCTTAACTGTTTCAGGATGTATGACTAATTAGAAAAAATATACACAACAGGCACAGTATGTGACACACGGTAACCACCTACACAGGTTACCATTGTGTTTCAGTCACACAGATTGCCCTATGAGTCATTAACTTTTATAAAAAGTCTTCAAAATCAGTGTCCTAGCAGAGAATGTATATGAATGCTTTTAAAACTTCAGGTAAGCCAAGTGATAGCTAACAGGAAAGCAGCATTTCCTTCTTACAGGGAGTGATTACCAACCTAAAGATTATATATTCAAAATCCAAAAACGAAAATTGTCTCTAATGGGCAACTGTAATGATTTTTCAGTCTCACACAGATCTTGAAGCAAAGGTCTTCGTTCAAGGGCCTAAAGGCATTCATTCCTCCCCAAAACACATTTGCCATTTCATTTATGAGTATAAAGTTTGTCTGGGCAGACACATATTCTTGGCCATGTAGGTATTTGAAGTTCAATAAATGTTTATTGTTGAATTAGAAAAAGGGAAGCTAGATGGTCTTTGAATAAGGGCTTAGAAGATCTCATCTTTGAGTGAAATGTATGACTATACTATAAGCATGCCCCAACAAGCATCTTAAGGCAGGATTATGTGAGGTGGCATGCTTATCTGATCTTCCTACTCTGGGTGGGCCCTAGGACTCGAACAGCTAATATGTCCAGATATTAGTAGGTGGAAGGGTTTTATATTGAAACTTTATGAAACGATAGATTTAAAACTAAGGAATAACTATATGTATGCAGATTACCACCGAGTTTACTTAAACATGAGATCAACTACAAAAGGTCTTCAAAAAACAAAAACAAAACTACAAAAGGTCTTCAATAGTTCCTTTACCTACTAAGGAATTGATTCCCTTAAATAAACAAAACATCCTTATATGCTCCTTGGATCTAAATTTCTAGGTTTCTAAATTGTTCCACACATTCTTCAAACTGTCTAGGTTCCACTGATATTCTTTTGTGGGTCCAAGTTCTTTTCCTGGATTAATAATAAATAAATAATAAAAGACAACTTTCATTAAAGACCTACCACATTTGCAGAATTGTTCTAAATTCCTTATGTGTCTTAGCTCACATTTCTTTCTTCTATCAGGACCTCCATTTCTGTTTTCCAGGACATTCTCTATCAGTCTACAGCTGCTCAATTTTAGACTTTAAAAGCTGTCTTATCAGGAAGGAGTTTACTTTTCTTCAGTGTTCTCTGCCATGGGTGGGGAGTTAGTGATTGTCTGGGAATAGCTGTTCTGCCTGTGTGGCCTTGAAATCTGTAGGAGTCTCTGTGTGTGTCCTACATGCTGACTGTAGGAGTGAACATCTAGAATGTGACTTCTAAAATAGGACTAAGTCAGAGTAGCTTTGCCCATTGCACATGAACATGGATAATATAACCCTCCCTATGAAAGATCGGTAATAGAGCTACATGAGAAAAATCCTGATTACCATTTTAGAATATTTTATAATAATCTGTTGTCAATTGCTCATGATCTACTTTGTGCCCATTATTGGTACAAGGAACATATGTACTTTGTGATACCTAATTTAGCCGCACTGATTCATTTTTCATTTACTCCCCATGTCCCAGATATATTCTACATAGATGGGATTCTGGATCACAAGAGTTCCTCCCTGTCCCTTACTGCAAACCACATTATTGATGTATAGTGTACTCCTTTTAGAAGGATTCTATACTTGGCATTGGGGTCTCAATTTACAATCTGTATCCTCTTTAGTTCAGAAATAATATAATTACTATTTTTAAATGATTAACACTTGAGTCTACTTATGCTGAGGGCTTTATATTCATTATCCCCTTTGATCCTCACAGCACCCCTACGAGATAGGTACCGTTCTTAGTCCAATTTGACATATGATCAGAGTCTGATTTGATAATGTTAAATGACTCAACTGTTAAGAGTTTGAAAGCAGATCCGCTGATTCTGTAATCTGGTTTTTACATTATAGTTGTAGCTTATATCTAGTGTTCATGCTAAGAAAACAAAGCAATTCACTTGTTAGATGAGGGCAGATCCTAACATTCTCCCTGGTGATGTAAAATAACAAAAGAGGAAAATGGGGAAGAACAAAAGAAACCCTTGGTCTTCAGCAGCCGCTGCAGAGCTCTGACAGGTTTCCTAGGGTGGATATAAACACAGCCAAACAGTTGAACTGAAAATGTTGCTTTGAGCCAAGGTAGTGTAGTCTGAGATTCAATGCCTATCATACTGCCTTGTGCATAGAAGACACCCAATAAAACATTGAATTGAATTCAAATATGTTTCCCAGAATAGCTAGCTTCAGTATGAAAGGAAAGGTAATAGAATTACCTAGCCTTTGGATTACCATTTTATGGTTTGCAATCTGCTTTTGAAGCCAGCACATACAGCTTGTGAAGTAGCTAACAGTAATGGCACTAAGCTGCTCCTACTTCTTGGTGTTTAGAGATGCTACTATGTTACACTAACATACAATACTTTTTTCTTTCAATCATCCCAATAGTCCAGGTTATAGATAGGGCCGATCTTATTATTTAACTTAGTGATAAATACTAATATGTCTAGTAATAAACACATTTAATAATGTGTGGCAGAGATTTGATTCTAATAATTTGGAAAGTTGAAAACTAAGCAGGGAGAGGTAGCAAGTGGTTGACACCTCATACCTCATTTTGTTCTGGGAGAATTCACTTTGGTGAGCCTTTTAAATTTAAGATATAGGTATAGATGAAGACCTATATTTTCAGAAAGGCCTGGATTATAAAAAGTTGACCCAAGTGCTGCTACTTCAAACTGATACATTGAATTTTTAAAAATTCTACAATTGGGAATATCAGCAGGACTTTGCCCCTGGAGACAGAGAAATCTCCTCCCCACTCCAGTCTTGATTTAGACTGCCTTAAAATCAAGAATATCTTGTTCTTGGAAAATTTGTAATTTTTTTTGTCTAGATAGTTATTCACAGGATCCTGGGAGCTGAGGCCAGGCTATGACAGGAGGGACTTGCAAGTCTCACACTTTCTCCACCCCCTCCTCCTCCTATTACAGGTAAGGTTATGATGGGGAATTGACTTGAGGCTTATGCTCTGCTGCCTAGACTGATCTGTTAATAGCACGGACATGTGCTAGTTAAGACAGAGCAATCAGGATTTTGAGAAATAGGGAGAACTATTGTGATGATCTCTTCCAGGCCACTGTGGTCAAATTATACACAAGTGGGGGTGGATGGATAGGTGGTATCTTATCTCAAGGAAGCAGATTGTATTACTGTCAATCATTCTGGTTTTCAATAAAACAGGTATGACTTCATTTGAAACAAGAACAAGAATAACAACAATAAATAGTTGAGCTTAGACTAGAGTTTAGAGACATTGAGAGATTTGCACTGGTGGGATTGAGCTGGTCTCCACAATACCAGACACTGAGGGAGCTAGTGAGGGACTCTGCAGTCCAGCTGGGTTTGCAGGTCCTAAAAGTAACCATTGCTAGGTACAGCTGTTGGTTACTCTGCATTAGACTTCAGTTATTTCCAGGCCCTCAGTGAAATTTTACTAAAATCATGGACTGGTATGACTTGTGCTAAGAGGAATTAGCAAGAGCAGAGCCCTCCCCCGAGCTGAAGAGGAGGTATCAGTGGTGATCACCTCACTCAGACAGGCCTACCCCAGCATCCACAGGCCAGGGTAGGAGTACAAAGGAGACGTGTACATGCATGCCCAAATATTTAAACATTATGGATCAAACTACCTAATTGTCTAGAATATGTCCCATCCTCCTACTTTGACAAATCTATCTTCTTAATGGCCTGGAGGGCCAGTTCAAATTTAAAATTCTCTTCCCCCTTTTCTGTCTTTTGCCCACAACCCTTCCCTTTTTCTTCCCACCCTGGCCCTGTCCCATATGAGAAGGGGCCTTGTTCAACCATGCATGGATATCCCAGGCCACACTTCCAATCTCCATACATATTCTCACAGCAAATGGCTACCTTAACTACCCCTTGAACCTATAGGGTATACATATTCATTTGCTGTAGCTTCAGAATGAAGGGCCCAGGTTTAAAGCCTGAAGTCTCTCTGGGCGGATGAATCTGGAGTCCTGGGTACCCAGAGCAGAAACTAGAAGGGGGCAGGTAGGCCCAGTGTATGCCTTACCACCTAGAGTGGAACATAGCTGGAGGAAAGAGCAGACTCTTTACCTAGTTCTAAGAGCAGGAATACCAATAGAGGACAGTTTTCCCAAATAACTATCTCCTAAGAGTAAGCAGCAGCAAAATCAACAGTGGACTGGGAAAATAAAAAAAAAATATATATATATTATATATATATATCAGAAAAGAAGAACTAAAAGGATTCTGCCAGAGATCATAAGATCTCTGAGTAACTCTGAAATGTAGCTGGGGTGGACCATGAGAGGGGCTCACTTCAAGCAAATCTGCCCTTGGAAGGTTCAACATAAAATTATAATTTAGAAATAAAGGGGTGTATTTTTTTAGTTAGATGACATGGGAGCAGGTCATATCCACAGTGGATTTCTACTTTGAGTCAACATCATTCGCCTACTTCCCCAGTGTGAGATTACTGACCTTACCGAGAAACTCCTTGCCTCATTCTCATGATTTGGGGATTTTTCTGGCCATTTTTAATGCTGCTTTTCTCATACTGTGTGACTAGTCTTATACCTCTAGACTTCTCCTGCATATATTCAAGAATAGGTATTATCTATTGAGCACCTAAATTGTACTGGATGCCTTTTTACTCATAGCAGTCCTCTGTGACAAAAACAACACAAATAATGACTAGGCTCTGTTGAGTACTTCCTGTGCTGTCACTATGCTAAGCTCTATACATCTATTTGGTTATTTGCTGTCATCACCACATCAAGGAGGAATGATCACTCCCATTTTATAAGTGAGGAAACTTCTCAGAGAGCATTACATGAAGTGCTTAAAGCCATTAATGGTGAAGCTAAGATCTGAACACCAGTCTGATTCACTCCATGTCCTTTTCATTGTACTGGGCTCCTCCCTTACCTTGTAATATATTAATTTAGGGTGGATGCTTTTTTTTTCTGAAAGAAATAAATCGTTATTTATAGTTATTATTCTCTGACCCATAAGGTGTGGTTGTCCTGGGAACATCAGAGCTAGAGAGAACGCTAGAAGGAACAGCTAGTCTGCTATTCTCATTGTATAGTCAGGAAGACAAGCTCAGAGGCATTCAGTGACTTGCCAAAGGTCTTGCAGTGAGTTGTATAAATGTAGAGCCATACAGTTGCCCTATGAATACATTACTGAAATGAATTATGCTACTTGCTGTGATTTATAAAGCAAGGGATGAAGTGTGGCAAAATTTATTGAACTTCACTGATGTAACCCATTCCCCTATCTCCAGCAGTAATAAGCTCAAATAGAATGGCTTATTAACCATAGATTGGAAGGCTAACATGTATAGCAACAAAACAAATGTACTAGATTGAATAAGGAATGAACATTCATTAGTAGTTCAGTCTTGATTTCCAAGTATGCTGCTATTTCTACCACATCATTATCAGGCAATAATTACTATATCCTATCTGAGGCCACCTTCCTCCTTGTGTCCTGTGAATCCCACCTCCAATCACCTTCTGTGGAACTTTGCACTATTGATTATTTCATCTCTCTCCCTACTACTGTTTCCCTTTCAACAGGATTTAAACATTCCCAAGTCCTTTACTTCTACACACACACACACACACACACACACACAGTATTCTCTTATCCTACTCTCCTTCACAACCAAGCTTTGTGAACCTTGCTTCCTTGATTTTCTCATTTCCCATTCACTTTCTTCCTTTTAGAAAATATATTAAAATATTTCAAATGTGAATATGCTTCTCAAGCTGCTCTAATCTGAATCTCACTCTGCTGGAACCACTCTTTGCTGAGGCCCCCAGGGACCTTCGTGTTGCTAATGCCAATGGCCATGTTCAATCTGTGTCATATTTGACATCTCAGCATTCAACACAGGCCAGTCATCTCCTCCCCTGCTGAAATGCCACTGTCCTCTCTTGACTTTTCTCTGTCTTCTCTACTGTTCCCTCCCAGTCTCCTTTAGCACCTCTTTATCTTCTACCCATGTTTCAATGAGAGACCTCTTCGGGGAACTCTTTGAAGTGTTCTTCCTTTCTCTTTCACAATACTTCCTTCCTAGGCAACTGGAACCACTCTGAGGGTCATGTACCACTTGTGCACAGACAACTCCTGGCATATATAGCCCACCTGGACCAAGGTGCTGCAGTCCAGAACAATAGATCCAATTGACAGTGTAACATCTCTATTTAGATAAGGCATAGACAACTGAAACTCAACATGTCTAAGTCTGAATTCATTTTCCCATCCAAATCTTCTCTCTACCAGTGTTTCCTACTGAGAAGTGTATCACATACTCCTTGTTGCTTCTGCCAGAAACCAGGGAACAGGGTTGGACAAAAAAACACAGACAACAGCAAACCATTTGTTCAACATTTATTTAGTGGGTGTATTAGTTTCCTAGGGCTGCCATAACAAATGACCACAAACTTGGTGACTTAAAACAAGAGAAATTTATTCCCTTAAGATTCTAGAGGTTTAGACATCTGAAATCAAGGTGTCAGCAGAACCATGCTCCCTTTGAAGGCTCTAGGTGGAAACCTTTCTTGCTTCTTCCAGTTTAGGAAGGCCCCGGGCATTCCTTGGCTTGTGGCTGGGTAATGAATCTCTGCCTCTGTCTTCACATGGTCTTCCCCTTTGTCCCTGTATTCTCTATTCTTCTTATAAGAATACCAGTCATTGGATTAAAATCCATATAAAATCCACAATGATTTTATCTCCAGATCCTTAATTAATTCATCTGCAAAAACCCTGTTTCCAAATAAGGTTGAATTCTGAAGTTCTCAGTGGGAGTGAATCTTTGGGAGTGTTAATTCAATTTACGCTAGGGGTAAAGGAGAGGGATGAATTTCAAAACTAAAAAAGTATAAATAGAAACTTATTTACTTCCTTTTTAAAAAAATTTTTTTTTATTTTTATTTATTTGAGAGAGAGAGAATGAGAGAGCACAGAGGTAGAATGGGAGGGAGAAGCAGACTTCACACAGAGCAGGGAGCCCAATGTGGGGCTTGATCCCAGGACCCTGAGATCATGACCTGAGCTGAAGGCAGACACTTTACCGACTGAGCTACCCAGGCATCCTGAAACATATTCACTTCTTAATTCACTTCTACTGGCCAAAGCAAGAAAATGTTCTCAGTGAAAATGACAAAACTCTTTTCAGTTTTCTGCAATTTTTGTTCTACCAACTGTCTTATTTTTTTCCTTCCAAAATTAATAATTTATTGTTTGGTAAATGGCAGGATATTTAAATTCTGATAATTAAAAAAAAAACCACAATATATTCCCTGTAAATAGCACTATGCCTAGTTGGTTTCAAGATTTTAACTGGTTCTAAGGGCTAATTTTCAGCTGACTCCTCTGAAAATAGGTTCAGAGAAAGACCTGCACTAGTGGAGAGGGCATTTTTGTGTTTCAGTTTCCACTCATAGGCATTGTGCACTTTAGCACTGTATACAGTGGGCTATATTTATAGTTCACTAAGTTACCCAGTGGAGCTGTAATGCCTTTGAAAGATCAGCATTCTAATAGCTGTCTTGCTGGACCTCTCAGGAACCTTGTATGTTTGAGGTCATCCTTGACGTCTGCTTACCCCTCACTCCCCACATCCAATTAAGTCTACTCTACCTTTTAAATATCTCTCCAATCCATCCACTTCTCTCCATCTTCACTGCCACAGCCCTAGTCCAAGCCACCATCTTTGCCTGCTTGACAACCTCAAGAGATTCCAAACTGACCTCCCCAGATAACTCTTTCACAAAGCATCAGCAGAAACTTTTCTAAGTGCAAGTGTGATAATTTTATTCATCTGCTTCAATATCATCCCATTTCCTTATTTTAGAGGTCAAACTCTTTAACAAGGCCCTCATGGGGGCACATGATATGATGAGCACTAGGTGTTATACTCAATTAATGAATCATTGAACATTATATCAAAAACTAATGATGTGTTATACCTTGATGATGTATATACCTAATTTAATTTAAATAAATAATAAATAAATAAATAATGAAAACAAAGAAACAAACAAAAAAACACCACAAGGCCCTCATGGCACACTGCTTTTTGGATGCCACAAAACTCTGTAGCTTCATCTTTCACCACATTCTACTAAGCTGTTTGTTCTTTGACGATGTTAAGCTCTCTCTAACTTACCCCAGGACCTTTACACGTGCTCTTCCCTTCGTCTGGTATGTTGCTTAAGAATTTAAAAGTGCAGGCTTTGAAGTCCAGCTAATCTGTATTTGAGATCCTACTCTATTGTTTATGAGCTGAGTGTCCTTTTGCCAGTTAATGAACTTCTTACTTTCTGCATCAACAAAATGTAAACGAAAGTTACATTCTCAAGACTGGTGTAAATTCCAAATAAGAAAGTGGATTTAAATTTTTTTCCAAGTTATGTAGCACCATATAAATCCTAGTTATAATCATTACAGTCATTCTAATAGAACTATTCAGTGGAAGGCCTTGAATCTCACTTTAAAGTACAATTTGAGGTCAATGTTAAATTGATAGACCTATATCAATATGTAAGTGCTTAGGGAAAACATTCTATTCCCCTTAAATTGATTGTATTCTGCCTATATGCCTGTTATATAATTGGTCAAGCATGAATTGATCAACTTCTATTTGAATTAAAATTTCAAGTTCCAAATTAAGGATTTATTGGACATACGGAAAATGAGATGATTCCCTATACGGTTTTATGTACAACAGGGTGACCAGTTCATCTTGATTCACCTAGGGCTTTCCCAGTTTGGGCACTAAAAGTTCTACATCCTGAGGGCCTCCTCAGTTAATTATCCCTGTGTATAACTGATGTCTTCAACGTGCCTTCCACCTGCAAGAAAAGTTTTTCTGTGCCTCATCTAAGGCTCCCACTTCTTCCTGATTGTATATCCAGGGATTCCCTAATGTTTATGGGAATTGTGGAATCAGGAGAAGGGGAATATTGCCTGGCTTGGTCTCTGTCTAAGTCCTGATAATGAGGAGTGATGCCAGTGGCTTAGGAATCTGGCCTTGGAGAGCTGTGAGTAAAGATACAAGCTGAGAGCAAACCCCAGCTTCTGCAGCAGCCACAGGGGTCAAAATGGTATCCTGCTCCGTGGAAGCAAATATTCAGGATGAGGAATAGGAAGTACTTTCACCCCTCTAGTGATATGTGGGGATATCCTGGTAGATTTCTCTAGCTGAGCAAGCCAGGCCTGTGAGTTACAGCTCTTTCAAGTCCTGGTCACCCCACAGGTGTTAAGCAGTACAAATTAAGATTGTATTGCACTTGTTCTGCTGGGAACTGCTTTGCTGCATACTAGCCATGAGATGTCTTATGATAACTAGGTGCCAGGCATCTCACCAGGGGGGACATGGGCTTAAGGACTCGAAAGTGCTTCCCATGCCACAGAATCACCATCCTTAAAATCTGGCCCAGAACAGGACAGAGGTAGGGTTTACTGTTCCAATGGCCATCACTAGAATCAGAGCAGAGGCCTTTCATGGAGGTTCATAGGAGAAAGGCAGCCCTTCCACAAGTGTCTTGGGTTTTCATGCCCTGCCTGGCCAAAGACCAAAAGATCTATAGCTCTGGGGCTCAGCCTCCTGAGTTCGCACCTACAGCCATCTGCTGGGTACTTACTATTATCTCATAGAGCCAGAGTCACCATCTTTCTCTCCGTTTTCCCTCCCTTTCTCACTCCCCCCCTCCCCTCTTTCCTTCCTTCCTTCCAATATTTATTTAATTGGGGAGGAAGGGGCAGAGGGAGAGGGAGAGAGACAATCTCAAGCAGACTCCCCACTGAGCATGGAGCCCTACACAGGGCTCTATCCCACAACCCTGAGATCATGACCTGAACCAAAATCAAGAGTTGGACACCTTACTGACTGAGCCACCCAGGGGCCCCCAGAGTCACCATCTTTCTAACTCCTCCTGTCTTCCCAATGTCATCCTTCTCCTGGGTAGCATCTCCCCTTTGAAAAATGAGGTGTCTTCCCTTACATCTGCCCTTTTAAGGGAAGCCACCTTAGTGATTGGCTGGCGATTTCCTGTCTCCATTTATATTATGATTTATTGTTAATTCATTTCCTAAAGAGAAGAAAGCAAGCCTTCAGTTTAATATCTGGCTATGTGCCCCTTTTGCTAGGGCTCACATTGTATCTTAGGCAAATTATTGATGGAAAAACCGGAAGCATGGCTACAAGGAAAACATCAAGAAGAGTCCCAGGCTTTTATAACAGAGGGCCCATTCTGTTGTCATGGTATTTTTGTAGTGAGGACATAGGATTCTTCTGCTCCTTCTGGTCATAAACACCCTGGGTTGGGGCCCAAGTAGCTGTGGGGGTGGTTGACTTAAAAAGTACTATGCTGTTGTCTTAGCTTTTTACATTTTGTCAGAAATCAGCAGCAATGAATCTGATGCTCTCTGTGGCTGTTGCTGGCTTGTTTGTCTTAGTCCATAGCTCAAGCCATCCCTTTATTTATTTTGCTTCTTTTTAAAAGGCCCTCTTTGTGATCTTAGGCACTGTGAGTAGATGGAGTGGAACCAGGAGTTAATGTGTAAGGTTTTTCATGTCTGGAGAGTTTCATTTCAAGCTAACTTTGGGTCACGTGTGCACCAAGTTCAGTTTTTGTTTGGATAGAATGCTCCGGCTTGGAGAGAAAGAACAGGAAGTAGTACATTCCAGGCCCCAGGCAGCAGCTTCTGCTTGTCAAGACTTTCTTGACAATAGGGTCACAGACATTTAGTAAGGGCGGCTCTGGGAAGTCATTTACAAATTGTGCTAAGAGCAACCACAAAAAAGGTTTATTATTAAACTAGGAACTAGATGAGCAGACTAGCAGAAACCAGTTGTAAAATGAGTTTACCTCCAATCCAAGTATCAGGAGACTGTGCCAGTTAGAGAGAGAGAGAGACACTTCAGGTGGTAGGGAAACCAAGGCCAGAATTGGAATCATTGTCCCTGCAAAGCAGCTCCTGGAGCAAGAACATGGAGGAAGAGAAATAACAAGTGCCTCCCAGGTTGTGGGGGGGGGGGGGCAACCAGGAGACAGAGAGGAAGCATTGCTCTTCATTACACAGCAAAGCCCAGTCACGTTTCAGCTGTGAAGCCTCAGCTGTCAACACCAGGTTGGTGCTTTCAGAACAAGGAACCAAAGAAAGAGGCCAGAAAGTCTGGCTGCAGCTCAGCTGTTACAGATACATCCTGATAAATACATACATTCAGGTCAGAGAAAAATGATCACTTCTGGGTTTTCCGCAAGTCAGTGCTTAACAATTTCTTGGAATTAAGAAACTATTGCTTGTTTCTTTCATTCCATCTCCAAGAGGTCCCAGCGTACAGTGTGTAGCATTGCTCTCCTGGAGAAGGGACCCTGTATGGGCCTGGCTGAACCATGGGTTGCCATTCTCATGAGCCTTGACCCTGCTCCTGAATTCAGACGAGGCGGTGCCAGCATTGGGGAGGAGATGCAAATACCATCTAGTGTCATGATGATGAGTTTGTGGTTAGTTTAGCATGGCCCAGTTTCTCAGTTATGCCAGATGATAGCCAGACTGTCAACATCCTCAGAGAAAAAAGATGGTGGGTAAGGTAAGCCTCCTTCATCATCCTCAAACTCCACAAAGAATCTGCGTGTACCTGAATCATACATTCTAACCAGGACAAGAAATCATTCACAGGGTAAAAATGGAAACTGTCAAGTTCAACAAAGCACAGCTGCCTGAGAAGTTAATGAAGTCTTATTGATGTTCTTTTTTTTTTTTTTTAAGACAAGAAGGGATAGTCTGTCAAATGAGATCATTTATAGTCTCAAAGTTACCCAGATCACCCTTTAGTTATTATGCTCAAAAGATGGTAGCCTATTCTTAAAGGCACACAATCTCCATCTAGCCTCCTAGCATGTTGCTTTGTTATTAGTAATGCCATTTGTGTTTGAGCTAGGAGGAAATCCAATGTCAAATGAAAGGGGTTTCTCCTTTTCATGAATTAGCCTTTCTTTTGCCATGCCATCAGAAAAGTGAGGACACTGCTAATTTCCCAAATCTTTTCCAGGCTGGCAATGAATGATTCAAGTAAATCACTGGATGCCTTTATCTCTGAGTGACTCATGCTGTTGAGAGCCAGCTTTATGGGTTTGAAACCCAGCTAAGTTCTCAGTGACTCCTTTGTCTTCGTATATAGCACAACTAGGTTTAAGTGAACTCAAAAGTTGTTCTTGAATTATATAGCTTGTTATTAGATATATCCCATAAAATTTTATCTGCTTGCTTGATTGAATTTATTATGACAGTATGATATTCTCTTTGCAGTCTGAAACATAATCTTGACATAATTTTGCAAAGTATGACTCTGTGATGTGGCCCCATAATAAAAACATGTTTTATATTTTTTATGTGTTAACAAAAATGAATCTGAATAAATGAATTATTTTTGTTACCTATATATTTCTTCCTTCAGTAGTTGACTTGTGGAACATGTTTTGTTTTTAAAAGGAAAAAGACATAAACTCATCTCTCATCTTCTCTAACTGAATTTTTTAAAGATTATAATGTGTAGGAAAATATAATTCATCACATTTTAATATTTTAGATGATAATCTTCTATATGCAAACTTGAGAAAATGGCAAAGATAGGATTTAGCCAAATGTTTTATTAAAATAAAAATTATTAAATACATTTTCTCGGGGCACCTGGGTGGCTCAGTCGTTAAGCGTCTGCCTTCAGCTCTGGTCATGATCCCAGGGTCCTGGGATCAAGCCCCACATCGGGCTCCCTGCTCTGCGGGAAGCCTGCTTCT
>NW_022589704.1:50992543-51024604 GCF_004348235.1 Phoca vitulina
CCCCCTGCTTGTGTTCCCTCTCTCGCTGTGTCTCTCTCTGTCAAATAAATAAAATCTTTAAAAAAAAAATAAAATAAAAAAATAAATAAAATCCCATACATTTTCTCAAACAAGGTAAGATCATCTCCACCCTTATTAGAAAAGAAAAAAAAAATCAATTTCATATTAAGAGTGTGTTCTTTATTAGAATGGTTAAAGGATTTGAAACCTTCAGGTTGGAGTTCCCAGTTAACAATAATTGTCTCCTAATTCAAGACTTGCTTCCTCTGGGTGAGTTTCTGAAGATGTAAGGATCCTGCAGATTTGAAATCAAACAGAATTTTCAAATGATCTTAAAGATCAGTGTCATCTTTTCTTTAAGTCATATTCCTCACGTGTTTGATAAAATCATGTTTCAAGAGTAAACAAGCAATATGAAGTTAGTACTCCTCCAATCCTTTCATTTCATAGATCAATATCACGTTCAACTGAAGAGCCATAAAGATAAGCACTATCAACTTGGTAAGCTGTTGTCACAAACACAAGGACTAACTTACCCAAACAGGTTTTATGATCCATGAAAGCAAAAGGTATTTCTTATCCCTCATTGTGAATAAAAATACTGTTGTTGCTTATTATCATAAAACAAATATCAAATATTAACATTTAATTATAACATTAATATAACATTTAATTATAACATTAATATAACATTTAATTATAACATTAATATAACATTTAATTATAACATTAATATAACAAAAATATAACATTAATTACTGCTAACATTTGTCAAGTTCTTTCATTTGAGACTCTGATAGTAATAAATGTACTGTTCAAGAATGTGAAATGACACATCCAACACTTTCAATCTATAGCTTATTAAAACTAAAAATGTCCAAAATGCCTGTAAGAGTCAAATTAAACAAGCTTTATTTTAACAAAAAAGGACAAGGAATTTTAGAGTACTTAAGCTTAGACAAAAACAGACTAATGTTTCAGCTAAGTTTGGGTACGTACCAACCGCAACTCCTCTGAACCTTGGTTTCCACATATTAAATATGGGATAATGAACCTTACTTTGGAATGTTACTTTGCAATTTAAGTAAAAGAACATTTATAAAACAATTACTACATGCTTGATACATAGTAGACATTTAAGTTGCTAGGAGAACTTCCGTTTTGTACAATGTCAGTGTTATTGTTAATGAGAGCTTACCTGGTTATACTGGTTGATGTTTTCAAACAAAGTATCTTTCTAAAAATAGAAATAAATTGCCCCTGGTAATACAGTAATTCAGATAGGAGGGCTAATGAAAATTCAGCAGGAGTGGCATCGCACCATTCAAAGATCTCCAGGAACGGGAAGATGGTGCTGGTGAGACCTAGGCCTTTTTTGTAGGCTGCTGTTACCTCCCTGGCTTGAAACAAGGAATTCACTTAAAGTGCCCTGCTTTTCTTATGCTCTGGCTTCTTTACATAAAATGGACTTTTGTGACCTGTGTCAACCATGTAGTATTGGGGGTAGCATAAGATGAGACAGATGGACAAATAAGAAAAAGGATAACGTGAAATGACAGCACTTTAGTCACTGAGGTTCTGCAAAACAGGATGTTCTTTCCACACCACCTCTTCCTCTCATTCACTGGGGATGATGAGTTACAGTACTTTGGTGCTTGGCAACTTATTATCCCAGAAGAAACTTGGCATGTCCATGAACCAGAGGTGTGTGTGTTGAGCTTGCTTTCCCTTTTTTTTTTTTTTTTTAAATAAGGGTTTCCAGGGTGCTAGCAGAGAATATATAACTTTCTAAACTCCTTGAAAGAACTAACTATGTGAGAAGGAAAACTTAAAACTATTATAAGAACTATTAGTATAAAGTTTCTTTTAAGAGCTGTAATTGTTAAGGAATCTTAAATAACACTTGGGAAGAAATCATAAAGAACTAAAAGATCTAGTAAAGATAAATCAAAAGATGTTGGTATCCAAGAGTCTTGGGTAAGGCATACTTCAATATCCAACCAACACTTGCCCTTCATGCAGCCAACAAACATTTGCTAAGTGGCTATTGTGTACAAGGTACTATGGAAGCCATATGACATAACACTAATATGAAGCAGTCTGTAGAGTCTATAGCTTAGTGGTGGAGACAAACATATTAAAAATTAATAATTCTGTAATATCACAAAGCATAGTAACATTTGTGGACATCGCATTATAGCACCACTAAGGAAGGGTACATAATCTTGTTTGGGCAGTATCAGAGGAGGATTCCTGGCAGATATAACATGAGATCTGAGCTTTAAAGGTTGATTAGGAGATAGCCACTGGTAATGAAGGGAAGAAAAGCCATTCCAAGACTAGGAGACCACATTAAAAGGGTCTTAGAGGTGAAAAAAGGCAGATGCAGGGAACAATAAACAAATTGATGTGGAAGCTTAGAGTATGGCAGAGAGTAGTAAGAACAGTGGGATGTAGTTTGCAGAGATCTTATTTTCATGTTAAGAATCTTAAATGCTAGGGGCACCTGGGTGGCACAGTCCGTTAAGCATCTGACGCTTGGATTCAGCTTGGGTCCTGATCTTGGGGCTGTGATTTTGGGGTCATGAGATCAAGCCCCGCGTCAGACTCTGCACTCAGCGCAGATTCTGCTTGAGACTCTCTCTTCTCCCTCTGCCCCTTCCTGCCCCCCTCTCTCTCTCTTTCTCTTTCTCTCTCTCTCAAATAAATAAATAAGACTTAAAAAAAGAATCTGAAATGCTATCCTGTGGTGAAGAGTTGAAGAGATTTATGCAGAGAACAATGGGAGTCACATTTCCATTTTGTTTTATTTTTTATATTAGGGTTTTATTTCAATTCCAGTGTAATTAACATACAGTATTATATTAGTTTCAGGTGTACAATATAGTGATTTGCCAATTTCATACATCACCCAGTGCTCATCAGGACAAGTGTACTCCTTAATCCCCATCACCTATTTTACCCATCCCCCCCAGCCCCTTCCCCTCTGGTAACCATCAGATAGATAGATCCTCCAGATAGTATTGTGGAGAAGGGATTTGAGAGGGAGAGGAAACAATTAGAAAACTGTTGCATCAGTTCAAGAAAGAGATGATAAAGACTAGAACTAAGGTCATGACAGTAGGAATGAAGAAAGGGGAGTTATTTAAGAAGCATTTGGAGACAAATCTAGGCAGTCTAGACAACTGATAGGTAAGGGATGCAAAGTAAACTTCTGGATTTTTAATTTGGGTATTTGGCATTTTGGTGCCGACACTAAAGGAAAGAGAATATTCTAAGAGGAGCCAATGGAAGAGGAATGACAAAAATTCTGTTTGAGAGGCCAGTAAATGATGTAGGTAACAATGACCAAGAGGAAACTGGATATGGAAATCTACAACTTGAGAGCTGACACTGGATGTCTATGTGGGGGTCATTAGCAAGTAGCTATCAGTTCAGTCAGAATGGGCAGTTTGACTCAGGTGAACCATCTAGTATGAGAAGAGCAGCATATGAAGGACATCACCCAGGGCTATGGCAACATTGGTGTGGGTGGAAGGAGGAAGTGTCGGGAAGAGGATGGTCAGAATGATACAGCAGCTAGATGGATATAGTTTGAGGCTATTAAAGAAAAAGAGAGCTTCAAGAAGTAAAGAATGAGCCACAGCATCAAATGTAGCAGAGGCTTAGCAAGATAAGACTGAAAGCTTCCTCTCGATTTAGCAGTTAGTAAGACTTGGTGACTGCGGGGAGAGCTGAGAAATCAATGGGAAGGAAGCAGGTAGAGAAAGTCTAGGAGAAAAGTGTACATCAGTGATGGTAGTCTAGGAAAACTCGGGAAAAATGGGTAGTTGCCTCCTGGTTGTAAAAACTGGGATTCACTGGAGCACATTCGTAGGTTGAGAGGAACATAGAAAGATCTATTTTCTTTCATAAATAAGATTCAAAGATGTTATAGCTTAATAAAATCTGAAAGCATTTAAAAAACTCATTTAAAACCATAATTCCTTTCTCCCCAAATCTTTCATCTATATGCCTAGCGGCCTTCAATTTGGACTGATTGTGCTTTTCCTGACTTTTTCAGCCAACATTTGTACTGGCACCACTAATAAGCAATGAATGCAAGCAACATAATGGAGAAGGAAATAGGAGGGGGGGATAACAAGGCCTGAAAAATTCGGACTGGAAAATCACCTTCTGAAGGGGTCCTAGTTGGCTGGTCAGACCCTGAGTAATGCCAAGTTGGCTGTGCTTCTTTGAAATATATCCAAACTACAATCTCAAATGCTAAACATTGCAGAATCCTAAAAAGTCATATGCTATAAAATATGGGCTTGGTCCACTTAAAGGGTTATTATTTTCCAGAGAGAGGCCATAGTCTCTGTAAGTGGTAGCTTGAAAGCAATTATTTAATTGTCTTATTTCCCAGCAGAAGATGACATCTAACAATTACTGTTTGGCTGCATACCTTTGAATGTCATCCCTTCTCTGTGAACACCCAGGGGTGGTGAAATCCAGGGCGTTGTGACAACACCCCTGGGTGTGTTGTACTGACTTTGGCTAGCCCTGTAGTTCTGCCCAGTTTCAGGTGGCACACTCCTCTTGATTAGGAACCGTGATGATAATACCAGTGCAAAATCAGCACAGAAAATAAAATTTAGTTTTGCTGCTTATCTGTCACTTCGGGTTATCTCACATGTTTTGCGCAATGACTTAAAAATAAATCTAAAGACCTCTTGCATCTGAGACACAGCCTTGAAGTAGAAAAACTTTACTGCGTATATTTTTATAAGCTGCCTTAAATTCTTTTGGGGAAAAGGTAAAATATCCATAAACTTGAAAAATCCCAATAATACTCAGTTGTGGATTCAGAAATCATTCCATGACAAATTCAGTGACAAAATGCAATGAGCAATATTCTCTGAAGAGAATATATAACATAAGGCTAGAAATGTTGCTCTCCTGGTGGTTCCTAGAAATAAGTGCAGTACTTAGATCTCTCCCTTGTTTTAGAAAGATAGTTCTAAGACTTAAGGATCCCAGCCAGAGTGGTGAAGATGAATGTAGATCAAGGGAAAACCCACACTAAATGCATACTTGTGAGTATCAACACATCACCAAGGAACCTCTTTGTAGTTCCCTTACCTGTCTAAACTATCCAGTTATATTAGGGAATTTCACCATGTGCCTGGGTCTCCTTCCTAACACTTCACCCCGCCAAGTCCTCTCAACTACTGTCCAGATGTCCTACTATAACCTGAAATTAACCAGGATTTCTAAGAACTCACAATCTACATATAAATCAACAAATTCTCTTGACTCAAAGCTCTCAAGGTGACTGAGAAAAGCCTCCAGGTGAATCTCCTGAGAAACATTTGAGTTGCTCCTAAACTCTGATAAGTATGGCTAAGTTGAGATGGAAGCTACGTCTTGGTTGCCCTTCTGAGCCACCAGTTTCATAGCTGACGATGGTAGCTGAGGTCCAGAGAGCGCAATGAAATATTGGGCACTTGTTAAGGGTTTAAAAGCTCATTCATTCCTAGGGATTTATTCTTCACTGTTTGAAAGTTCTGGGAGGATGCTGCAGCTTCTTGTGCTTAGTTTTGGAGCTACTTTTTAAAAAACCACAGCTATTAAAACACTGAGTTTCATAACGAGTCACATTTGGTTTTGTCCATAGCCCAGGAAAAAACTAATCAATAAATAATAACAAGAGATAATTATACAAAAACTGTATTTGTCTATTGACAAAATAAGAAACAGGAACCCTGGTTTCTTCAGACCTCACATATCCCTTTTCTAGAAAACTATAAAATATGCCCAAGATAACAAAAGATTTAACTCTAACATTTATAACAATTACGATTAAGTTTTAAATATGACCAAGAATGTTAGAAACAAACTACCTTTTCCAATACTGAGATGGTAAGTTTTTGGAAATCAGGGGACATTTTTCTCTTTTCCAGAATCTAATTATACATTGTTTGGTACATAGTGGATGCTAAAGTAAAACATTTTTAAATTATAAAATTGAAATAGATACACTCTTGCCTAAAGTCAGAGAGAATTAGAAAACAAAGGACCATTCTTCTTAAAAGTTTTCTTTGGGAAGGTAAGAGAACAGTTGAACATTTTCTTGATGGTTCTTTCTTTGAAGTGGAGGAAAGAATAAATCTTCAACTGACTACCCAGAAAAAAACAACTTTATATTTAAAAAAAAATCTGAAGCTGGGATTCCTAACTTTTATTAAGAACCTATATTGTACCAAATGCATTGCCTGTACAAATGTACAGTGCCTACAGCGTATGTGCTAAAAAATTAAGAGGCCATATGGCACGTGCACACACACACAACTAGCTACGGCATGTTACAGACTTGCCAAATCATTCTCATCAGTTATCTGCTCCCACTCTGATGAACACCCGTGTCCTTTCTCTTCGTCAAGCTACTAGCCCATCCTTATTCCATTATTTCAGTGACATCTCTCCTCCCACCCCAAAGTCCTCAAATCTAAGTCACGAATATACCATCAAAAGATTGAGGGGCGCCTGGGTGGCTCAGTCATTAAGCGTCTGCCTTCGGCTTAGGTCATGATCTCAGGGTCCTGGGATCGAGTCCCACATCGGGCTCCCTGCTCAGCTAGGAGGCCTGCTTCTCCCTCTCCCACTCCCCCTGCTTGTGTTCCCTCTCTTGCTATGTCTCTCTCTGTCAAATAAATAAATAAAATCTTTAAAAAAAAAAAGATTGAACAAGTATAGGAGAGAGTATGTAATTGACTAAAAATATAGTTGTTTTTCTTCAGCACTCAGAGGAAATTGAATAACATAAAAGAAAGAAACTTCTGGTCTTTGTTCACACTATTATTTCTAAATATGTGAAATTTCACTATGGTGCCAAACCATGCAATGACCAACCAATGAGAAGCCAATAAAACATGACAGATGCCACGGGATTAGGGAGCAGCGGAAGCCTGAGGCCTTGTTAGGGATGTGCCTGACGGCGGCCATTCACTGTCAACCACCTATGCCTGTTAGTAGAGCCCAGCATAGACACAACACTGAAGATTTCTTTTTAAAGAATTTATTATTTGAGAAATATTATTATATTCTTCCACATTGAATCCTAAAAGGAGCTGCGAGAATAAAAGCTGAGACTTTCAGTTGTTCCCCTCAACACTCTAATTATTTAACATTTATATAAAAGCAGTTTTTAAAACAAGAGGCCTGTTGATACCTTGAAGAAATAGTATGTCTGTGACAACCTTCTAACTGATCGAACTAAGACTTTGATTTAAAAAAAATTTTTTTTTTAATATTTATTTGTTAGAGAGTGTGTGTGAGAGAGAGCAGGGGCAGGGGGAGTGGGAGAGGAAGAAGCAGACTCCCTGCTGAGCAGGGAGCCCAATGTGGGGCTTGATCCCTGGACTCTGGGACCATGACCTGAGCCGAAGGCAGACAAATGCTTAACCAGCCGAGCCACCCAGGCACTTTGATTTTTGAGCACAAAAACTTCACTGTATCTAGAGGGGTAAGAAAACCTACTAGTTTTCAAAAACCAGGTAGGAAGGTATTTTTATGTTGCTGCCTAGAAACTAATGATAGAGGGCAAGCTGTAGAGTATGGATAATGATATTCTGTTTTTTGCCTTCTTGTAGAACTTAATTCAAGTTATTTAACTCTATTCTTAATTATCTCATCCCCTGAATACAGATATTTATGGCTTTTCCCTCTGCTAAACCGCTTAGAGATCAATTAGATAGCCAATTGAAGAGGTGTCATGATCTTTACAGACACGAAACGTATGGCCCATTTCTAAGAGGCTTCTGTTCTTCCTCCTTCTGGGGGGGCCTGGCTTCATTTGAAATATCGGGAGAGGAATTAGTTATAAAGGCAACATAAAAACACTTTCATTCTTGCCCTTCCCCATTAAATTGTGACTCATTTTCCAAGTGTGGTATTGTTGCTTCCTCTGAAAGTTTAGTGTCACATGCAGACTGCTCCCTTCGGTAGCAGATCCAGTATCTTGGACAACATGATCGTATAAGTAGTATAATTATAACATTCTTTATGTCACACCAAAAGGTGCAGTAAAATTATTCACACAAGGTCTGATAGTAGTATTAATGTGATTGGAAAAATATGACTAACTGTGGTTTAAAATATTTTGTGGTAAATCTGAGGGGTTTTTTTATTATTATTATTAAGGGAAAGAGATGAACAAAGTTATCACCTATGAAACCCTTTGGAAGGGACAACATTTTCTTAAGTCATAACACTCAAATACATAGACCTGGCTAGATTCAAATATTAACTCCCTTCCCACCCCTTATTATCTATGGCCTTAATTCTTCTTGCTTCCGTTTCCTCCTCTCTAAAGTGGGATAATAATAGCACCCAACCTCAGAGTTGTAAGAAATGAGAGAACACTTGGCACTTTAACCATTAGCAGTTAACTAAAGGCACTTAATAAAGGAGATGTCATTTTATGTTTATGGTGCTGTGTTTAATGAGCACATAGTAAGTGCTCCTTAGTTTTTGTAGATGAGAGGACCCATGTGTTTTTTTAGAAGTACTGTACTGCATTTTGTAACTTCCACAACGGTTATTTTAGTCTCACCTTGGATGTGAAGTGCTAGGGAGTTGAGGCCAGTGAAGAGGAAGTACAAAGATGCAAAAGGAAAAACAAGATTAAAAATGGTAAGAAATAAGTCCCCTTGAAAGGTACAGATTAATCCTCGACCTCAGGGGAATCTCAGAAGTGGGCGAGACCTTAACAGCCTCGTAAATTAACTCTTCCCTTCACCCTGATGCTAAACGGTAGGCTACACTTACCTAGAGATCAAGGAAAATGCTAGGCCTTCACTTCTCAAATGCCTGCTCTCCCACATCCATACTTGTGAGAGAGCACTTCTCTGGAAAAATAACACGATTCTCACGATTCTCACCCACCTTGGGCTTTTGTTGCTCACTGTCAACAAAGCACTTGAAATAAACATAGCATGTGAAATCGCCTTCCACTACGGCCTTTGGTGCTAGTGGTTAAATTAAAGGCAACTCTTACGTTGGGCAATATCATCATACCCCTTTCAGAAACACTTCCTGTTAATTACTGTTCATTCATTTCCAATTAATGTCTGCTAGGCAGAAGTCCCACTCAGGCAGGACTTCTTGTAGAATATTTTAATGGACCATTTGCTGCCCTATCCGAACGCCAGACCCCCCATCTGACTTCCTACCCTGCATCAAAACCCCGTGTGCCGCGGGACCCGCCGCGGCGTTCCTGGGGAGACCCACAGAGAGGGCTGGTGGCTCCTCTGCAGGCCGCCCCGCCCCGCCCCGCCCCGCGCCTCTCCGCCCGGCCAGCACCCGCTCTGCTCCGCGCCGCGGGTGGCGCCCCTGCAGGCGAGTCCGCACGGCGCCCCCTCTTCACAGAAACTTGGGAGGCAAGTAAACAACGAGGACGGATAAAGGTTTCAAAGTGTCGGGGCCTGTCTCTGTCCTGTCCTCCCACGCGGTCGGAGGCTGGGAAACTGAAGCCGACGTCTGGCTTTCCCCCGAGACGCGACGCGCGTGTCGCGCGGTTGCCGGGATCGCCGCCCCACGTGACCCGCACGTCAGCCCTGGCTTGATGCGGGTTTCCAGGCCGAGCCCCGCGGCCTCAGTCCCTTTTTCTGCACCGCGCGGAGCACGCAGGAGCCAGCAAGCCGGGCGGCTGGTGCTGGGAAACGGCAGAGGTCACCACTGAAGGGAGCTTGCCTGTCACTGACTCTAATCTTCAATAGCTTTCAAGGGGCATGGCTCTCTAATTCGCCTTTGTCCCTCTGGCTGGAGGGGATAATGCTGTGATTCTTTTCGTGACAATGACAAGGCCGTGCTCTGCTGGCGCTCGCCTTTTGATCAGCCACACTCGGTACACACTGAACTTTCTCCTCTGCCCTCAAAGTCTCAAGTTGCCAAACCGATGTCTGCAAAGTAGTACAGGGGATGCAGTTTTAGCCACCGAAGACCTGGAAAGAGACCATCAGATGTCTACTTCCATGCCGATCTTTCAGACCCCCCCCCCCCCCCCCCCCGCGCCTCCCTATGGAAGGGCTGCCCACTATTTTCTTAAACTCAACATTTCCTTAAACAAATGACCCCCCCCCCCAACCCCACGCTTTTATCAGCTGTCACCCTCCAGGTTAGGAAGCTTCCTATCGGAAGCCAAATTTCTGACATGAAGTTGTTTAAGATTTTGATTCACGTACAATAATAGTTGAGGAAAGACGAAAGAATCTTACGAAAATGTCATTCTTTCAAAGTTTCCTTTATAGTCTTTCCCCCTGCAAACTTGCCCTATATCAGCTTATAAATGCCAGGTTAAATCCTTGCTTGCCTGAAAAAGCTTCTAATCCACTTCATGATCTTCTGAAAAGCCATACTGAGACCCTAAGCCCTGAGGGCCCTCAACATTGTTCTTCACTCCAGCCCGCCAGTCTTTGAGAGCACAGCCAAACGGGGCAAGAGGGGAAAACTGCCCTACCTAAATTAGGCAAACAAGGTCTTGTGGTAGCTCTTCTTACTCTTCTTTTTTTTTTTTTTTTTTTCCTTTTCTTGATCGTTTGCATAATTGCAGTACTCTTCTGATTCACTTTGCTAGTCCAGACTTGGCTGCTAGCCCTGTAAATTGCTTTCATATAAATCTGGAAGTCAAGAGGTAAAGCACGTTGCTCCAATTAGCCTAAAACTCAACCTAATTCACTGTTGGACCAACAGAGGACTTTGTAAGGACAAATAAAATGTGTGCCTATCACTTTAATATCCGATTCCTAAAGAAAAGTTTGGTTTACTCTCTTCCCAGTTGATACAGAAATGAAGCCTTAACATCCTCCTTCAAGGTCATGGCTGTGTTGTCCTCTTGTGGGAGTTGCAAAATAGACTGGAGTGGGGTCAGGTGGTGAAAGATGAGGGGAACAAAGCTTCATTACTGTTCCCTAGTCGGCCCCTGCCCACCAACTGGAGGTCAAGAGGGTACAAAGAAGCAAAACTCACCTCCACCGGGGAAAGGCCGGAGGTGGGGGAGAGGTTCACCATAACAGAGTGGTGTATATGTTGGCTGAGGAACACACACTCTGTTGTCTGTTAGTGATTGCTCAATTTGTTTACATGGTAACTCATTTATGCTGCTGTTCTTTGTTCTTTCCTGAAGATAAACTATCCAGCAGAGCAAATCTTTGTTCCTTATGAGCTCATCTGCTCCTGCAGTCTGAGCCACACCTGTAATTATAACTATGGCCTACTGCTCAGGATGCTGTAATCCCTTCTAGTGAAACCAATTGTGGGTTCACCAACAGGGTTACTTAGCAAAGAGAGAATGCCTGGATTGATCGAATCAGCTTCATTAGTCCCTTCCATTGGTTATTCTGGCTGCGTTTAGCCTTCTGTTAAGATTCAGGTGATTAACGTTTTTCAGTAATATGGAGGCATCCTTGCATTTTCAATGGAACGGTGATATTAATCAACTGTAAGTGGGACACTCTGGACAAACATAATGAGATGAGGCTTTCTGGGGAAAAAAAACAGCTGATACCAAGAAATAAAAGAATTAGTGATATTGCACCTCAGGTATTACATTGATGAAAGAAAGAGAATTCACATAGAATGGTGTCGGTAAATCATTACATGTAGACTGGTTAGCCCGGATCTTTCTTATGAGATGGGTATAGGTTTCAACACTGACAGACTCAGTGTGGTGCCAAACTATTTCTGCAGGATGAATAGTCCACCATTAAGTAGGAGCGGCCTGGTGGTTTTACGAATTCATTGTCCTTTAGATGAAAAAATTTAACACAGAACTTTTTTGTTTCAATTATACTGAGACTTAGGGACATGCAGGCCTTGTTCTAAAGTAACAGAGTTCCCTTTTTTTAAAATTTTTTCTTCTGAAGAGACATTGTTTCTCTTTGGTATAGTGTTTTTTCCTAGATACTTGATAAGAAAAGGAATTTGTGATTGTGAGTGTGTATGCAGTTTGCAGTTATAACCTTCCCCCCCCCGGCTTTAAAATAGGAGGAGTGGGTTTTTTAAACCCATGTAATGCAGATAAGACTTTTTTTCTTCTACAAGGTTTCATTTCTAAAATCTCAGCCCAAATATTACAGCCTTCAATTGGTCTATTGTATTTCAGACAAACAAAGGATTTAGTCAACTGCAGTGGCATTTCAGCTTTTTAATCCTGTTGCAAATTACTGGATGTACCGTGGGACTTCTCTCTGGTGTATCAAATAAAATTCAGCTTGAGAAAATAAAAGAAACAAAATGGAAACAAATAAGAATGGTCTAGGACAATGATGATGAATTTGATTTGTCAGTAGGCCCATATTCATCTCCTGAAAAGTGCTTTTGAATACAATGAGTGTGTTTCACAAAATCTATACTCATGAAAAAAAAAACTGCTTTTTAATAAGGAAGAATCCCAGAATTTTACAATTAGCAATGAATATTGCCACAAGCAGTGGTTCTCAAAGTGTTTTCCTTGGAGGAGCAGCATCAACACCACTTAGGAGCTTGTTAGAAATGCACATTCTCAAGTCATGCTCAAGACCTACTCGTTCAGAAACTGAACCCCGGCCCCACAGTCCATATGTTAACAAGCCCTTTAGGTGATTCTATTGCCCACAGACTTAGATCAGTGCAGTAGCCTCCTATCAAACTTGCTCAAGGGTTTGCTTCCCACAAATTATTCTCCACACTGTCTCCAGAATGCTCTTTAAAAATATTCGTGTAATTATGTCAGCCCTCTCCTTAAAACTTTTTCCTAGTTCGCCACTGCTGTTGGGTCAGGATATTCATGTTCAAGGTTCTTCACCCACTGGTCCCTAATTAGTTCTGCTGTTCATCTCTCCCCACTTCCCTTGATTCACTCCACCGTCACCCTCACTTGCCAGCCCACATGCACACATACAGACCACACATTCACAGCTTGCACACCCACAAACTCCAGCCTTTCTGAGCTCCTTGCAGCTCTGCCTGACACTACTGTCTTCTCATTCCCGGGCTCTGTACATTGTTCCTCCTGAAATACCCTTACCCCTTCTTTCCCCTCTGCTCCTTCCCACCTCTCTTTATCTAGAGGACTTGTTCTCAATCTTCCAGGATTTGTGTTGGTTGTCACTCATCTCCTCTAGAGCACTTTGCTTAAACATTTCCCCCTACCCATGCCTAGGCTAGATTTCTTTCCTAGTTTTGCCACGGAGCATTCTGTATATTTCCATCCCTGCACTTGCCACCTAGAATTACAGATTTACAATCACTTGTCTTTCTCCCCCTGACTGAACTATATGCTTCTCAATGGCAGTGACTGTCTCTTAAGGTCTTGCTATCCATCTAGCATAGGGTTTGGTTCATAATAAGCATTGAATAAATTCGTGCTGATTGAGTGAATGAATGAGTACCTTGGTGCCGCAGGTGAACAGAATTGGGTCCAAAGAGGAAAAGTGGCCTGACCAACCTACTTTGTGGGGATTAACACCCCGATCCACTGTTGCTCAATCCAGTGTTCTTACCATTAAATCATACCATTTTCAGACCGAAGGAAAAAGTTCAGATGTGAAAAGTTCAGCTTTAACATAGTGGTACTTCCCCCCACCCCAGCTTTATTGAAATTTAATTGAAAAGTAAAATGTAAGATAGTTAAGTGTATACTGTGACGATTTGTGAAAGGATCCCCCATCTCATGAACACTTCTATCACCTCACATATTTATCTTTTTGTGTGTGTCAGAACATTTAAGTTCTTAGCAAATTTCAATTCTACAATGCCATGTTATCAACTGCAGTCACTATGTTTCACATTAGATCCTTAGAACTTATACATCTTATAGCTGAAAGTTTCTACTCTTTTACAAACCTCTCCTTATTCTCCCCACCCCCTGCCTTCACTCCCCTCAGCCCCGGGCAACCAGTTTTTACTCTCTGTTGCCATGAGTTTGACTTTTTAGAAATTCCACACATCAGTGATACCATCCCGAATTTGTCTGTCTGTGGCTGGCTTACTTCACTTAGCAGGATGCCCTCACAGTGGCACTGTAATGTAAGGTATTTGTTAAGGCCAAACATTTGGGGATTTAAAAATTCCCTCTTTTTCCTTTGCAAAGAGTAAACACACTATTACCATTGTAGAGTTAGAACACCCACAGGATTTTTTTTCAGTGTGTAAGTGCTGTGCATAGGTTTGAGTATGAAAGAATATGGCAGACTTTTCCAATTCAGATTCAGACACTTCCTGCTTATTGAATCATGTTCAGCTCATAATCTTACTCTGCACTCTTTAGAATGATCTAAGCATTAGGCCTCTCTTGAATTCAGTGGGAACACTATGCCCAGTCAGGCTGCATGAAGCAGAGTGAGAAAAAGGACAGTCCTACAATGAAGAATGGAGTTTCAATTGTTCTTAGATGATGACGTTAGAGATGCTATTAAAAGGAGGGATTCAATAAACTAGGCCTGTAAGTATGGATCTCAACTGGCCGTTTTAGACAGAGGCCCTTGTTAGAGATGACACTGCTTCTTTGATTCTCCAATGACTTCTAAAAGACAGTAAGCACTCTGCTTAAGAAGGGTCAGGAAATCACTGGTTTTATTAAGATGTTAATGTGTCAGTAAACATGGTCACCGAGTAATTAAAAAGAATCCAAAACCCTTTCTAACAATGAACAGATGGTCAATTTGATTACAAAATTGTCGGACATTTGTTAACTATACATCTTGATGCTGTACTAGGGCCGAGACAGAAATCAGGCAAATACATACTCTATTGAGTTTGCATTTCGATATACAGAAATCTGGCTCCAGAACTTACCAGCTGGGAAATGTTACTTCACTTTTCTAAGCCTCAGTTTCCTGGTCAGTAGAATGGAGATCTGTAAATGTCTGTATCTGACTTAGGGTCTGAAGATTGGATGAGATCATCTCTGTGAATAGGGAAATATAGAACTTAGCTCATTGGGCTCAGCAAATATTACCTATTAAAGTCCAGATCCAGTGAACCAAATATATCATTGGAGGATATATTGTGGGAGAACTTGAGGGTTCCTATTCCACTGTATAGCCCTCAAGTAGTTAAAAATGTGGATATCACACAAGCACACACACACACACACGCACACGCACACGCACGCACACACACACACATCCTCACCCGTCCTTATTAATGCTCCAGTGGAAGCTCAGAGCAAGAGGCTGTCATGAGGGGGCGCTGTAGTTCTCCTCCTCATCCAGGAAGTTCTGGGACACATTTGGGTGACAAATACATCTGAACACACCTGAAATGGGGCAAAATTACTACTAAGCAACATATACTCAGCACGTGAGAGAAATAGGACTGAAAATATTTGGGTTTTTTCTCTCCTTTCACCCACAGCCATAAAGAACTCAGCTTGGTCCTCCGTCTCCCCACTTCCCTGGTGTTTGATGTCCTGTACTTTCTCTGCCACACACCTGCCCCTGCCTGCCGCTCTTGCCAGATCTGTGTTCTCGCTCTCCTACCACGCCCCGCTCCATGTCCCTCCTTGCCCCTCTCCTTCTCAGGTTTACCTTCCATTTCCCTCCCGTTCCACTCTCCACACCCCCTTCTCACTAGCGAGATCTATAATGCTTTTGAAGAAAGCTACGCTCTATGTACTTCATATTTTGCATGCATTGAACTGATTTGACTGATTAGATCATCACTGGTGTGACTCTGAGCCAAAGAGGAGCCAAAGAGGGGTGAACTCAACTCTGGGTGGAGTAGGGGACTTTCAGGGGGACTGGTTAGAACAAAAATACGAACTTAAAGGTGAGATTGTTGAAGTCTCTGAAATAATGAAGGACAACAGACTGAAATAGGCTTGTTTGTTCTATCCTGGAATTTGAGAATTCATGAGTCTTCCTTGGTGCCTGAAGGGGGTAGTCTTAATAAAACTAAAAGAGGCATAACATTGTAAACTTAGGCAACACATTCCCCTGCAAGGTTTTACCGAATGGAAATGAAAATCATTGAAGAAGGGATTGTTTATGTTATGACTGGTAGATCGTATTAAATTAATCTTCTTTGACCAACCTCCATGCTGTTCTCAGGGTCAAATTATAAATTACTTTTTCTTCAGAGCCATTTTATCAGCTCTGAGAACACAGGGAACCCTGCTTTTCATTTCCTGCATCTCTCCAGAAATGTAAACTATCGTGAGCCCAGAGTTCTGGAGTGAAAATGTGACTTCAGATTTTAAGAGTGAAAGGACAGAGCATCAAGGCTGAGGTGTGTAATTGAAGTTATCATCATTATTACTCCGTAGAAGTCCTCTGACCTGTCTCAGCTTCCAGAATGCTGCATGCTTCACCTTCTGCCCCTGAGGGTCATGGCTGCTGGGTTGTTTGGCTACATTCTCTTAAGAATGGTATCCATTCTGTAATGTAGGGATGACTGCAAAATGACATGTCACCAATGTAGTGAATCCAAGGCATGACCCCTGATTTGCCAGCCGTCATAGGTGACGGCAGTTTCGTAGTTGGCACACCCAACAGGTGAATACATCTTCACATGTGGCCTCTGATGACTTTTTTCTCTTATGTACATGTGCATTCCAACACCCAGGCCAGAGGAGGAACTCACAGTGCCTTGTACTTTTTGATCATCGCTTTTAAAATCAGCATATACAGGCTTAAAGAAGAACACTAGAGGCAGTATTTAGGAAGTGGGTGAGGTCCGGAGTTTTTGCTTCCGTGTCCTTCCCCGTACCCCGTTACGCTAGACGAAAATGTTCGTGGATACACAGAAAAGCTGAGTTAGGAATTTAGCAGATTACTAACATTTGTTGCTATTTTAAATGATATATATGTTTATTAGATTTCAGAAATTTGCATTTATTAATTGTGATCACCCCCTTCGAAATGATCGAATTTGACATGTATTTTTTAATCACAAGTGTCTTATTTGAGTTTCTGGCTTCCCCCCCCTCCCAGAATGAATTGACTATATATAGCTTTTTGGATTCTTTTGTTAGGGGGAGGTTGATTTGATAGTGCAGAACAAAAAGACTATCAGGAATGTTGAAAGCTCCTTTGCAAACCCTGCATAAAATGGATATGCTAAGGCAATTTAAGCTCTCCTGGATTTATTTAGTAGCTTCTCTTGGAAGAGCTAGAATAAATTGGGACTATGTTTATTTGAAAGAAGGAAGATTATGAGTTACATAGATAGGAGTCACAGACTTAGATGTGTTGTTTTCCTTATATGTGTTTAATTGAGACTACTGTAAAATCCGTTTGTAAAAGGTTAAAATAAAATTTGCAAAGTGTAACAAGAAAAACAGGATTTATAACTTGTGCCTGGCGGGAGGGGGGGGGGGGGGGGAGGGGACTGATCTCCTTCTCAGGAAAAAGCAACCCCTTCAAATGAAACATGAGCCATTCTGTGGTCAACAGATTGGGCCTATATTTAGAAAGGAGGCAAAGCAAGATAAAGAGCTTGGTTGGCAACACCCCATTGTTACCTCCACACATTTTCCTGCCTGGGAAGCCTATGCAAAAGGATCAGTCCCCCCAGAGATATGTTAAGGCTTCACAGAGTTCTGGAAGTAACCTCCTCAGAAAAATGATGAGGGTCATTTGTTCCCACAACGACTCAACATCCAGCATACTAAGGTGCTTATAAGATTTCACTTTAGGGGCACCTGGGTGGCTCATTCGGTTAAGCGTCTGACTCTTGATTTCGGCTCAAGTCAGGATCTCAGGGTTGTGAGATCAAGCCCAGTGCTGGGCTCCACACTGAGCATGGAGCCTGCGTAGGGTTCTCTCTCCTTCTCCCTCTGCCCCTCCCCCTGCTCACACACACTCTCTCTTAAAAAAAAAAAAAAAAAAAAAAAAGATTTCACCTTAAAGTTGGTGGGACATAGAAGCCATTTTAGCGACAATAGAAAAAAAGCCAAAGTTAGCATTATGCCTGAGGTCCCACAGCTCAGTCCAGGGATTGTACTCTCTCTTCAGATTCTTCTCTCCAAATTATTACAGTGTCGATTTCAGTTGCCTCCTACATCTCCTTCCCAGCAATGATGTCCTCACCTTCTACCTGCCCTGGGTATGTCTGGGGTGCCCCATTTCTTTCTCCTTCAAGACTGTTCTCAGTATCAGTGCTACCCTAAGGAGAAGTGGAACAAGTTTTTAAGCAGTGAAAGAACTCAGTCGTACCTGTTCTGTTACATATATTCTTCTCTGGTTTCCAAAACGACAAGTGATGCCAATGAACTACACAAAAAACTAAAGCCTAGCCAAACCAAAGCCAATACATTGATGTGCTGATTATTAATAAGTTTGATACGAGAGGGCTAGGCCTGGTGCCCTCTTTTTTCTATCAACATGCTCTAGTGGGAACCTTGTGGAGGAAACTTTTGGTGATTATATCTTAACCCAAAGAAACATCTCAAAGGCTGGAAATTCCAGACCCTCTTCCGCAGGTAATAAAGGAGATATTTCAGAGCAGGTGGGTCTTGTGTCCGCTTCCATATGTAAACATTTAGGTAACTCTTTTTCCACCCATAATTCGTCCCATTGTCTGCTATTTTACAAAACCTTGGGGGAAAAAATCTCTAAAGGAAGATTTGATAAACATGCAAAGTGACTGATTTGTCAAGGTTGAGACTAAAAGGTACCTCTGAAGTTTCTTTTTTTTTTTTTTTAAGATTTTATTTATTCATTTGAGAGAGAGAGAGAGAGAGCACAAGCTGAGGAGGAGGCAGAGGGAGAGGGAGAAGCAGACTCCCTGCTGAGCTAGGAGCCCAATGTGGGACTCCGTCCGAGGACCTGGAGATCATGACCTGAGCCGAAGGCAGACGCTTAATCGACTGAGCCACCCAGGCGCCCCGACCTCTGAAGTTTTTAAAGAGTTATGATCCCTTGGTCAATTTCTGATGCTAGGCTTGTCAGTAAGTTTTATGTTCATCTTATCTTTGTAGAGCTGTACAAGAAAAAAATGCATTTCACAGCACCAAAGCAGCTACCAAGGCTCTAAGGGCTGTTTCATTCTTATCATTTCAAGAGGTGTATTTGAAACTCAGTGGCCTGCCAAGATTGAGAACAATTAGTTCTCAGATACTTTTATCTGATATAACACATCATGAAAGAGAATGTATTCTATCATTTATCTTTGCTTTGGTATCAATTCCTTCTCAACCCAACCCCCACAGAGAAATGAGGCTGAGTGTTTAATAGTAGTCCGGAATTTAAGGACATAATATTTGAGGTTCTTTACATGCTATGAAGCATGGTCTTTGGGAATTCTCCACCCAAGTACTTTACAAACTTTCTGAGCCAAACGGACCTTGACCCTGCGTGGTTTTTCACAATGCATCCATTGGTAAGCTAAGATGCCAACCACCAAGTGAATGTGGTCGTGATGTCATTGCTGGTACAGTTCCACCAAATCACACACTAGTGAAGCAAGAAAAATCAGAGTCGCAGCATTCTGGTGGAATAATGCGTTGCAGCAGTAATAAGGAGACCAAAGAAGGCATGTAGATGCCAGCTTCTGATCAGGAAGAAACAGAGAAAAATTATACAAACTACACTAGTTGCCTGGCAAGATGAGCAAAAAAATGGCTGCATCTTTTAGGGTAACAAGTATAGTTTTTACACTCCTTATAAGGCAGGAATGCTAAGAAGGAAGCTCCAAAGTCTACCCTGTAACTTGGCAGGAAAAAGAAAGCTATTATATCATACTCATTCTATAATGCACAAGATTTAAATTTGGGACATTCTCAATTCATCAGCAATAAGGTATAAGACAGCACACATAACTCACGAAAGTTTCCCTAATTAAGGAACAGGCCTTCCATCCCATACATCTACCTGAAATAGGTTTCAGAGTCTTAGACAGGTAGGGAGATTGCCAGAAGCACACATTTCTGAATACAAGAATTTCTTCTTATTTTAACCCTTAGATTTCTGAGCACAGGGTGGGGCACTCTATGGTAATTTATTTATTTATTTATTTATTTTTAAGATTTTATTTATTTGACAGAGAGAGAGACAGCGAGAGCAGGAACACAAGCAGGGGGAGTGGGAGAGGGAGAAGCAGGCCTCCCGCTGAGCAGGGAGCCAGATGTGGGACTCCATCCCAGGACCCTGGGGTCATGACCCGAGCCGAAGGAAGACGCCTAACGACTGAGCCACCCAGGCGCCCCAGTCTATGGTAATTTAATCAGAAGTTGCAGAAAATACTAAACGCTACAAAGAAGGGCAACTGCAGAGGTACCAGTGAGACCAGCACAGAAAGACGGCAACTCCCAAGAGCACTAAGTATCTAGGACCCTAGGCTTCAGGACACCTCTTCTTAACTTGACAATAGGCAGTCATCACAGTGATACCCAGGGTGTATAAAAAGCAGACTTAAAATTCATCTATCCAACAAATATTAATTGGATGTCCACAGTACTGTGATAAAGAATACATGGTCCTTGCTGTCAAGTTGCTAATTTATAGCCGGGGAGATATAGAAGTTGACAGGCATTTACAGTAGAGACCGGAGCAATGACTAAAATGGGATCATAGGGCACAAAAGAAGGGCACCTCGCTTAGGAATGGCTTCCTGAATAAGATGAGGCTGAAACCAGAGTTGGACTATGTGTTTAAATTAGGTGAAGGAGGAAGAGGGCAGGGCATTCCAGGCAGAGGGCGAGTCATCTGGAGGAAGGCATAGAAGCAGAAGAGACTGAGCCCCTTTAGGGGAAATGAAAGCAGTTCAGAACAGCAGGAGTACAGGGTGCATCAAGAGAGTGCAAGAGAGGGAAGACTAGAGATGGAGGCACGGATCAGTCTGTGAAATCTTTTCGCATCTTCTTTTGCTTCCATGTAGATTTGCTTGGCCTTCAAAGAACTGAATGTCTTCAAAATCAAACTTTTGTTTGGTATGTGAGTAGTTTACTTCCTTTTAACATAAAAATAAAAACAACAAAATTAAAGAACTGATTATGAATTTTCATAAAGATCTCACCACTTCCCTATAATTCACTTTTTTTTCAATAATTCACTACCTAAAACCCCCCCAAAATAACAAAAAATGGCAGAGCTTTAATCATGGGCAGTCATTTGGTCCTATGAGCAGGTATGATTGAGGGTGAGTTAGGAACGCTCCTTGTTCAGAAATAGGCCACATCCTTACTAACTTCCAATTAATATAGAACTTAAGATTGTCACTAGAGAGTTATCCTTCTCATTCTTCTAAGAGGGATTTAAACTGTGTGCCAGGTAAACCCTTTGAAAAACTTTTGGCAATATATACCAATCCTGATCATATATATAACTTACAACCCAGTTATTCCACTCCTAAGTATATACTTACAGAAATGAGTATATATGTTCACTAAAGGAAATGCACATAAATACTCATAGGAACACTATAAGCAATAAGGAACACCAACAGGAAACTACTTAAATGCTCATCAACGGTAAAATGGATATATAAATGTGGTATCTTCGGGGCATCTGGGTGGCTCAGTCGTTAAGCGTCTGCCTTTGGCTCAGGTCATGATCCCAGGGTCCTGGGATCGAGCCCCGCATCGGGCTCCCCGCTCTGCGGGAGGCCTGCTTCTCCCTCTCCCACTCCCCCTGCTTGTGTTCCCTCTCTCACTGTGTCTCTGTCAAATATACAAATAAAATCTTTTTAAAAAATGTGGTATCTTCACATGAAGAAATACTGCATAGTTATGAGGAATGAACTACAATTGCAAGCAACAATTTGGATGAACCTTACAATTACATTTTTGAGCAAAAAAAGGTCAGATTATAAAGAGTACACACAATATGATTTCGTTTTTGTAACTTTCAAAACTAGCAGATATAATGTGTGATATTAGAAATGAGGCTACTGGAACCCTTTCACGATATATACATGTATCAAATAAAAAAAGTCAGGATATTGGTTACTCTTGGGGTGAGTAGTGTTTGGGAGAGGGTACAGGGTTGGGAGGGGGGGCTTCTGGGGTGCTTAGTAAATGGCCTATTTCTTGACCTGGGTGTTGATTACACAGATGGGGTCACGTTGTAAAAATTTGTTGAGCTGTATACTTAAAATTTTGCACTTTCCATATTTAATATGGAAAAAAAAGTCAAAAATGCTTATTTTGTACTTATATACTAGCAAGAGTTAGAAAATGCTTTCTTTTTTAAAAAAAAGACCATTTACACCTTACACTACGTACAAAAATTAGCACAAAATGAATCAAAGATCTAAACATTAGAACTAAAAAAAAAATAAAGCTCTTAGAAGAAAACAGGAGAAAATCTTGATGGCGTTGGATTTATTATACCAAATAATATGGCTTGGCTATGACACCAAAAGCATAGGCAATAAAAGAAAAAATAGATAAATTAGACTTCATCAAATTAAAACTTTTTGTGCATCAAAGGACACTATTAGAGTAAAAAGACAATCCACAGAATGGGCAAAATATTTGTAAATTTTATATCTGTAAGGGATTAATATCCAAAATATATGAAGAACTCATAGTTCAATAACAACAACAACAAAAAAATCAACTCAGTTTTAAAAAAATGGGCAAAAGACTTGGATATCCATTTCTCCAAACAAGATATACTACTGAGCAATACGCCCATAAAAAAGATGCTTACCATCATAATTATTAGGGAAATACAAAGCAAAACCACAGTGAAATACCACATCCATTTGGAAGGCAATTATCAAACAACAACACAATGAAAATGTAAAATAACAAGTGTTGGTGAGAATGTGGAGCAATTGGAACCCTCTTGTATTGCCAGTGGTTATGGAAAATAGTTGAGCTGCTGTAGGAAACAGTTTGGTGGTTCCTCAGAAAGTTGAACATAGAATTACCATATGACTCAGCAGTTCTACTCCTAGATATATACTCAAGAGAACTGAAAGCAAGGACTGAGGTTCATGAACCAATGTTCATAGCAGCATTATTTACAATGGCCAAAAGATGGAAATAGCCCAAATGCCCATCAACAGATGAATGGATCAAAAAAATGTAGTATATACATACAGTGTCATATTATTGTTTAGTCAAGAACAGACGAAGCTCAGTACCAGAGACACTCACAGACAGAAGACTCAAGGTAAGCATTAAGATTTCTTATGAGCCATAGAAATGGAGACAATGTACTATTCACACAAGAATGGACAAATAGACCAATAGCTAATGACTTATCATTGGTATAATGGTATCAACAGAGCTCACTCCCTCACCTCACCTCCTTTAGGTTTCTATTCAAATGCTATTTTAGTAGTGAGACTTTTACATAAAATAGCAATGTCTTCTCTCCCTACACCACCACTCTTCTGATTTCCCTTTTCTTGTTCAGTAGAGAGTTATCCATCATAGCTTAGAACCTTTTGACATACTATGTATTTTACTGTGTATTTCTTTATCATCTGTCTCCCCACTATAATATCAACTACACAAAGGAAGGGATTTCTTATTGCTGTTCACTGCTGTGTCTCCAGAGTATAGAACACTACCTGTTATATGATAAGTAGTCAATATATTTTTTAATGTAAATGGATGCAAGAGTTTAGAATGCCCAGAAACAGACTGATATATATAAGGACATCTGCTGTATGACCAAGTTGGCAATACAGGTGAGTGGGGAAAGGATTCAATAAAGACATTTTATTTCCTTTACCCAACTTCTCTTATTCCAAAATTTCCCTAGCATTGAAAGAGCTGAATTCCTACAATTCAGGTTTCTTTTGGTTTCTCACCCTATATATTTTCCCTATAATATCAAAAAGATACAAAGCTCTAGAACAAAGTGGAAGGATTAGAGATCTCCATAGAGATTTAAAAATGGATGCCTTCCTTTCATCATACTTAAAAATCAATTCCAAATGGATTAAGGACTTAGAAGTGAAAGTGAAAACTTTAGAATTAAAAAAAAAAGAATTTATTTTAAAATTCCAGTTAAGGAAAAATTTCCTAAAGATGACAGAAAAAGTATGTTATAAAGTATCTGATTGATAATTTCGGCTACATTAAAATTAACAGCATCTATTTGTAATGTATTTTATTTAAAAAAGGAAAAATACAAGTCACAAACTGGCAGAAAATATTTATAAACACATAACCCACAGAGGAATAGAATCTAGAATGTTTAAAGAAAATCTACGATCAATAGAAGTAGATGAATAATGCAATAGGAAAGTGGGCAAAAAATGGGTAACTTTGTTAGAAATCAAAGATATGCAAATTAAAACCACAAGGAAATACCATTTTTTTTTTTTTTACTCTTTGGCCAAATTTTTTGAAAGTTGGAAAATATCAAGTCTTGACAAGGTTGGAGCAGCAGAGCTCTTACCCATTTCTTGTGGGTGGTTAATTGCTACTACTTTGGAAAAAATACCTTCTGACCCAGCAATTTCATTCTTAGGTATATAACCTAGAAAAACCGTTGCACATGTACATCTGGAAACATGTATAAGAATGCTCTATAGAAGTTTTATCCATAACAACAAAATGCTGAAAGCAACTTAAATATGCATTCCTCATAGAGTGGAAAATGAATTTTACTGGAGTTATACAATGGAAAATTATACCACAATGCAAAGGGAAGACCCACATTTCATGTGTCAGCATGGATGGACCTAGAAACATAATGCTGAGTGAAGGAAGCAAATCACAGAAGAGAACACGTGAATCCATTTATCTAATGTTCAAATCCAGGCAAACTTAAGCAGTAATTTCTCTAGAAATGTGGCAAAGTGAGCAAGAAAAGCAAAGAATTGTTAAAATAAGAATGAGTGAATAAACATAACAATATAATTTTTACCCCTGGCTGAGGGAAGCAGTATAGCTATGAAGACAAGGCTTGACCTTCTTTCTGTTGGGGATTAAAAAAAAATTATTAAATTCTCTTCCCTTGGCAACATTTCTCTCCAAAAAATACCAAAACAAAACAAAAACATGTTTTAATTTCTGACATTTTTGAGGTTTTTATGAGATATGTTTCATAATGTGGGTGCTCCAAACTCTTTAAAATTAAACTTTCCAAACATGGTCGGTGATATTCTTCCTTCCCCATAGCAGGACTCAATGAACTCATGGTCTTCGTGTGTTTAGAGTCTAAAATGACTTTGCTTTCCTTCAAAATGGTAATTGTGTAATAGTTGCTTGTAAAGGAAATTGATGTGATCATGTCTGGCTAGCAGGAAATTAAGCAGATAAGTGATCAGACCATTACACACAAGCTTTCATGGACCAGCAGCTGGATACCTGTCTCTGTGTGTCATGATCCTCCATTTTGCTCCACAGATTCTGGATTTTGTCTTTCTACCATTTTCATCTCATCTTCATATATTGTTTTAATTATTTTTAAATATTTAGGTTATTTTAAAATGTTAAAATAATTATTAAAAACACCTTAACAAGCAAGGAAAGAAATGTGGGACTCGTAAGCTTTTATTGGCCAAAAGGTGCTAAATAACTAGAGCAAAGAATTTTCCAATAACTGCAACAACAACCAAAGCACTTTTTAGAAATTTTATTGGCGATAATAAATCTGTAACTACAGGACAAATTTTTAGCCATTAATTCTTATAGAAGGATGTATTATCTCCCTTTCTGTGTTTGAAAAGGGAAAATTTTCACTCCATAAAAGCATTAGAGTCATCACTGAATCTCCATAAAACCAAGGGAGCACAATTTTCCTATCTTTAAGTCATATAAAACTTCACTGGATATTTGTTTTGAGATGGACATTATTGTAAACATAAATCACTATTACATTCTATTATGTTACCTCTCAGATACAAAAAAAAAAATCTATCTCGGCACACACTTATTGTTTATAGGTTTGGGGGATTAAACTGATAAGAACAGATACTACACTTGATCTTAGCCAAAAGGCCGAGAAGCGATAGGTTTGGGGGATTAAAATTACTCTTTCCGGTATACAAAAGAGGATGTTTAAGAAGTCTTTGGGAAGCTGTATAATGGGATGACCTCCAAAAGGCTTGAATGCAGTTTCTCTTTGCTACTATCTAGCTGTGAGATATTTGATAAGTAATTTTACTTTTCTGGGTCTCAGTTTTTTTGTCTAGATTCTCTCTTATGGCTGCTTCCATTCTAATATGCTATGCTAAATTCCGTATTTTGTCCTTACTCTTAACAAAAAGATGTGTTATTTAGGGAGATAACACAAGTATTTGGGGGAGGAATTGTAGGACTGTGAATTGTTAGGGTCTGCCCTGGCAATCCTGACTTTCTAGGATGCCTAACGTCCAGCAACTTATGTAGAGTAGGTAATACGCAGCTATTCTACATGAATAAGTGAACGAACGAATGAATGAGTGAATAGCTTAAGCCCAGGAAATCTATCAAAGCTTGTCATTTAAAAATATGTGATTTTTCCTTCATTAAAATATTGTAGCAAATTCTATGTATGAGTTTTAAATTATCTGATTTTCCTTGGGGAATTTCTTTTTAACTTCTTAACCTAACCAAACCTTCTTAGCCTACTTATAGACTAACATTGTGAAGAACTGGAGTTTAGAAACTGATTAGAGAGCGCCTATTTACTTTTCACATTAGCATTTTATTGGCCAATTGAGACGCCTTCAACCCACTCACTTAACGATCTTGGGCATGTGAATTCTCCATCTTGGATCTCTAGCTCTTTGAAAAATGGGAATAACAACATTGACCTGTTTTGAGGCGGAAACAGCTAACATCACCAGTGAGCCTGTGGAAGGCTAATCTTTAATATTAATCAGGGAGAGATAATTATTTGGTTGCTTCCTGTGGGGAAAACTTCCGGAAATGAAACAGTAACAATTAAGAAATATGGGTTTTTTTTCCTTCCATGTTGCCAAAGTTTGTTTTGGGTAGTTGTTGTTTGCCGTGGGTTTTTTTTTCTTTCTTTAATTTTTTTTGTTGTTGTGGAAGATTATTATCCTTGTGGGGTATCTTCAGGGTAGTGTACCCTTCAGTGTCAAGATTTTGTTCATGATTCATCAAAGGAAATAACGAGGAGGTGAGAAAATTTAAAGTCCAGAGGCAGGTTCTTTGTGAAAACATATTTAGCACTGAATCTTTTTTTTTCTTTCTCTTTTGTCAGTAGACACAGAATATTTCTGGATAGTTATTGTGAAATATTAGATTAGACACTTTTTAAAGGCATCATGACAAAGCTAGGAAAGTGTTATATCAAAAAAGATCTAATTATTATAAATATCACATCAGTTATTATCAATAAATATGAGCCATAAATGATAAATAAATAAACATGAGCCATAAAACCAACACATTTCCCCTTCCCTACAGGTTTTACTGACCATGGTAATTAATCTTAACATCTGTTAAGGTCACTTGCCTTGTGAAATAATAAATTATCAAATAGCAGGGCCATAAAAGAGTGATGATTGCCTGTACGCAGTGCACCATATGGCCCAATTCAGTACCAATATAGGGAACGCCACGTGCTTGGTAAACAATAGGCATAATATGACCTGTGTTAACAAGAGTGGGTTTCTAACAAGCAGTGGAAGTACAAAGTCATATAATGATAAATTTTGCCCTCACAAAGATGAAGCTAATATCATTAGCCATTTATTGCAAAGGAACTTAAATCTTTTCAAATTAAACTCATGATGGATTTTAATCACTTGGTTAATGTTGGTAAATGATTATGCCTCCAACCATTACGATAATGATCATTATTAGCAAGAGTCTGTTTTTACAATGTTTCTAATGTTTAAAATTAATCTAGAAGTCAAGAGCCATTAAATCATTTCACCTGCAGCTGAATTGAAAAGATGCACGTATTTAAATCTGTAATTTAAAAACAAAGCCAAAGCAATGGAAAAATACACAAGAAAAGCTATTAGCTACAGCGCCACCATGTGACCAACCTCAAAATTCCGTGCAGAAGCAAAAGAGCAAATATACCAAGAAAAATAGGTTTGTGCAGAAAAGAGACCACAGTTAAGAATTTCAGATGGAGGGGCGCCTGGGTGGCTCAGTTGGTTAAGCGACTGTCTTCGGCTCAGGTCATGATCCTGGAGTCCCAGGATCGAGTCCCGCATCGGGCTCCCTGCTCGGCAGGGAGTCTGCTTCTCCCTCTGACCCTCCTCCCTCTCATTCTCTCTGTCTCTCATTCTCTCTCTCTCAAATAAATAAATAAAATCTTTAAAAAAAAAAAAAAAAGAACTTCAGATGGATCCTTGTTATTGACCTACAGTGGGCCTCAAAACTCTAAGAAGTCAACTTCTATCTCTCTAGAATTATAAGCTTCAAGCTCCTGGGAAACCTCAGGAATCAGCAGTCAGTTGCCAGAGAGTCTGCAATTTGCAGCATTTAAGTCACAGATAGAGATTAGCCCTTTAAACAGGAGCTACATTTCCAAATGTAAGAGCAAAATGTGTGTTTGAGTGATGTGAAGGCGTTGACCATTACACAAGACATGGGGTCATCTTCCAGCACAAGAATAAAGTGTGAACAAAAGGGAAAATTATAGTACAAAACTTTTGAATCATAATCCTGTTTCCTGTAATCTGAGCAGTCTGATATCTTCTCTAGGTGTCAGGTTTCACGTCTATAAAGTGTTGGAATGAGACGAGATGATTTCTAAGTCACTTACCAGGGAAGAAATCCTATGGCGAGAATCACTTCAAGGCATGTGGCTCTACAAATTTATGTAAAACTATGCATATAAATTCTTGTACAGGATGAAATTATTCTCTAATAGTCTAATAACATAAATTGAAGCAAAACACTAAGAGGTGTTAAAGAAGAAAAAACGGGAGAAAATAGAAACATTTTATAAATCCAGAAAAAATTGAGAAATTTCAGTTGCCTTCAGAAATAATTCTTACCAGCAATGTTTAAAACATTTATTTTTTCATTCATCTATTAAGTGTATCTTGATTTCCAGCAATGTGCCAGGCATGGTGCTAAGTTTTAGGGATAACAACATAGCATAGAAACTCTTCTCCCAGATAGGAAGATATCACTAATAGAAGGAACTCAAAACTAATTACACAAGACTAAAGGAGATATGGCTTGAAAAAGAATGAAAAATTAGATTCGTGTCCAAGGAATAAGTAGATTCTTTTTAGTCTATAGACTAAGGTATCTGATCCCACCCTTATGAGCTATCCCTGGAAATGCTGTTTTAATTCTGAAGCCAGGGATCTTGAAAACCAACCAACCAACCAACCAACCAACCATCCAACCAACCAACCAACCAACCAACAAACAAAAGTGACTAAGGGAATGACGAGTTTTAGTGACTAATGGAAGCAACTTAAGAGGAACTAAATATAAACCATCTGACTATATAGACTGACTAAACTGAGTCTAAAAATAGAGAATTAATGAGGGGGGTGGTATTGTTTTCCAGTGCACAAAGTGATAACTATGGGAGTGAACAGTAAGAGGAGTTAGGAAGTGGAAAATGTAGACTGTATCAGGAAAAAAGCTTCCTGTCAGAGAAAATCATTAGCTTAATACCACCACTCAGGGGAAGTGTTAGAGGTTCCACTTGTTGATCTGTTGGGAACCCACTGACTGGAGCTCTGGGGCATGTGTCTTGTTAGGATCCCAGGAGAACAATGGGCTGGCATTCCTCTGCCTCTCTGCAAAGGCTAAAGATAGGAGTAGAGAATCATGAAGAGGGAGGGGCCAAGGAAAAGAAAGTGAGTGCTTAGGGGAATATGGACATGCATTATGAAGTTTTTCAAAATTGTAAACCACCCATTTAAACCATTTTTCCCCTTCATCTGTTGTTTCTCTTATTGGTTTGAATCAAAGGGGTAAACAGGCCCGTATTCTACTTCACTGAGGGGAGAACTGGATCCCAGTCCTTAATGCCACTAACTAGACATAATACAGGAAATGTTATTTAAAAGAAGTCAGCACTTGCCATGCATAGCAATTCAAATTCCTGGTTGTCTTTCTCCTGTCCTGAAAATAAGGAAATCATGCAGAAAAAGTCACCTGGCCAAGGTGCGTTGTTAGTTCAAGAGCATTCAGTCTGGCTGATTTCTTCTGACTTGCCTACACTCTCACGTTCCAGAGCATCAGAATGTCGCCAGATCTTGTTGGACAGGTGCAAACTCTCAATCAGACCATACTTGCCTCTAATTTGATCATGCCAGAGCGGCACAGACATTAATTATCTTCTATTGCCTTTTTAAAAGGGCAGGAAACAAAAAAGCTCTGTTGTTTCAGCAACTGCCCTTTGGGTTCTGTGACGAGGCACCTCTGCTTGGCTTCCATTCCCAGCTTCGGGGTTGGAGCCCAGTTGTGTTTTTCTCATAACTTCTGCCTTGTGGTTTGGACCTTGGCTCTTTTAGCTACTTATGTGACTTCTGACTTTAACCATCTGCCATGTTCCTAGACTGACAACTCGCTGCCCTGTTTTTGGTTTCCTGGCATTTCTTTTCCCTCCTCTAGACCTAGGCTATGACCCTGATGTTGATTCATAGAACTTCATCCTAATCTTTGCTTTGATTTATGGGGTAATTAAAAAAAAATGTTTCAGGATTAATCTGCTCAGTTCTGCTGGGACAGAAACTCTTTCTAGTTTTCAGGCCTGTGCCTAAGTACTTGTCCTATAAAAACAAAGCCATTTTTCTTTTGTCTTTCCAAGTATAAAGGAATCGTTACGGTAACAGTGATAATCTCTGCTGAAGTAAGAGAATATAGTTTAAATGATGATTTAAGCTGGAAGCTATAGTTATTATTAGTCACTTTTATTAAGGGGATTTTTTTTTTTTTACTACTTACACTTTTTTTTTTACCCAAAGAATTGAGATAATGCGGTTTTTTTTGGTTTGTTTTAATAGGAGTAGTCAGTTCTAGAATAATCATATAACTGATATACCCAATTGGTTTATAGAGCATTATGCACCATAGCTTATTATGTGTACTCTATAATTTTCTTGCATAGGTAAATTATTGTTATTTCTTTTAAGTACAGCTGACAGTCACATTTTTCCTCCCTCCATAATTTAGAAATTTTGATCAACAGACAGGTAAATAGATGGTCTTTCTTGATGAGTTATAATTAAAGTACCAAACGCTTACTTATGTCAGGAAATAGAGTGCCTTAAAATATACCTATGCATATGTCTCAAGTGGACCCATGTGACTTCGGTAGCAGAAAGTACTTATGATAGAAAACTGCAATTCTAAACTATGGTGGAGTACAAATTTTAAACCCCAACACTTGCTAAAACTATGCCACAATTTAGAGGGATTCTCTGATTTGCAGAAATATCCACGAATCCCCCCTTATTCTCAGCTGTTTTCAGAGTAAGTTGGTAAGAACAGTGTCAGTTAACACGATTGCCTAATCTCTCCTTGGTAATCGGCTTTAATTCTCAGAGTATACGGCTGGGCTAGGGAAGATATAATGACTTCTCTACCCATTCATGCTTTTCTACCCGTAAGTATTTGACATGGGCTTCCAGGCCACATGAGTTTTGGAATTCTATTTAATCCAGCAATTTTGCTCCCAAGGTATAAGCCATAGATCAGAGGTCAATCTAATCATTTGGAACTGGCTTGAAACCAGAAAGGAGACTTCTCTCTAAATCACCATGCTATGCTTTTGTTGTTGTTGTTGTAGCTTTATTTATCTATTCTTACTCCATTAAGTACTAAACAATTACTGAATTCCTGAAGCTTTATAAGTCTAGGTATTTGGCAATGTCAGATTCCCCACTTTATTCTTTTTCAAGATTGTTATTTCTATTTTTGGTCTTTTGCCTGTCCATATATGATTTAGATTCAGCTTGTCAATTTCCACCAAAACAAAGATGAAATTTTTATTAGAATTCCATTAAATGGATAGATTAATTAACGTACATTTTATATCGTTACAATATTAGATCTTCCAGAAAGAAAACTTCTCATCTAAACCATCATGCTACGCTTTTTTATGTATATAAAGCAATAAGGAAGTTTTAATTTGTAAATATCAGATCCTAAATCTGAATCTTATAAATTTCAGGAGTTAGGAGGTAATTATATCTAGCTTTGTTAATAATATCAGGTTAAATCACATGTAATTACCTTTTTTTTTTTTTTTTTTT